>NW_021939798.1:7873390-8387010 GCF_001715985.3 Manacus vitellinus
AAACCACATGCCTCAGGTATCTGGTACCAGGGTAACCAGAGTGCTGAGGGATAATCAGGGTATCTCAGATATCTGGTACCAGAGTACTGAAGGATAACCGGGATACCCCGGTACCCGGGGTACTGAGGAGTAACCAGATACTTCATAAACCTGGTGCCGGGGTACCTCAGGTATCTGGTACGAGGTTGTTGGTGGATAACTAGACAATACCTCTGTACTGCCTGGTTATCCCTCAGGTGCCTGGTTACTCCTCAGGTGCCTGGTTACTCCTCAGGTGCCTGGTTATCCTTCAGGTGCCTGGTTATCCTTCAGGTGCCTGGTTACCCCTCAGGTACCTGGTTATCCCTCAGGTGCCTGGTTATTCTCAGGTACCTGGTTACCCCTCAGGTACCACCCCAGCCGCCCCCGGACGGGCGCAGAGCATGAGTCTGTTCCTTCTGGTCCTTCCGAGGCCGTGCAAATCTCCGCCGGTTGTGGACACTGACACCGCTCGTTTATTTTGTTTGTTTGTTTGTTTGTTTTCCCCAGTGCTGTTTTGGTGCCTGTTAGTTTCACTTCCCCCAGCTCAGGGATTTGTTGTTGTTCGGGCACAGGTGTTAACACGCTGCAAAGGGATTAAGAGCTGTTTGCAAACAGCAATAACTTCAGGATGGGCACGGTCAGGAAAATTCACAAACAATTGCTTTTCTCACGACTGGTCCCCATGCACCGTAATAAACTTTCCTCTAGCAATACTTAAATTTACAGCTTTGGAGCAGTGCTCCTCTTCTGTGCTGGTTCCAGTGACATGAACCACATAAGGACTGACAGTTCCTGATATTGCTTCATTTTCCATTTAGATGTGTTGAATAAGAGAATGGTAAAGGCTGGAGTGAAGCAATATTGTGGTACTTCCACTGTATTCACGTAGTGGGTTTTTGATCCTTTAACGAGAGATCTGAAAACTGCAGGAAATTTCATGGTATTCCAAATATTGACCTGCAGGAATTAGTGTTTCTGTTTCCTGTCGTGCTAATAAAAGCACGATGTGAATTACTGGGGGTTTTGTTACATTAGTGGTATGTAATCCCATTTTGTGTGTTTTGGCCTGTCCTACATACTTCGTGTGAGAAGTTCATGCACACTGAATTCTAGACAGTAAGTTAAAAAAACATGAGAAAAGACACACAGAACACCTTATCATGTTCCACACAACGTTCCCTCCACAAGAAACCTTTGATAGAGGAAAAAAAAAACAGAGAGACTTTTTTTTGTCTTTGGCAGTTACATTACTTTATCTTGAAATTGTAATCTGTTCTTTCCTTTTTTAGAAGATTTTAATCACAGGCGATTCAGGTTTATCCTAATTCCTACCTCATAAATTAAGAGGGAATTAGGATGTGAGATGTTTTGGTACCACATACAATGAAGTCTGAGTTGTTAACTATTTTCAGCAATGAAGTGTAGCTGTTTTATCATGGCAGTTCTCTTTTTCCAGCTTGATTTCAAATAGTCAGTAGTACATAAGAATGTTTTCAGTGTCTGAAAATAGATATGACCATTTAAATTTCAAAAAGTGGTTTCTCTTTTTTTTTTTTTTACAGCAGTTGTTATCCTGGTTAGGAGCCAGTTCTTCATGTGTCAGAATTCTTCATTTTGAACTTTTATTTAAATAGTGCACCTAAGAAGATGTCCAGTACAGATCCCCTAATAAATACAGATAAAAAGTAAGTATTTTTTCCCTCCAGAGACAGGAGTACAGCAATTGCTGGATTATCATATGAAAATTCTTGCAGTTCCATTAGTTTTGATGAAGTCTTCAGGAAAAATAACTTTGATATTGAATCAACATCTTAGAGAAGGTGACACCAACACCAGTGAATTTACACATTAAAGGAGCAAATGTCTCTTAAGCTTTTCATTAAGTTAATCAGCACTTGCTAAGGACTGGTTCTGCAGAGATAAAACCCTGCAAAGAAATTCCTTAATGCTTCTGCAACTATGAAAACATACTTGTAAGGTATATACCAAATTATTTCCTTGTATATATAGGGCACCTACAGTAACATAAGACACTGTATAGAGTTTATCTAACATGAATTTTTCAGAATACTATGTCTGTATACCTTTAATGCTTTATGTATAGTGGTTTGGAACCATCATATTTTTACCAGTGCCATGGGATCTAAAATTATAATGATATTAATACTACAGACTGTAATGTTATCCACTCAAAAGTTGGATCAGATTCTAAATGGCAAAACTGGATGATTGAAAACCATAACTCCAGACCCTTCCCAAACTGCCAAGTAACTGTGGCAACACTGTCATCCAAACCAGAATTAAAACCAGGCACAGACAGCTCCTGCTGGACTATCATGTTTGCTGTGCTTTTGTAATAGAATCCAGCCAACAGAATTCAAAAGCACTTTCAACCAATTTAGCTTAGATTTAGAATTATGCCACCTCGTAAATAACTTGATTTTTTTGAAAACCAAACCCACAAAATATTAAAAAAAAATCTACTTGGTTTTTACTGAGACCTGAAGAAGCCAGCACTCTGCTTGTCCCGTGGAAATTCAGGGTATGTGACACAAAGATACACCTTTAAGAAGCTGTGGCTTGCTAGAATCACGTGGAAGGTGTATTTCATGAGTAGTTCCTGGATTACAGTGTTCCAAAGGCAATTTTTCACGTATGAGATGAACAGGAAAGGCACCTCTAACTGCACTTGAGCTACATGATAATGGCAGACTATAATTTTCTATGCTTTCTGATTTTCTGTGAGGCAGTATCCATGCACAGTGCTCCAAGAATGCACTTGGTTATATATTAACTGAGGTTTACCTAAACTTTAAATAACATGTTTCCTCTCTACACAGGGGTTAGCCTAAACCCATTCATGCTTCTCCACAATTACAATGTTGCCCAAGCTTTTTTAATGTTTAACAATTGCCATATAATGACATGTGTTTTCTTTTACTCTTTATGACCTAATCAGCAAAATGTATTTTGAATAATTAGTGGTTTGGGATAAATCAGAATAAGTGCTTTTCCATGCTGTATGACACAGCATTCCTTTGGCTGTGGTCCTTAGTGTCTGAATTTAGGGTTAGTGCCCCTGAAAGGCTGCAGTTGCTTAATGGACTTGTAGAGGATTTTTGTAAAAGGCCTTTTGTTTTATTTATAACAAAAAGCTCTTGTGAATTTTATGCCCAAAGATTCTGCAAATCTTTTTGTCATCTGCTAAGTTATCCTGTAATCCATCTCAGTTGCTAAAGCATTGCAAAACTTCCTTTGGGAAAGGCGAGTCATAATTACAAATGTTGGCAGAATAGAATAGTTTACTGGCTGTTTGGAAAGGAGTTCTACTTAAGAACAAATGATATCTCTTGAAAATTTAGTTTTACTTATTTATCATAAATGTTATAGACTTCTGAGTTGTTACAGTATTCCTAGATCGTTCTGGAAATAAAAGGTAATTTGTGTTTTCCTGGGTATGTTCTTGAAAGGCAGAGAACTTACAAGAGAAGCAATAATGCTATTGTTCTGTATGAATCCTTTAGAAACGTTAAAAGCAGCACAGCAGCAGAATTTGAAGGTAAAGAGGGATAGAAGCATCAGGGATAAGTTCAGGAAGCTGAACAATGCCCAGTTTACTTTGAAGGAGGGATTGTCTGAACAAGTGATCTATCACTGCTAATAACTAATAAAATGGGAGCAATAAGCTTAATACTACTTTATATCAGCCTTAATTGTTCAGAAGTTTGTAATTTCTGGTTTAATAAAAATACCTTTTGGCTTTTTAAGAGTGAAAATGCAGAGCCCTGAGCCAGGCTGGTGACTGGGGGACAGATTTGCATTGCAGAAAACACTGGAATCAAGCCAGATTGGTCTGAGATATTTGCTTTGACAAATGCTCCTGATATTGATTCCACAAATTGAATTCCACTGGTGACAGTTTTGCTGGAGAAAAGCTGCTGGTGTTTTCTGTAACCTCACCTGGAGCAAAGCTAATTGGTACAAGGCTTAAAATATCAATGGGTTTTCTTTCACCTGACTGCAATGCTGGTAACCCCGACAGAGTGAACTGATTGAGAAAAGATTACAAAGGGCCAAGTTTTTATCTCTGAATGGATGTGAGCAATCCAAAGGATGCCAGTGGAGCTTTTCACAGTCTGGGAACTGGGAAGGCTGCTTTGTGATCCCCCTTCCACTTCTGATCTGCTCCTTAATCTGTGGTGGGTCACTTCACCCCTCTGCCCCTTTAGTGGCTCTGCAGGCTCTGGGGCCTGGCTCTATTTGAACATTGTCTGTAAGCAAAGGGATCCTTTCTCCAGAACGATTAAGTGCTAATGAAACCACAGTCCCTGCAGCTTTAAAAAAAAAAAAAAAAGGTGCCTGAGATAAGCGAGTGCATTCCTGGCATAGCCGAGCCCTCCTGCTGCACAGCTCCAGACCTGACAGATGCTGTCTGCTCACAGGGTCACTCCTTGCTACAGAGGATTCACCTTTCTACTTAAAGCCCTCAGTGAATGGAGGATATTTGGGTTTTATTTTAAATTGCACTCTTTTTATAATATTTTAGAAAAAGGGGGAGTAATAGGGATGCATCTTCTGATGCAAGACTGGAAGGAAATGATCATTAACCAAACTGATGTCAGTTGATCAGAACTTTTGAAAATATCTATATCTCTGCAAGGCCAAGCTTCCTGTCAGCAGGGTCTGACCTCTGGGAACAGGGTTATATTTTTCACTTTTTCAATCAGATTATTCTTAGTGTAATGACATAAAATTCACCAGTTTTATTGCCTTTCACAGAAAAACAGATGTATCAGCTTCCCTTCCTAGAGAAAATATGTAACCTAAATTCTGTGTTAACTTTTGACTACTGTATATTGAAAGTCTAAAAACCAGGTTAAAGCGTGGCACAGGTCAATAGCATGATTGAGAATGCCAAGTAATAGCATAATGGCATTTGTTTCATTAGTGCTTTCAGTCTGCTTTGTTGGCTTTCCCTTTTGTGAGGCTGTACATAATCCAGTCTGGTAGGAAGATTGCTTTGGAAAGGTCATGAGTTACTGCTTTTGACCTTGTTTGGAGGGAGCGTAGAAATAAATTATTGGAAGAACAGGAGAAAATAAATTTATTTTAATCACATCACTTGCCTTTGGCTGCTAGATACGGATTCCTTAGTCACAGTGCAGTAAATTTTCTCCTTGGTATTTATCAGCCTTTAAAGTTGCTGTAAATTGCCATTTCAAGCAGAGAAAAAGTAAACATTACCTCGCTAGGTGAATTAGTCCATGTGACGCAGAGGGTTTCAGAGGAGATTAAGTGGGCAGAGACGCTTGCCTGGAGCTCTGTGTTTGGGTTTTTAGTGAGCAGCAGAAATCATCCAGCTCATAACCTTTATCCAGCTGGACTGGAAGCCTCCAGAGCGTTTTGGTTGCGTTGTCTTTGTTTGTGCTGCCGTCCTGAAGAATGTCCTTACTCTCACCGGGGGCCGAGGATGAACCAGAGCGCTTTGATGGGCTTTCTCTCTTGTACTGGTATGCTGGGGGCACTGCTCTGGTCTGCAGTTGGGCAAAGTACAGGAGAGAGCATTTAAAAGCTGTGGGCATTTCCAGCTTCTTTTCATAAGCTGCAATTTAGATTTTTGCTTATGTGTCAATTAATATCTGTTTTGTGAGGAAAGTGTATTTATTATCCTGGATAAATATTTTGTTCGTGCACGTAAATGACAGTTTCTCAGGAATAGAGATCAGAAGAATATCCTGTATATTCTGATAAGTCCTTAAAAGATACAAAACCTAAAGCTGTTGAATTTCCTTGTGTATTCTGCTAAAAAGTAATAGAAGGAAAGTCATTTTAATTGCCTTTACCAGAACACTTACACAAAATTATATGCACTTAGTCTGTTAGTGTTCCAGGACTTCACTTGGAGTGTTGAGTTTAGCATTTTCTAGTGTAAGACAGTTATAGTGTACATTTTGTTGAGTTTTGCTTGTTTATTTTGTCTGTTGTCTCTCATCTGCTCTGTGTGCTAAAACCTTGCTTACAAGAACTTTTGCCTGACCTCGAGAAATGAGCAGCAACAGCTGATTTTTTTAATTCGTGTCTTCTACAAAGAGCACTGAATTATGTTTTGCTATTCCTGCCAAGTTGTTTGGAAACCTGTTTCCCTATTTATACCGTTGAGCATATTTCTAATGCTCTGGGGGCAGTATTCTGACATTTCATGAATATTAAATAATGATAACATGAAATTAATGTTGGATGGGTGCTGAATCCAAGGCTTTTTACAGTGAAACTGTTAAAGCCATGTTTATTTTATTAAAACTATGACAAGCAACTTGACTTGAAGATCTCTCTCTTAAGTTTTCTGGGGAAAAAAAACTAACACCAAAAGTCAGCTAGATATGCTAAACCAATTCAGGGCATTTGAGATCCTTGTCTTTATTTTTGTATGATAAAGTAATTTTAAACTGTGTGTATTGGAGGGATTTCTAGAGCATAAAAACTCCTGAGTATCTTTTAAAGGTACCTGTTCAACAGTTCTTTGTAATTGTTGGTGGCAACATCAAGACAATTCCACTGTTTCAGAGCTATCTTATCCCTCTCCACTGTTTATTGCTAATTTGTATATCCTCTGTATCCTCTTTGTCAGAATGCATTTTATGTTAGTTATGATCTATCTTTTGAAAGTGTTGCCTGTTCCTTCTGGAAATGTGAATCCTTTTCTATTAAGTGTCCTGTGCTTAGATTTGATCATATTTCATGATCATTTTGTATGGTAGTATATAAATAGGTCCTACAATTTCTAGTGAACTCTGAACTTTAAAATCTGAGATTTGATCTTTTAAGACTTTATGAAGGTAAACCTCTGTGTGACTCTATGTAGCTTTGTGTGAGGTTGAAGTAACTTTTGTTCTTGGGGTTTTTTTTATTTTAACTAAGAAAATGCCATGTGAGAACCGCTGAGGGCATGGCAGAGCAAGAACCAGAGCAGAAGTAGCAAAAGGCAAGAGAGAAAAACAATACAATAATTGTCTATTTTAAAGATCAGTGTAGACTTTTTAAGTTTTCAAAGATGGATACAGGTCAGGACAGACCTGCAAAGGACATGGCCAGGGTGCTGTATTTCAGCTTCAGAACAATTTAAATTCATGGGATAATCAAAGTGGCAGTACTGGGTAGTAACACTACTAAATGAAAGCAGTTTGGTTCACTTTTAGCCATACAAAGGGTGCCTTATGCTCTGCCATGTCATTGCAAGGTCATGTGCAGTTGTGTCAAATACAGCCCAAATATCCTGTCTGGATTGCATCATTTCTTTTTAGCCCATGAAACAATGACTTCAAGAACTATCCAGTGAAAATGAGACAGCGTTTGAAGCATAGGCCTACTTTTTGTTTCTAAACATGAATTTTTGGGTCTGTTCTTGTAGCCAGCCTTTCTAAAGCAAAGGCTAATTTTGCAAATACTTGGGAAATTGAGGTTTTGGGAAACTTGCTTTTCAGAGCTAGTGCTTATCCCTTGATAAAGAACCCTCATCCAGTTTTCTTCTACAAAACTAAAAGTACTGCAGATGTTCTTTAGAAGCTGGATCTCCTGCCTGGTGCTAGAGTTTAAGAACATTTGGACCTTCTGGATTTCTCTTTTCCGTTTGGCATAGCCCCAGTTAATGACATGTACCCTGGCTTTTGCAGATATATCCAGTTTTCAGGCATGGAGTTCAGGCTGTGTGCTGGATTAGGTTGTGTGGGAGGATTTGGGTCACTGTGTCCTCCACTTTGATCTTCTTTTGCCTCCTGCTAATGAATTCTGGTTGTTCCATGTCACTTTAACAACACTCTCTAGAAAATACAGAACAATATGTATGTCTGTCTGATACAGAACAATATGTAGGTCAAAGCAGAAAAACCTGAGTGGTGCTTCTGCTCTTTTCTAGAAGAGATCTGATGAGTCTTCCCCAAAAATGGTACAGTGGCAGGACAAAGGAGCTATGATACAACTTGCATTTTTTAAATCATAATTCATCTAAATAAAAAATAAAAACTGGTAAAGGGTCACCTGGACTTACAGGACTTCTTAACACTTTGAGTTCTCGGAGCCGTGTGCTGGTCATGTGTCCCATGGGACTGGAAATTTAAGTTTCAAACCTCTACTTTTATTCTTCCTTAATTCTTTAGCATGATGAACTGCCTCCAAAATATTCCTCTGCCTTTAGACTATTTCAAGTGCCATCCTGGTATTTTCTCTTGGGGTGGGAGGGTACACAGGGGACCAGGCAAAAGAGTTTGGAAAGAAACTCTTTTTTTACAGCAGAAAAGGAAATCAATGTTGAGTGAAGAAATTAGGAAACTGTAGGGAAAATATTATGTTCATAAATAACAACAAAATTATATGTTAAAAAATGCTTTTGTATACATTGTCTTAGCTGTGGTTTTATTTTAATATTCATTCATTACCTGATCTAAGAGGTTATGGTATGTTTTTCTTGCCTACATGCTAAGCTGGACCAGGTTGTGGGGTTTTGTTTGTATTTAATCATAATCCCTTTATTATAAACGAAATGAAATTCATAGTTCATCCTGAAATGCTCTGAGGGAAAAAGAAGTAAACTATGTACCCTTTGTAGTACCTTGTCACCTGATATTTGTGATGAGGAGGTTGATTTTCGGTTGGGGAAGGGGTGGGCAGAGGGATCAAACAATATGAAGTTGTCAGTGGAGAACATTGGTCTTGGAGTTAAAAACATGGTCACTGTAATTTCTTTTATGTCAACATAGCTCTGCATCCATTTCTGTAATTTAATGGCTTTTATTTTGTTCCTTAGGACTATTATGGGCCCTCATGGAATCAATCGAGCTGTTCACCGCATTTCCTTCTCTGACTGTCAGAATGGATTAGGTAACTAAGATTGCACATCCTCAGAGCAAACCAAAGCTTTAAAAACACCTGGTGAGCTCTTCCAGGTCACACTGTCATCACCAACAGTTTATCTGGCTTTTGTGGATTTGACTCTTAATACATTTAGCACAGGAGATGGAATAACCAATTTCTTGCTCGTTTCTTATTTTTTCCTGCAGGAGTTAAAATTATTGGAGGTTATCGGGCACAAACAGCAGAAGATTATGGGATTTTTATAAAGAGAATTCTACCTGGAGGGGTTGCTGCTGTAGATAGTAAGTAATTTTGAATTTATTTGTTCCCAACACACTACATATTAAAAAAAAAAATCTGTCAAAAGAAATTTCAACTCGGAGTTAATTTCCACAACTGTGAAATACAAATTCCAGTCCCACAAATATTTGTGCTGTGTGTAAATAATACAAATAGCTAAATAACACTTATTTTCAGTGGCTATTCTCTGGTTAATAAGACTGATTGACAGTTATTAATCTTATCACAATAACCCATCTTAATTAGGATCAGAAAGTCATGACAGTCATAAAATTGTTTACTGCATTAAATCACATAAAACTGAAAGGAAAAGTCCTGTTTGAATCCCATGTTCACTGTTTTCCTGTTGATTCATGAATTACTGTTGATTTCATTACAAGGCCGTTTGCTCACTGGTGACCTCATTTTGGATGTCAATGGAGAAAACTTGATTGGAGTAACAAATGAAAGGTAAATTTGATTAGTGAATGTTTATTAGAGCTTGGAATATCACATGCAGATTATTTTGAACATTATCAATGTCTGAGTGAAAGAGCTCAACTCCCCTGAGGTCTTTGGAGTTCAGCTGGCAATTAATTTATCCTATAAATCTAATTCAGCAAAACTCTTGTGGAAAAGTTGAATGACTTTTAAGTTTTTATAATGCCAGAATAAACTGGTTTCTTAATGCCATAGATTAGAGAATGTGTGTGAAAATAGCATTAGAACATATTAAGCTGTTAAAATACTTTGATAACTACCTGTTGGTTCAATACTGGTGAATGTAAATGATTCAGTGAACAGGTAATGGGACAATGAAGGGGAAATGGTTTAAAAAAATCTGGAGGTGGTTCCTGTAGCTGGATCACTAGAGATCAGTGCAGCTTAGTGCTGGAGACAGAGGCTAGAAATTCAAACAGAAAATCCTGTATATATTGCTGAGGGAAATCATGAGCAAGGCACCACACCTGAGCAGTGGTTTTTGTCTGGTGTGGGCTGTTAAGGCTGAAGGAGGCCGAGGAAGGCAGTAGGATGGGCTAAGGAGAGATGGGAACAAAGGGAAGGGAAGGAGGGGTCAGTCCCAGCTTGGTGCTGTCAGCAGCACAGAGGCACCACAGTCTCTCTTGCTCCGTTCCCCAATGCTTAGTTGAAGTTACACTGCTGGAAAGCTCTTTTCTCTGTATCTGGCAGTGAAAATGATTAACTTTGATGGGAATTTGTCCATTTTCCTGCTCTTTTAGCATTGCTCTGTACTTCTTGACAGCCCCCTGGTGTATTTATTTGGCTGTTTTCCCCCTTGTAGGGCTGTTGACATCCTGAGAACAGCATCAGCATCTAATCACATGTCTCTGCTCGTTGCAAGAGATGAAGAAGCAAAGTAAGAGAAAAATTTGTTTTAACCTCAAAACTAATAAAACTCCAGTGCTATATCTTGGGTTGGGGGGCTGGGCTTGCATGTATTTCTCTTTCAGATTAGATTTAATTGCAGGATTACACCACATATCACATTTTTCTGTGTGGTATTTGATACCAGTTCATTCTGAGATCACTTGCATCAATTCAAGTAGCAAGCTCAGGCCAATTTGAGTTTAAAGAGGAGGATTTTAATGTTATGTTCCCAGCTAATACCATTAAAAATTATATGCTGTGATAGATTTTTTTAATACTTCTCAC
The DNA here is from genome assembly GCF_001715985.3 of Manacus vitellinus. Classification (NCBI taxonomy): domain Eukaryota; kingdom Metazoa; phylum Chordata; class Aves; order Passeriformes; family Pipridae; genus Manacus; species Manacus vitellinus. The sequence goes on from NW_021939798.1 coordinate 7,884,212, forward strand.
ATTTTAAAATAATAAAAAATTAAGAATCTACATTAGAGCTGCAGTACCACAAAACTATATGGTTCAGACTGGTCTGGCCTTCTGAAAAAAGGCAGATTTAGTTGTTGTTTCCCCTCGGAAGTTTGCTTTTCAATCTCTAATGAGCTTTGAATGGTTTGGATAAGCAGGTTAAACTGTTCAGTGCAGCAGGTAGTCCAAAATACATCCATTATAAGGGCATTTATGTTAAATATTGCTTTAACCTTACTGTTGGAAGTTAAGCATATAAACCTGTATTGGCAGAGCATCATCGGAAACGCTGGATCCAGGTCTGTATCCCCTTGTGACTTAAATCTCCAGAGAAATGAGCTGTTATGTAACTATTTTTGATAATCATTGCAAGAGTAGCTGCTGTTATTTGCCTTTCCTGGGATGTTCCACTTACAGAGTAATCTCTGCATAAAGGATTTTTCTCTAAATTCCTTTAGCCTTTTGTCCGAGTTAAGCTTCCTTCTTTCTGTTTCCTTTATTTTGTGTATTTGACAGACATTTAAATCACTCTGTAGCCTCTGATCTCTCATTTTTTTTTCAGACTGCCCAGATATATGTGAGGTCCACTCTTAATCTGCTTTTATCTAAAGCATACTGGCTTAGTTCCTCTAAATTCCTTGAATAATTAAAATCCTTCAGTCCTTTAACCACTCTGGGGATAGGAGCAGTAGCCTGGGCCAAATTTGCCACTCCAGACAGTCCCTCACCCACACACCTGTGAATTCATTTCTTGGGGATTTACATTCCTGTGCTAAAAGATTATTTGATTTGCACTCAACTGTGTGTTCCCTGGCTCTGGCATTAGTACAGTAAATTTTGTCATTTTTTTTTTAAAAAAATAACACATCCAGCAGCTTTTAACTGCAGTCACTGGAATTACCTGGGAATTACTCTCCCTGCAATCAGTTAATTTGTTTTCTCTGTGTTTAATTCTGCAGTATTAATTTGCCAATGTTTCTGGCTTACATCATTCTAGATTACTTACATTTTTTAAATCGGGTATCGCCGAGATAATCATAGCTCTGATTATAAACTTTATTTTTAATTAGGCTGGATTCAATGTTAGGTGAATCAAGCATTTTTGTTGTCTCTTCAGTGCATGTGATCCAAAATTTACATCTTTGCCAGTTTGTTACAAATATGATGGGTGCCAAACAGCTGCTGCTTTTAGTTTGTAGTAGTAGTAGTATTTTCAACTATTTCCATTATTTCAATAGTGCACTTGACCAAGAATTGCTCTTTCAGTGAGAGAAATAGCATAATGAAAAAGATAAAGCCTAAGGAGAGACATATTTAATATTTAATATACAAAGATGATGAAATGGACTGAAAATTTCTGAGAAAACTAAGTACAAGTTGGAATTTGCTTCTGTTTTGCTCATTATTGAGTAATTAATAAATATTTCTTCTATCCTCTTTTTTTTTGAGGTGCCACATCTTTGTTTGCCAGTCTCTTCTGGGTTCTTGTTCAGTGTATTTGAACTAAAAGCATTCTTTAAAAACATGCGTATGCTGTAATCTGATGCCTTCTAATATAAGTAACTTTTTCTGGATCTAAGTAATACCATTGTTTTATCATTTCTAATTGATTTGGATTACAAGTTTTTAAAGTTATGCAATCCAGGGTAAAGAGAGATAATAATTAAGCTTTTTCAGCAATAGTCCGTTTCATTCACAGTCTGTTGCTTTTCCATCTTTACCCTGTATTACATGATCTTCTCCTTGCCTTTTCTGGACATTTGACAGGGCTTTCCTCTTTCAGTTGAGGTTGAGCCTCCTCTTCTGAGGAAGAGAAACTTCAGTACAGTGCAGGTTTCACTAATGCCAAATCCTGACAAAGAGGATCTTTTTATTGCCACAGGAAAGAATTCCACGACCTGATGGACAAGTATGGCTCTCACAGTGACAACAACTCTGCTAGAAGTTCTCCAACACATCTGTTAGCTGGTGAGAGATCACTTCCAAGCCTGACATAATCCTGTGGGACAGCCAGCCTTGGGTGGAGTAGAAACTTGCACTTAAAACTCTTAATCTGGGGGGAGATCTCTTGGAGGAAGTGACTGAAAGTCAGGCAAAACACATGGTCACTTAGACTGTGACATTTATAGTCTAAAAATATACCTTGAGGGCTTTATGTGTCAGTGTCCTCAGTTTTTAAATATATTACTATCTGCTTTCAGCAATTTTAATTAATGAATGATGTGAAAAGTATTTGGTATTTGTAGCTGAAATGTGCTGCAAGATTTCAAAGCACAAAATTTGAGCTAGAGTACCATAAATTCTAATCTTTGTGGAATTGCTGCCTAATTAAGATGCTTTATATAGCACAGAGGATTATTCTTTAGGAAAGTCAGTTGAGATTTTGGTTTTTGCACCTAGATTGGAAAAAACTGTCACTTGCTATGTTTTAAAGTATTTTTCCTGGGACCCTGGGTGACTTGCACTTCTTACTGTGTAGACTTAAGCTTCCTTTTGATTGTCTGATTGCTTTATTTGTCTGTTTTCCAACATGAAAATAATCCCACTGAACTTACACGAGCTGAAATTTTGTGCTTTTTCCCCAATGTGTATTTTATTTCTTTTTTTTCAACATTTCTTTTCTTGAAGCAAAATCTACAGAGAGCCTTTCCTCTGGGTCATCCTCGAGGTCACAGAGTCCTCAGTTGCATCTGAAGGAAAACACCACTACCAGCAGCAGAAATAATTCTGTCCCAGCACCATCCCCAAAGCCTGCAAAGTAATTTCCAAAACTGACTGTCACTGTCTTATGTGAGCTGCAGGAAATACTGTGTTTGGCTGGTCAGGAGAATTTGAGTTGAGCACTAAGTGTTAAACTTTTGGTTTATTTTTTAATTTTTAATCCTGTAATTTATAATACCATGGATATTGCAGACTTTCAGTTTTAATAAGTTATTTTCCTATTTATTTGTCATTTACATGGTAGACATTGCCTTTTGATCTGTGTCCTGAAGAATTAATGCTTCTGGTTTATGTCCAGGTACTCTCATAAGCTTTGGAGATATATATATAATATACAGAAGTTTTTAACCTTGTAATATAATGTATCAATTCCTTTTGTAATTGTCAGAAGTAACACCTGAAGTCACTGATTTTGTAGTAATTTGGCAGTGTAATATTTGAACACTGAGATTGTTGCTGTAATATCTTATTGATTTTACAAATACATAAAGATAATATGTTGTTTCAATCTTTATTGAGTATCTAGTTCTTTGAAGTAATTCTACCTTTCTTTCTCTTTGTAGGGATAGTGCATTTCAGATTATCTCTGTTTGCAAAGGAACAAGCCTAGGTTTGAATATTGTGGGAGGAATTAACAGAAATGAAGGGCCTTTGGTATATATTCAAGAAATTATCCCTGGTGGTGATTGTCATAAGGTAAAGACCTTTTTTCCCTTCAGACATCTGTATTTTTGCCTTCATTTAGTACCTGCTTCAGTATGTTATATGTACAGCCATATTTTAAATACAAAATATGTTTGTGTTTCTCCTTGCCTTCTTTTTAAACAGACTGCTCTCACTGCACTGCAGCAGGGTTACATGGTAATGAAAATTATTCAAAAGTCTATTTGAGGTAAATGAGGATCTTCATTCCCCAGTTTATGTATGAGAAGGTACAAAATCAGCTTCTGTAAGAGGTTGCATGGTGGAAGGTAAATAGGAAGGATGGGACACAGCTACAGATGTCATCTCTTTGGTTTTTTTCCTGGACATTCAAAAAATCATGTTTCCCTGAGGCTTTATTTAGATGAATCCTTGCAGTTGGAAATCATTGTGTAGGCAAATTAAAAAAACAGTATTCCGAAAGTGCAGATTAATAAAATGTATGAATCAGTTCTGATTACTGTTTTCATTTATGACAAATGCAGTATGTAAATCAGGAGGACTTGTCAGTTTAAAAAGTAAATAAATACTGCAACTATCTGGTACAAGTAAACAGGACTGTTTATCCAAGAATCTCCTTTGGCATCCTGAGTTATTATGATTATTTTGAAGTGTAGATTACCAGCTTTTGCCTCAGGCCAAGCAAAAGGCTACAAGCTGATTTCACAAACAATGAGTTTTGTCCCCAAACAGTCTGTAACTATTTGTTACTGAACTTTTGTAGACTAAGTTTAGTCCTAAAATATTAAGTAAAGGAAAACATTCAGTGTTTCTCAAAGACCTCTTTCAGTAGATAAATGATAATCATTCTTCTTGTGTTTCTCCTATTTTGTTGTGGCTTCTAAAACGTTTTTTCTCATTGCAAACATACAATTGAAAGCCTATCACACATAATCAATAGGCTGAGACATAAATTTTCAGGAGGTTCCAATGTTAGCACTGATAGAGGTAATTTCCCAATCCAAAGGTTATCCCCTTTGGGAATCTGAAGCAGAAAACATGTTCTGAACCTCTGCCACGTGAGGGCACCATTGAAATGGATATTCTTTGATAGGCTGGATGAAAGCAAAATAAAAGATCTACAGCTTTTTTCTTTAATCAAAACCAAAACATTAAGTGACAAAAAAAAAGAAGTAATAAAACGCTATCATAGGTTTGAAATGACACAACTAATATTATGGTATGTGGATATTAAATAGGTATAATTGTACTGGTCTTGAAAAGGTATTTTTCTTGTTTCCTGTGTATCATCTGTACACAGTTTGTTTCACTTGGTGATTAATTTCTTAAGAGCTGAAGAACTGAGATGTGTGATTCGATGTTTATTACATTAGATAAATGTCATAACAAACTCTGTAACTGTAGGTGAATTACATGAAATTCCAGCTAAATTGTTGAGGCCTCTTTTAAAATGTGAGTAGAGAAAGCTTTTTCTTATTGAGAAGTGTAGCCTAGCATGTTTAAAGTCTTGTCTTATAGTCTCTCAGACAGAAATGTGCTAGAGAATTTGCAATTAATTTAACAGAAGCACAAAGTTGACAGTGTTATTTCTGTCATGGTTTTGCCTGGTGAATTCCTAATAGACTAATCTAGTTTTCTCATTAACTTAACATGGCCAGTGAGTGCCTCATGAGTCCCATGTATTGCTGTGAACATTTGGGTCTGAAATACAAATGAACCCAGCTCGCAGCTGAATTAATTAGTAAGGAAGCTTCCTAAAGTCAGATGGGTTGGTGCTCCTTGCTGGAAAAATCTGGGCTTCCTTTGGATGGGGTTTTTTTAACAGAATATGTATGTGGGTCCAAATTTCTTCTTTAGACAATATCTGTGGTGTGTTCTGTCTAATGAAGTTTTTATAATGACTGCTGTGATGGTGATTAATGATCATTTAATCTGTTTATTCCTGGAAGATTGTCAGGCAGAATGCACAGCTGCTCTTGGTGTTTCTTGTCTCAACAGATCCAGAGGAATATGTGAAAGTGCTGTCATTATACAGTTTTTTCTGTAGTGTTAGTTAGTTCTTATAAAAATAATGGGTTTGGTTTTTTATTTGTTGTCTTAGGATGGACGATTGAAGCCTGGAGATCAACTTGTGTCCATCAACAAGGAGTCCATGATTGGTGTCTCCTATGAAGAGGCAAAAAGTATAATCAACAGAACAAAGATGAGGTATCTGCTACTGTCAAGCAGCTAACCCTCCAAAATAGTTTATTATATGATGTTTAGGATCAGATTAATGACTTGACTTTAGAGGAAATGCAGGCATTTTAATTTTTTTTAATATTCAATTGCAATATTATTTCATAGAAAAGACTCAGATGCACCTTTTAGACCTGAAAAATTATGATACTTGAGTGCTTTCAAAAATAAAATATCAAAGGAGAACCCAACCCCACAGCCTTTTTAATGATGGGGAATAGAGCACCCTTTTAGAAAAAAAATTAATAAAATCACAGTGTTTGGAAACATGTAATTTTTTGCAGAAGCAACATATAATCTTACAAACAACATAGCATATAATATGTTGAAACTTCTTTAATTTTAGGTTGGAAAACTTCTGGGAGATAGCTTTTATTAGGCAAAAAAATATTCCCAGTTATCCAGAGAATCTGCAGCGTCCTTTCAGCCTCTTAACATCTTCTGTAGCATATGGAGAGCAACAGGCTCTGCCATCCCCTAATGGGAAGCTGGTTTCAACATTCACTCCAGATGCTGTGAGTACACTTATTAATCCACTTAGAATCAAGTGAGCAAATGGTTGTTTTCTCCTAATTTTAATTGAGTTTCCATTTTAGTAAGAAAATGGCTATTTTCCTGCACAATGTTAAGTCTTTGGAATATCAAAAGATTTGCAAAAACCATGTTGTGTAACAGGAGGTTAAACCACTGATGAGAGGAATAAGACTGTTAGTTGACTTGGGGTAAGACAACAAATCAAATAAAATAAGCATTAACTGTGTTCTTAGATACAAAGTTCTCCCTAATGTTTCCCTAGGTTGTAAAGTTTTGGAATGTGATATCTATAGTTATTTATTTCAGAGATAAAATACTCTCTGTTTACTACATATATGTGAACAGTACAATCTCAGAAGTTACACTTGCTCTGTGATGATGGGATTTTTGCTTTAAAAAAGTCCTAGAAGAATGTGGCCTTTTTCCCCTTTGAGCTCATCAATTGTTGTTTTAATTCATACAGCTCACCTTAAAGAAGTAAATTTGTAAAAGGAATAATGTTGACCATAAGAAAGAAGATTTTAAAACCATTATTTTAATTTTTGAAGGAACTTTTTCAGCTTATCTTACTTTTAAAGCTAAATAAAGTATTACCTTCGAACAAGAATGAATAAAATGTTCTGTGTCAAACACAAAGTCAAAGCAGGTGATTCTCAGTTCTTCTTATGTTTGTACTTAAAATTCTTGCCCATTTTTCTTTCCTGTTAGGGATATAAATATTGAAACAGGTTGCCTAGAGAGACTGTGTTATCTTAATCTGTGGAGATATTCAAAACCCAGGGTTTTGAAGAGGCCCTGATCTGAGTTTTTCCAGTGCCATCCCTTCTCACCACCAGCAACCCCTCCGTGCCTTCCATTGTTGCTTTGATCTATTCAGCCCTTTTTTCTCCCCCTGGTCTTCCTTCCTGTCCCTCTCTCTTTGCATTAATGTATATTTCTAGTTTAGCCTGTGATCTGGCTCAGGAGTGGTGTTTCATGGCTTTTGATTTTCTTTTGTAGATGGAAACTGGAGTCAAGATGGGAGAACAGTCTCCAATAACTCCTCCAGACAACAGTCCTGCTGATGTGTCTGCCACGGGTAAGTGCTGACTTCATTCCCTGCCACCCTTTTTTTTTCCCTTTGATAACTGTCTTGCAGCACACACTACATGGTGAGACTCTGTAGTCTTCAAAAAAAGGAATATTTTTATAGTCCTAAATAAAGGACTGAGATCAATGGATTTTTAGGAGCTCCTGTCAAATATAACTTACATTGTCTTTAACAAACAGCTGAAACCAAACAAAAACGAGTGATCACAACATTTGCTATACAGCAGTAATGATAATAGACTCAGGAGAAACCAGATAATGAAGACTCACATATAGATCAAGATTAGGTTGCCATAGAAACTGTGCTTTCTTGATTTGATGAAATTCTGTGGATGTGTGCTGCTTGCATGGGATTTTTTGTTTAAATCAGGGCAGCATATTGGAGGGGTAGAAATAACATGCAGACCTCTAACAACCTTTCAATTCATAACAAATAGAATATATATGTTAATATTTATGTTTGAGAGCCATGGCATTTGAACAAAGACAAGAGTCACTTTGATCATCTCTCTAAATATCTACTTTGAAAACAACACTTGAGGAAAAACAGAGTTTGCAGAATTTGGTCAGAACCAGATTTGAGCTGAACAATTGTAATTCCTTTGGGAAACAAATATGTGTTGTGTTTAGAAACAGTGAAAATGCAGGAGTCTGACCCAATAATGAGAACCCCATTGGCACAGTGACAGAACTGACTCTGTTCTGTATTTCTGTGTGAAGACCTGAACTATATCCTTTTTCTTCAGGTAGTAGCAATTGAGCATAACCTGAGCTCCTCAACTTGGTGTCTAATTTACTGAGAAGAGGAAGAACAAACATACAGGATCTGATTCATTCCAGATGTTTCTCCACTGGTGTTACTTAAATTATACCTGCATTTATTATAGCCCATATTAGATATTCAAATTTAAAATGAAACAGTTCCTGTAATGCAAATCTGACTGGTTGTCTCCCTTCCTTGAAGGGTGAGCTGAATGAATGTGAACTTTTGGAACTGGAAAGATTGAAGTATTGAATATAGCTAGAGATTAATGATCACACAGATTTTCATATTGACCATGAAAAACACCTCAACTAAATGAAAGGAACAAGACAAAAGGCTGTTTTTTAATATATTCAGAATATGAGACTCTTGGTTAATATAATGCAATACCCAGGAGCTTCATTGTTTAAAGAGACCAAGAAGGCCACAGTTTCTTAACACATCTGAGTAAGTGGGTAGTGGAGTGGAAAGGACAAACACTTGCAGCTCCAGTTTGTGCTGTTTCTTATGTTTCATTTTCTTCCTATTTAATAGCACATCCTTTGTCAAACCTGCCACTTCTTTCATGCTGCCCTTTATCGAGGATAACCTTTCAAAGATAACCTTGAAAAAATTAAAGTATCTCTTAGAGGATTTTTTTTTTTAAGCTTTATGAAAAAATCAGCATAGTTTTGAAAAGTTTTTTGCACAAACCCATACAAGAGGCTTTTTCATTCTGAGCTCAAAGGAAGTGTGCCAATTCCACTGAGGTTTAGCCCACTGTCTTCAGAATTTAATATAGCATGTGAGAGGTGTTAGTGTCAGAGATTTTCAAGATGTTTTGGTTTATGCTTTTGGCATATAGAGAGAATGTAAATTACTTGGAGCTTGGAAACTGATATGCTGTGAAACTAAAAAAAATTAAAAAAAAAAACCAGAGTTCTCTGTGCTTCCTTCTGTTCCTTTAGAGAGAATCTCAAACTGCAAAATCCTTCGCTTTTGAAATGCTGGGTTTGGTTTTGGTACCTCTCTAATCCATTAATGAAACGGTGAATTAAGATCTAAATTAGATTTATAACTAATGAATGCAAACCAGGAATTTTTTTCTTCGTGCACAGACCTAAAATCCAAAGCAAGAGGCAGTTCACTGCTCCTTCTGCCTGCTGTCTGTGAGCAAAGGCTGCCAAAGGTGGTTGTGTTGTATCCACAGGTGTGTCTGAAACATGACAAAGCTGTGACTGTGTTTCTCAAGTTCCATCAAAACTCAGCATGCACACACAAAAAGAAAAAAAAAAAAATAAAAGGCAATTATTGTGAAATCTTGCATAGGGGCTGCTTGGTGCTGCTGCCTTCTTCTCCCTGCCTCAGCCTCATGGTTTGTGTGTGTTGGAAATGCAGCAGGTGCACCACAGGTTATTAATGCAGCTGGCTAAAAACATGGGAACTTGGGGAAGGGGCTGATGGGTGAGAGTTCTTGGAAAAGAGCTCCTAAGGAGCCTGGGAAATTCAGTCTAAGCTCCCTCCACACAGCCCTTAACTGGCAACAGGTCATCCCCTCTCTTTCCCCAGTGTTTTCTGGATCACTCCATATGTTTTTGGGAGCTGTCAGTTGTGATGAGGGTGTGTCTTGGAGGTCTCTCTTGGAATTCACAACTGTGCTTCCCCTTCTGTTTCCTGGGTATCTGTGTATCTCTGAGAGAAGAGAAAACACCACCAGTATAAGCCATATGCTTGATGGATCACTCAGTTATTCCTGGTTCCTTTCTGCTAATTTGCTACTTGTCACTTCTTTATACAAAAAAAAAATAGTGTAGGTGATCGATACCCATAATTTTTGTTTATTACAACTGCGTCCTTTAAAAAAATAAAAGTCAGTCTAAGTGTTAAAATGTCTTTTTAGCAACTGGGTATTTAGCTGGCACCCACTTGACAAGCAGAGCTTTAGAACAAATTTTTCAAAGCAATAGTTACAACTAGAGAATTATTAATTAATTTTTTTCCTCTTAGCTCTTGCCCCCAGCCAGAATGATGATTACGAGCCTCGAGGAAGGAACTCGTCTATTCGTCTCAAAACAGAAAAACTGGAGAGGGTAAATACTTAAAATCTTTGGAGTTTTCCTTCCTCTCCCTTCCTGATGCAGGTAAAACATCTGGACAATATTCCTATGCTGACAAACTTTAAAGGTATAAATTACACACAAAATTTTCCATTCGAGTAGTTCTTTCGTGTTGCAGGGCAATACTTCATTTTATATATTGGGCAAATTACTGGTTTTGTTAATCTAATTACTGATTAACTCTTCTGGGAATCCGAACATCCCTCAGGATTTTTAAGGCAGTTATTAAGGACAAAGGGTTTTGCTTATTACACTCATCCATATTCAAGGTTAAATAATATCTGTACATCTCTCAATTAGAAGGAAAAGTCACAGAGCAGCTCTGGAATAAAAGTGTTGTCAGTGAGAGTGTACCAGGATACAAAGGCTCTTTGAAGTATAGCTCTTTAATTACTCCCCCATGTCCCTGCAGTCATTATCCCTAGTCCTTTCTTTTTTCACTCCAAAATAAGTTTTTTCCTTTCAGGCATTGAATTATCTTGGGATTCAGCTCACAGATGAACAGCAGCTAGCCCTCAGGCAGCAACTTCAGAAAGATTCTAAAGGAACAGTGTCTTTTGGAGGTAATAATTTGTTAATTACTATGGAAAAGAATGAAAAGTAGGAGTACAGAAATGATAGATAATAACCATTTAATATATTTTCTGTCACTACTGGGTTGCTGCTGCAAATAAAATTATAGTTTGAGGCAAGAACCTTATTCTACTGTATAAAAATGCGCTTGAAATTCTGAAACTAAGTATTGGGAAAGCAAATCACAAATTTATCTAATTAAGAGCAGCCTTGGGAAAGCTTTATTTTGTGCTCACAAATGCCTAAATTTTTTACCTTGACGATAGGGAGCTGTAATTGTTCCAAAAATTACTTGGGAAAGTATTGATGGTTAAAGAGACTTCTTGAAGGGACTAAACTGATGTATTTTTTTAACTTCAGTTTGTGAGAAGCAAGAACATTTCAACTATTGCATATAGAAAGAGATTTGCATGGAGACCATCACAATTCTTCTGGCTAAACCTAATTCTGATGGGAATGAGTCGCTTCTGTTGGTTATGACAATTTTGGTTGGTGACACTGACAATTTAACAATATTTTTCAAAAGCTGTGAGACGTGAAAGTTCTGATGCTAAAACTGATGGAAATTTCACTTTTCCTAAAGTTTATGAAGAACAGCATCAAAAACTAGTGTGTGAAAAGTAATATTTTATACTTAACCATCCAAAAAGACACTGGATTTTCAAGTATCTCATCATGAAAGATACCGGATCTTCCATCAGATTTTACGTGGAGTAAACTAACTGACCTTTATATTTCCACTTTTCTGTCATATCGTGGCAGATTTTTTTTTTTAATACATTCATCATCCAAGCCACGTTGATTGTGAGTGATGCAGTGTTTGTATTTAGAACTTTCAACTTAGCCAGCATCAGTTTTCCCGGGGCTCTGTCAGGGGTTTAAAGGACCTGCAGAGGAAACCACGAGCTCTGAGCCAGCATGACATTTTTTCCCTTTTCCTGCAGAGATAATGTGTCTCCTCAAACATAATTAATTATTGGGAAGGGCAGGTGTAGACCTGGTGTGCAGATTTCTTTTCATTTGTCACAGAGACCTGCCAAATGTAAAGCATCCCTAAACAGGTACTTGGAAGCTGAACTTCCACACCACCTTTGTTTTCTTTTGTCCTTCACGACTTAATTTTGAGGATATTTCTTCCCAAGATGTGTTTTGGACATTTTTATTCTTTACCAAAAGTTTCTCTTGAGAGGGATGTGTCTAATTTTCCTATTTTCCTTTAGAAAGCTTAAGCTGCATTTATAAAAGACTGGCTGTTCGTTGTGATATTTGGAGTTGTGTTGCATTTAGTGACACTGCTACTGAAGTGAACTCACGGGCTGCAGCAACAAAATGTGAACTGTTTTTTAGATTTCATTGAAGTTTCAAGGAATCTGTTCTCAAATACAGCAGATGATGACCACAAATCTGTCACATTTGGGGGCAGTGAAGTTTCCAGCTTACAGGATCCACAGGTAAAAATATGTGCTTGAACAGTGTTTTAATTGTTGGGAGGAGATTATTGGAGAGTGTATTATATGTGAAATTATTCCATATTTTGGGCAGATGTTTAAAACAGCTCCATATCCCAGGGTTCTTTAAGGTAACCCAGTTTCTGTCAAGCTTTATTAAGCAGCCTGATTTGCAGAGAGCAATTAATATAATTATGTTGTTGTTTGTTATAAGTCTGGACAACAGGGATTTTCTGAGGTTTCTTAATGGAAATGCTACAACCTGTGTGAATGATAAACAATTCCTGGGCCAAGTGATTTGAGCTCCTGCTACTGTGAAAATCATTTTATTCTAGAGCTGACTTTAAAAAAGATCATTTTTAGCATATGAATACTAAAATAAAAGGAAATATTTAAAATAATGCAAAAAACAGGGGTTATTAATGATGTTTTCTCGATACTTCAAAAAGTACTTTTATTAATCCACTTTAACAGGAAAAATAATTATTCCTTGGGAAGATAAGTTGGTCAAAATTTTCTTAAACATTTTTAGCATTTTCAGAGCATTAAATTGTTTTAAAGTTAAGATTTTCCTCTAATTTTATTAACAAGACCTCTTAATATAAGATGTTAAAGATTATGGAAGACACAGTTAGCAACACATTCTAACCTTATGTATTTAAATAGTTTGTAACCTGTAATTCTTTGGAGGATGACGTGGAAAGACTTAAGAAAGAAAGGAATGAAGCTTTAAAAGAAATTAGTAAATTAAAGGTAACCGTTTTTATTTGCTCTAAATTATTCATTTTTTGGAGTGTATGTAGTAATTTACTGTTCTTATTTTGAATTTTATGTGGAATTTTTCATGATTAAGTACAAAGGCAGAGCAAACAGTCCTAATACATTTGAAGATTGCTTATAATATATTTCTGGAGACAGTAAATTTTATTTGTTATACTGAATCCTAACACATTTTTTTACTCTGATCCACAGAGAAATGAAACTAAGCAGATATTTCGCAAAAGTGAATTTGGAGAAGTGACTGATTTGCCAGGCAATTTTATTTAGAGATAAAAATGTGATCTTAGTGACTGCAGAGTCTAAGCATGTAGTGATACTTTTGAAAGAAATCAGAACTGGGGGACAAATTAATCATGTTCCAAAGTAATACATATTTTCACAGACTTTACAAAATTCCTAAAACCTAAAGCAACGAATATATTTATTGTTTCTTAATACCCTGGGTTACAATCACGCCCCCATGGTCCTGAATTGCTTTTTTAACATACCAAAAGATAAAAATTTCTGTATTCAGCATATGTAGCTTTTGTTCTTGGACAGGAAAATTGATCTGAGGATATAGACAATTATACAAATTCCCTCCTGGTCCAAAAAAAATTCTTTCTTGCTATAAATTACGAAAACATTGGGTTGATATGGCCAAAGGTCTGTGCTTTGTTCTGTGCACGAGGCTTCTTCTTCTGAAAGCTTTGTACTGAAATGAAAGAACCCAATTTCCATTGAGTGTTGAAACAGTGGATACTTATCACAAGTCCCTAAATTGCTGATGTTGAAAACTGACAATGATTAATCTGAAATAGTCTCATTTTTTATACTCTTTTCTGCGTATCCCAGAAATGTTCAGTGAATAATCCTCAAATGCTCAAGTAACCTAACCAGTCTCACTGAACTCACTGAAAAGTTGGCTTGGAGAGATGGGAATTTGGGGTTGTCAAAGGTTTTATAAAAGCTGTTCATTACTTGTTATTACCACCAGAACTTTTTTAATATGTGTGTTCCTGATTATACAGCATTGTTAACAGACATAGTAGTTGTACAGAAGGCAGAAAGTACATGGATAAAAGTTAAGAATTGCTACCTGTAGTTTTGAAGGAGCTAATTGAGTTTTAGGACTAAAAACTCTTCTAGTCTGAATTATTAATTCTTTCTTCTCCTTTTTGTTTTTTTAACAGGAAGAATTGTCTGAATCTGTGAATGCACAGAAACAGTTAACAGAGCAGCTACAAGCAGTCAAACAAGTATGTTGAAGTTTCTTAAAATTATAGTTATTATTTTCAAATTTTTTTAACTCTTTTCTTGTGGAAAGGAGAAGGGAACACTTCTTTGTGTCTCAATGCTCATGTAGACTATACTTTCACACTGATTTCAACACAAAGTGGTTCTTTTGTTGCTACAAACCTTTTGATTAGAAGTAGAGAATATTAATCCTTCAGTTTTTAGAGCAGTAATACTCCTCTGCTGTTGAATTGAGGTAGGAACCCTAAGACAGCCTGGATCAGTGAGGATGGATAATGATGTAGTACCTTTCTGGTGTTGTGATTTTGCTGTTCTTAGGCAACAGTGTCCCTAATTTACAGTCCTAACATTAACTATTTTGTATGACAGCCAAAGTCTTAAGCATGAAAAAACAGACACGCTTGACAATGCAACCTGACATTTACCAGGAAAAAAATGTGGTGGTAAGGATTTTGTGAGGAATGTCTTGTTTCTGTCTCCAAATATATCTGTAATTATGAGAGAAGAAATCACAGTTTCTTGCAAAATTCAGCCTTCTTGTGTCTCTTAAAGGAAATTTCCAACTGCATGTAAGTCTCATGTCACTTACAGCCAGGATTCAAACCCAAGTAACTTTCCTGTTCCCTTCTTCTCCTGAACATCCTGTCATCTCATCTCTTCTAATGAGCTGCCTGCCCTTCTCTCCTGTACTGTTACAAATAGCCACGAGAAACCTATAGGGAATATCTGCTCCATCAGATGTCATGTGTAAAAATGTAAGATACAGTTTAAAAAGTCTTCCTAGGTACTGCTATATTTTATATTTTTGCTTATGTGTGTGGACTTGTTGAGCACCTTCATTATTACTTTTTGCTCCTTGAATATAAGGGAACTGCTTGAAAGCTTGTTCCATTGATGTTGTGCTGTTGCACTGTGGGATGGCAGGGAAATAAATTGGATTATCTTCTGGATAAAATTTAACTGCAGGTGTGTTCCAACAATGCATTTCACGTTTCCATTCACTAATAAGGGTTCAAACCAGAGCAGATGTTCAGCCTATTAATCTAGACTAAAGCTATTAGAAAGTACAAAGCCCAGTGCAAACCTGCTCTTACTGGGAAGGCAGACTTGGACCAGGCTGGTCTGAGAGGGTGCTTTAAGCACCAGTAATGCCCATTTGCCACCACTCGAGGTCCTCACACTTTTATTTTTCTCAGGTGCTGTCCTGTGGTGGGGAAGTTGAGCTTTGCCGTGCAAACCTCCCGGGGCTAAATACTGATCTTCTAGTGAGCCTTCAAAAGGTTCCACACGGTGAAATGAAACAGAAATAATAAATTATATGTAATTACAGCACTACAAGTGGGCTTTTAATGGAAATCTTAGTTCTGTTTATACTTGGTGCATTTTCAAGTGTTTTATATATATATTATTATACGTATTTCTGTCATTTGGAACCAATATTAACAATGCAGTTCATAGTGATACAAAGGTTTTAAAAAATAGGCTACTTAGTGTGCAAGTTTCCATTTAACTTGTGATGCCTTCCAGCTTGAGCTGAAGTTAGTGAAATGAGTTAATGAGTACATTATTGGGCCCTAATGACCTGATTAAAAGTAACAAACAACCAAAGTAAACAAAACCCCAATTTAAGTATGTGCTTAAGGCCTTCTGAATTCAGTGTAATTTAAACATTTTTTTAAAATCTCTGCTGCTCTGAAAAAAACAAGGTTTTATAGGCTACCAGTCATATATGGGAGTATCTTTTGTGGTATTTCTGTTGTCTACTAATTGTGAATTGCAGAAAATACAGCTTAATTAAGACAGGGGTACAAATATTCTGGTTAATGAACGTGCTTTGTTGGTAGCAATTCATTAAACAGTGCTTGAATCTGTAGCTAACAGGAGGGGTGAGCTCTTAGGACTAGAAGTATTGCTAAATTTGAAATGAGGTAGAAAGTATTTTCTAATACTGATGTATGACAGCTAAAATACATTAACTGATCTTTTTTTAATTTGAAATTGGGATGAAATTGGCACAAAACACAGAAAGGTATTTTTGAGTCCCTGAAGTCTTGTCAACAGCATGAATGTGGACTCTCTAGTGTCTTCTGTCCTCCTGGAGGAGTTTGACTGTATCCTGTGCTGCCTCAAAGTCCTGGGTCATACCAACCTGAATGATCTCTTCTGTACTGCAGCTTTTTCCACAGTTATTGTCAGCTGAAGCACCTCAGCTAACCACAGTAAATGTGAAAGGTTGCAAAGACGCTGTTTGTGGTATCCCAAACTGCTGGACTCGTAGTTCACAGGGCTGAGATTTGCTGCTCTATTAATTTTTTTCTGGGCTTTGAATGGCTGCTATTTTGGAGGCAGTATGTAATTTATTTCACCCTGCCTGAAAGAAGTGTTTGGTTTATTTTCATTTCATTAACTTTTCAGCATACGGTGTTTGTAAAATTAATGACTAAACATAATTGAATTGTAACTAGAATTTTCACATAGTTTAAGAGAATATTTTAGTTCCAGTGTTTGTGGTGGCTGGAGTATTACTTGGATAAAACCTGCTTCAGACACTCAGATTTATCCAAGGCAGAAATAGAACCTGGCACAGGAAGAAACCTGTACCTTGAAATTTGGTAAGAATTGGGTTTCTCTCCTCCAGCTTTCAATTTCTTATTGGTTGTAGGAAAAATGGTCCCAACAGGCATTTAGATAAATGCAATATTAGCAGCTGCAGATCCTTTTTCTGTTGTGTCTTAGAATCACAGAATGGTTTGGCTTGGAAGGGGCCTTAAAGACCATCTTGTTCCACCCCCTGCCACGGGCAGGGACACCTTCCACGGGACAGGGTTGCTCAGAGCCCCATCCAGCCTGGCCTTGAACACTTCTTTCATACAACAGTTGAGTGGGACAGGAGCAAACGTTGCTGAATTGTGGTGTTACCCATCTGTTCTTCACTGGTGGGGGCCCCTTACCTGCACAGAACCCCAGTGCCAGCTGCAGTAACTGGAGAACAGGGAAAGCTGGTGGTATCCTTTCCCTTTGTGCCTCCCTGCTCCAGAAAACAGCTCTGGTTTGTCAGAAAATTTTACTAATTCGGTTGTAGTGTGTGTAATTGTTTCATTGTAATGTAAGAAGCCATTGTTTGTTAATTATTCCTTTAGGTCTTTCACTGTTGAAATCTGGTCATACTCAGTCTGCTATTACAGAGAAATTAATATTCAACAACCGGGTTTCTGAAAAAAACAATGGAGGAGTAAAGGCAATTCTGGATTATATGAGATTAAACCTTTGTCTCAAGGAGGTCTTATTTCAAAACGAAGACCTCCCTTTTCATTATAACAATTTTCCCCTCACTTTTCTGATGTCAGTTTATTTAAATAATTCCTGTGTGTGGGTTTTTAAGACGCCACCCTTTGTCAAGGCTTCTGTGTTCGTTTATATTAGTCAAACTTAACATCAGAGCACCTTTTCCCTTTTGTCTCCAAGGCTCTTTTTCCCACCTCCAGCCTGTTTCTGCAGGATACCTTTGCTGCTGAAGACTCACAGCTCATGCTCTGGATCAGCAGGGCCCAGCTCTTCTTGCTGTTGAGTCAAATTGTTTCTCAGAGTGGCAAAAAAGTGCCCTCTCCAGAGGCAGTAATTTTGACCTCTGCTTGTATAGATTCATAACTTCTAAGAAGTCCCTGTGTTCTCTGAATTGTTTCTAGGAAAAAGAACTGCTTTGAGCAGCTCGAAAGAGGGGTGGATTGTTCTAGTCTGCTTTCAGTGATGACCCTTGCTCATGGTGCTGCAAACAGGCAACCATGAAACCAAGTCACCAAATAACAGGCAGACATGGAGCAATAAGCTTTGGAATAGTCTGTGTCTCCAGGTGGAGGTGAATAAGTGTTAAAAAGGCTCATCTCATGCTTTAGGCTTTCAAGAGGAAAAAAAAAATCATTCTACCTGCTGTGAAATTAAAGGTCATTTAAATGGATCAATTATTGCTCGTGCTCTGTAACAGAAACCTGTAAATTATATAAAACACAAATATCACCTGTATTCACTGCTGATGCTGCTGTTCTGCACGTGAGATCACTTCTACTGCTGTATTTTCTAAGGGGCTGGGGTGCACAGTGGTATTTTATTTATTTATGCAGAGCCATTGCAAATCTGAGGAAGATGGTGTCCTGTATATGTATCACTGAGATTAACTGACCTATGGCCTGAACTGTATTGCTTATTCAGGCTAACAGAGTACAAGTCAAAAGTCATCTGAAGCTGAGATTAGTAGATCATTTTACAGAAGAAACATTATGACAAAGTACAGGAAAACATGACTTGAAGGATATTGATTGCACAGGGCAAAACCTTCTGCGTTAGGAAAGAATTAAATCTGCATTTGTAAGCTTAGCTGACCTCTCCAGACATGTCTATTATGGCACCTCTTAAATATTGTATGCCATTCCTTCCACAAAAATAGGAGATTTGGTCATTTAGGTTTTTCAGAAACAGTGATTGCAAGCCTACTTTCTAGAAGGTTATTTCCTACTTTTTGTAGATTCATAGTGTGTTTCTCCTCTTCCCCCACCTGTTTTCCCTCTAGTTCCATTCCCAACCAGGATACAGTTATATTAATAATAGGTAGACTAGGAATAGGATATTCACCTAAGTGTCCTTAACTGAGGAATTTGTACAAAAAAGCCTCTGTGTATTTGTGTTTAAAGCTTGTAACTTTAATTCTTCAGAAAATTGCTATAAAGTTACTTTTCCCACTGATTAATTAAAAGCTGAGGGGAAAGAAGGTTTGTTGGTTTTGGTGCCAGTGAGCCTGTATGTCTACATTTTTTATGAGCAGTTTGTTTGTTTTATTCCTAGTTTGTAAACTCATCTGTTGTCCAGACCTTTAGTCTGACTTTCTAAATTTACAAATCAAAATTAACTTGAATTAATATTCAGTAGTCAAATGAACTGCGAAATATCTTTCTCGAAGTGAGATTTAGCAACATTTAGGGATTACATTTGCTGAATTAAAAACTAAAGGTTTCTACTTTCTGTTTTCCATACATTATTTATATGTACATTTTATCTAACACTCTTCTGTGATAATAGAGGATAAAGATATAGGAGCAGGAACTAGGCAGAAAAAGAAATTTAAAAAAAGCAATGATTTTGAGAGTATTTGCATTAAGAGTCCATCTCCATGATGTGTGAGCTCTGACTGGAGTGGAAAACCAGGGATATGCCTTGGTGATATACACCTTGGAGGATACTCACTGGAGTGTGAATTCAGGCAATAATAATAAAAGGAAGTAATATCTCAGTAAAGCACTTTTTTAAGATGGAAGTGAGGGGGCAGATTAACAGCACCTGGTGCATTTCTATAAAACCTTTCATTCCTTTTAATTTACACTAATTATAGATTTTATTATTTAATTTATCAGGCACATTCTGCCTCTGTGAATACCTGGGTTTTGCTCGCTCATAGAATCACAGAATCAGCTGGGTTGGAAGGGACCTCCGAGATCATCCAGTCCAACCCTTGATCCAACTGCCGGGTTCCCAGCCCCATGGCTGATCCACATCCAGTCTCTTCTAAAAACTCCAGGGACGGACGAATCCACCTTTTCCTGGGGCAGCCCATTTCCAGTGTCCTGATTACCCTCCTGTTAAAAATGATCTTGTCCTAATCATGTTAACCTAGAACTCCCCAACTGGCCACAAGCTTGAAGAACATACCTCTTTTCTTGCTGAATGGTTGCCTGGCAAAAGAGACGCAAGCCCCTCAACCTGGCTAACAACTCCTTTCAGGAGTTTGTAGAGAGTGAGGAGGTATCTCGGCGCCAGCCCTTTCTCCAGGCTGAACAGCCCCAGCTCCCTCAGCCTCTCCTCACAGCACTTGTGCTCCAGTCCCTTCCCCAGCCTCGTTGCTCTTCTCTGGACCTGCTTCAGGACCTCAATATCCTTCCTGAGCTGAGGGCCCAGAACTGGACACAGCACTCCAGGGGTGGCCTCACATCCTACACTTTAAAAATTACCACTTGAACCACCCAACCCTAAACACTGGCAGGTAGCCCTGACTTCACCTGCAGCACCTGTGAGTTAAATCTGTTCTTCTGTTAGCTGGGCTTGGAACTTTTCAAGGGAACTGTAACTTTTCCATGGAACCTGCAGGAAGCCAAGGCAGCCGTGGAGGAGACGAGAGCCCTGCGGAGCCGGATCCACCTCGCAGAGGCTGCACAGAGGCAGGCACGGGGGATGGAGATGGACTATGAGGAGGTGATTCGCCTGCTGGAGGCTGAAATTGGAGAGCTGAAGGCTCAGCTCGCCGATCACTCCGGCCAAAATAAAGTAAGCAAAGCAGTCGCCTGTCAGAGTTACCATGGTTTCCTCGCTGTTGTCATGTATCTTGTTTTCATTTTCTTTTCATCTGCTTTTCTAAAGTAGGTCACTGTTTGTCTTGTATTATTCAATAACTGGAAGGACGCGTGGGGAAGGGGGTGTACGAGTGTACGAGTCTTCCTTTATCCAGATATCTTTGGGCTGGAAAAACAGGAGCTAGGAGGGTATATGTGGGTCATAGGTCAGAGTGGCACATCTCAAGCATTAAGGAATACTTTCTGAGCTGTAGATATATTGTCTTTTAAGGCTACACGTGTGCCTTTGTATTCGTGTGAAAATGGCCTTCATGTTTATGTTGCTGGTAGGCAAATAACAACAGTATAAAGTCCAGTCCTGTTCTTAAGTAAATTTAGATTTAATCAAGATAATCACTTAAATGCTACTAATCCTGCCCAAAAAAAATTCTTTTTAATTGAGCTTTATATTTTAAACCCACTTCATCTCCAGTGAGGCATTCCAGAATATGACAAGGAAGAAAATGTTTGATGCACTTTTAAATTTTTCCCAATAACTGCAGATCCATTTTCTGCTCACAGTAGAAGTGCAAGTAGCTTGGCATGTGTTACCTTACTTTTCTCGTGAGAAATGGATGTGCATATGACTTGATGAAGAAAACCTACTGAAATGTTGCCTTATTTCATCATTAGAATTAATTCAATATTACAAGGCATTAAAAGGTAAACCCAAGCTGTGTGGTAAACAAGCTTGCAGAAAACAACACAGCAAGTCCCTGTGGCCTCTGGAAAGGGATTCCTCTCATTTAATTGTGAGTTCATACCCTGGAAGTTCTTATTTCTGAACATCTGGGTGAGATGCCCCATCTTTTATGTCAGGTGTTTTTGAATCAATGTTTGTTTTCTAGGAGTGGTGTAAAAAGTAAAATTTTAAGAAATTCAGAGGGTATGGGTTGCTTTCCCAGAGAATTGTTCTGGAGATACTAGTTTGAATTCCTGAAATTCTGATTGAATACCTGTGTTGAGATTTAAATCTCTACATTTCAGTATCAAGTAGGTACCAAATCTATAGGATGCTCTTTTTGGTATGAAAGAGTGAGGTCCCTCACCAATCTCACCAGTGAGATTACCAAAGAAAGGTGTTTGGAATCAACAGATTCTCTGATAGTCAGGCTGCTGATGATTCTGCTGCTTTGTACAACGTATACAAACAAATGTCTGTACTTACTTGCTTCGAGTAAAGGCAATAATTGGGTTATGGTGATTTCTTGTGAGAGTTTTGGAATAGGTAGTGGGCTTCAGAATGATCACCTACAGTGCCATGTAAAAGTTTGTTTTTAATTATAGTGATATTTTCTTAATTTTGGAGAGATCTTTCTAGATGCTGTCTGCTCAGCAGCCAGCTCAGCTGAACAAACGTGCCCATGTGCATGTGAAGGTTTTCCTCGTGGTCCTCTCACACAAACAGGGGCTTGACCTGCAACTGGGAGCCTCCAGGACTTGATCTGACAGGGCTCACATTGTCCCCAGCTGAAGCAGGGAGGGATACATAACACTGATCAATAGGTTACACAAGTGCATGCAGGGGGTAATTTTCTCCAGGCTGGGCCATAATTACTGTGCTGGCCAAGGGATGTGTGGATGCAAACCAGAGGACTGAGTTTGTTCACATTCTGGCTGGTTATGCCACCCTGCTGACAGATGCTGTCACCATCAGGTTGGATTTTTGATCCATTCACAAATCAGTTAAAACTCCCTTAATCTTCAGCCCCATCAATGTTATTATCTTCCAACTTTAAATTACCTTTATCTTATTTGCCAAAATCTGTTGCCCTCTGGAGCTGTTTTGCCAGCAGGTCAGGCAATTCCTGCCTCAGGAGCAGTGTTGTTCAGAAATGTAGGAAAGAGTGTGTTAAACATTTCGAGCATCCCTTTCAGTTCACACCATGTATCTGTGTGAGCCAGGGGAAAAAATTACTAGAATAAAAGCCTTAAAATACCTTTCCCAGGATAACATTCAAGACTTGAGAAAGAGAGTTACAGTGCTCGACTGCCAGCTGAGGAAATCAGAATCAGCAAGGAAGACCTTTGAGGTGGCTACTGAAAAATTGCTACAATTTGTAGAGGTAACTTTGCCTTTCGTTTCTGGCAATATTTCATTTGGAAAAGTTTTTTTATGTCCTTGTTTCGGAAGAATAAGCACAATAAACTGACTATACACTAGTTTGCAGGGATCCTTTCATTACTAGAAGTATAGATGGTGTATAAGTGTACAGATCCATCCAGGAATTTACTTTATGCTTTGCTGTGTTAAACAAATGGAAATGATCATATAAGTTTGTTCACTTGTTTTTTTCACAAACTGTATCAATTTCTGTGAAATTCCTCAGAAGCAAAAGGCAGAAGAACTGATATTTGATAATACTTAGGAATGTTATGAAACCATAATAAAAGTGATGTTGTTATAACCCCCTTAAATGAAATAAATATAATGTTTTGGTGTTTACTTTCACACTTCTAGCTGGCAGAAACTAGACTCTTTAATTGCAGATCAAATGCCCCACACCCAAATAGAACATTAAATTTTAAGGTATTACTTTTTGACTGTGTCCATCTCTAAACTGTTAACTTCTTGACTGTGGCCAACAGGTTGTGCATGAAATACTTTCAGATAACTCTACTTCCTCAACAGTTTTAAGGTAATGAAATGGCAATATTAATATTGAAAACCCTACTATTGTTCCCAAGTCTCCAAAAACTGACTTGTAGCTATTTTTTTCCTTATATTTTTGCTGTATAGTTCTGAGTGTCATTTTATTGGAGGAGAGGCAATGGCATGAATTATAAATTAGGCTTTCAGGATACAGCTTCATTAAAAACCTCTGAATTAAATTAAAACAGTTAGTAATTACATAGCTATGGTTGTCTGGATGTTTCCATGAAGTAATTATAATGTACTCAGGATTAGTTAAAATGCAACGAACCTTAACAGTGGGTTATAATTTTTTAAATTTATTTTTTTTTTTAGAATTGCCTAAGTGATTTTTGCATCATGATGAATTCAGTAGCATATAAATAAATTGATAATATGCATATCCATTTACATTTTATTATTTTCCTTGTAAAAAAGTTGATCTTGTTGAAGATCCTGGGGATATTGCCTAGGAATATTCAATAAGGTTTCAGTGGCCTTTTGTCCTTCAGAATATTGACATGATTGTACTTATATATCCCAGATAGTGTTCCATTAATATTTTTGTAACAGTAAAGTTGTTTGGTCTCTATCCTGTGATCTTTTTCAGTAAAGCTCTCAAGGAAATCAAATGTATTTAAGTGAAGTGAGCTGGAACATTATTTCAAAAAAAAAAAAGTATAGAGGCTCAGACCAATGATGATATTGCAGATAGTCAGTGAAAAGCAGTTCCATGGGCACTGCACAACAGTGATATTGTCTGTTTTATAAAGCTCATAGAGGTTATTTTAGTAAATGGATTAAATATCAAACACAATGCCGAGGTGACAAACTGACTCAGTAACAGCCCCAAAGATAATAATTGGGTCCTATGAAGCAGTGTCCCTTCTTAAATGCTAATACAATAATTCCATTGAAGTAAGTTCCTTCCCTGACACCCACTGAGTTCTCGATGCTGCACTTTGAGTCACGAATGTGGCTTGAACTGAGCTTTCCAAACACCTTTGTTGTGCAGACAGAACCGCCGCTGAGGCCGACTCATTGCTTTGGTAGCATCCGTGGCTTTTGTCCATGCAGTGAGACCCAAACCAATCTAGAAACACAGGTTGGCTGTATTAAAAGCAGCAGTTTGCTTTATCACCTTGCAAAGAAACACTGACTGTTGTTTGTTCTCTTAGTGACGGGAGAGCAACCCTGTCCACCAAAGCACTTCTCGCCCGGCTGGGAAGGGTCGGACCCGCCGCCACCACGGCTCTTGCAGCAGAAGCCAGAGACCTTGCCAAGTCTGTCCGTGCCATTTTGGAAGTAGATTGTGAGTGAGTGTGTGCATCTTTGTGTGCTTTGAAATGTGGTATCAGCTCATTAGCCAGGAAGATGGATCATTTCGTTCTAAATTGGATGGGGACTGGCAGGATAAATCATTCATAGAAGCGGAGGATAGTGCAGGTTCAGTGTCAGTTCAATATGCATCTTAATCAAACTAGAATTAGAATATAAAGTTATTCCAGAGTACATTTCTCCCTGAAAAACTTGAAGCAGAAAATTAATGCTAAAGTGAGGAATATGAAGATTACCAGAATCATGTAAAACTAGCAGAATTTCGTTACTTTAATGCTCTTTTTTTTTTTCATACTGGAATATTTACAACATGTTTCTCTGCTGGATTTGCATTAACATGTATCTAAGTGTCTTCATTAAGATGTTGTTGCTCTAGGGAGTGAATGTAGCCAGCAGTTCCATTTGGAGATATCCATGTATATCCTCAGGTCATTAGCAGGAAGCTGTTCCCCTTGGTAAAAATGATGATAGTTCATGAGAGTTACTGTAATAAACTGCATCAGTTGGAAAGCTAAGAAACAACTATGGGTTATTGTAGGATTCCTGATTCAGATCATCAAAAGGATGGTGTATTTTGATCACATTTGTCTATAGTTGAGCAGACATGTCAGTTCTAATCCATCTTAAATGGATTGATTAAAAAAAACAAAACAGAAATGGCCTGGTACATCACAGGAGGTTTGGGAAAGGTGGTTAATTATGGTTGTCAATAATTATTGTATCAAAGATTTGAATATCTTACATAGTTTCAGAATTAATTTAGAAAAGGACTGAAGAAATATATTTGAGAAAATGTTTCAAGATATGAAAAATGTTTTATTTGACATTATTTATGAAGCATTTATTTATTCCATCCCTCTGTGGCAAAAAAAAAGCAAAATGAGAAGATAAAATTTGTTCAGAAGTTTCCAGAATATTATAATTTAAGAGTTACTGGTGGAAGAGAAAGAAAATAACAGTGACCAGGAGAAGAGACAATTGATTTTCCACTAGTGACAATGGTATTTCTGTCACACTGAGTTGGTTTTAAAACCCTACACAGGAAATTGTGCAAGGAAAACCCTTAGTTCTGAATGCAACTGAATTCTACCATGTGGTTGTATCAAACATAATAGGTAGGATACATGTTAGAAAGCTCTGGAGCCACAGCAGGGATCCATTTTCTGAACCTGAGAATTAAAAATAGGTCTGCAGAGAAGGATTTAAAGATTGAACGTCATCTTTCTGAGTTCATTCTGATTTGGAGAGTATTACAGATAGATTTGGGCTCTGACGAGCTTGGGTATGAGATTAAAGCTTTAAACCTCACTTGCTTTCTCTCTTTCCCTCAAAAAAAAAAAAGTGGTTAAGGCAAAGTAACTATTTGCTAG
Source organism: Manacus vitellinus (assembly GCF_001715985.3). Lineage (NCBI taxonomy): Eukaryota > Metazoa > Chordata > Aves > Passeriformes > Pipridae > Manacus > Manacus vitellinus. The sequence continues at coordinate 7,910,076 of NW_021939798.1, forward strand.
CATTCTGTCTGCAGTCCTCTGTGCCAGCTTCTCACTCAGTGTTCCCCATGTGATCTAAAGTTTTCTTGCAGATGGGCTGTCATAAAAAGGGGGCTCTTGTGGATGTAGCATTTCATAAATATTAGATATCAAAGACAAAAGTATAGTAGACATTACACTGCACACTGGAAGTTCTCATTTTTTGCCAGAAAGATGTCCCCAGCATTTAATAATTTGTTATTGAATTCTTAAGAGAGTTGGAGTTGATATTTTTGATGTTGCTCAGTGGATGAGAATGGCTGGCTGGGAAACCACTGTGATGTATTTTACCTTCTAAACAGAACTACTCCTTCATTTTTTGCTTCATTTTGTGCAATATGAAGTGAAGGAGCCCCAACCAAAATACCTCTTTGATTCCTTTACAATACACGTGAAACTAAGTCTGGGTACCAAGGCAAGGTTGTGGAGTGTTCTTCCAAAGGAAAACTGCTTCCTTTGTTAAAGATCATCCTTGACAAGCAGGTCAAAATGACATATTTATGAATTAGCCCCACGAACTGTCCCCTTCTTCTGTAATAGCAAGACATTTTGCCTGAGGGAAGAAGCTTGAAGAAGTTCAGTGTATTCCTGAAAATCTTCAAGTGCATATTGCCTTGTGATAGTGCTGCAGATCAGTTTTCAGCTTTGCAGGCTGAATGACAGCTCTGTGAAGGCAGTTTGGCAATTCTTCAAGTGAGGACTGGGAAAAAAAAAAACCAACAGCTCGTTTTCCAATGCTTACTACTGCAGGATCCTCAAGATCCTGAAATGCAAATAACAAAGTAATAAACAGAATAATCGGGGTCATCCCTTGAAAGATTCATTCTTCATCTTCTTTAAAGGCTCTAAGGTATTTTTAGAAACTAAGCCTTGAGAGGCCATTCTGCTTTGCAGAATGCAAGGATCTCCTGAAGACATAAAATTACTTTCATCATACAAAGGGTAATAATGCCTCAGTGAAAGAACTGCAGCATTTAAAAGTAGTTGCTGCCTGCACTTAGTAGACCATATGGTGCAAATCAGGCTAAAAAGAATAGAGAGAGCATTTTCTTCTTTTCTATTACAAAATTAGAAAAGAAATACACTTGGTGCTGGTAATGGCCAAAATCTGATTAACCCTGGAACATACTTATCTCCCCATAAAATAACAGGCAATCAGCATTCTGAAATGGGCACTGGTTTAACACAGCTTTCAAGTATTTTGGCTGCTAATTTCCTCACTCTGCCTCTGAAACTTCCATCCAAAAATACAGTCTTGCTCCTGTTGATGTAATCCCAGCCATCTGTATCCATGAAATGCTATGGAGCCTGCTCCTCCAGCCGGCAGGAACTCAAGCAGTGCGTCCTGAACTCTTTCATCCCGTCGTGTTCCTTTAATCCGGCGTCAGCCTGAGATCTGACACGCGGCAGCCGCGCTGAATTTCACTGGCATGATCTCCAAATCAGTATAAATTCCAAAAATCCTACTTACCTGGCTCAGATTGATCTTGCTGGTCACAACAGTCACCGTGCTTTTGATGTCAAAGATCCTCCAGGCAGAAGTTTAGTTGCCCAGTTTTTGTATTCATTTTCTTTGGATGCTGACTGGATGAAAAGAAGGAAACTGCTTCCACTGCAGTGGAAACTGCTGGTGCTCAGCTCAGTTAGTGCTTGGTCTAGTTAAGGTGATTTTGATCTCAGGCATTAAAAGCTGAAATATGGAATTTTAGCAATTTCTTCAGTTCAGGGTTTTTTCAACTATGTTATGTTCAATTGCCAAAACCATTCCACAGTCAGGAACGTTTCAGTTATCCCTTCCCATTCTTTTGACAGTGTGAGTGGAGCTCAGTTATAAGGCAGAGTAGGCAAATCTTCACAAATAACAATTTTGCTATTTTGAGAAGAGCCAGTATTGCTAAGTATTCACATTACTTGTGTTTATTTGTTGCAGGCCTGGTGTTTATTACAACAGAATTAATGCCATGTACATTATTGCTATTTTATGGATCTTATGGGTCTTATGGATACAACAGTGCTGTAACTTTGCACAGGTCACTGGCTGTAGTTCATCAGGAGATTTTCTGTTAAGTTGACATGTAAACATGGGCTGTTCCTCATCCCCTTTTTTATGCCTGTACATCAAAATCCAGATGTAATTGTAGCATGGACAGGCATGTCCTGGTTAACTTGACTCCTGTTACTGGGTTAGTGATATTAAAGATGCATTTGCAGAGGCTGAATATCAAAATAGGTGTCTTCTGCTGACCCCAGGAGTACTGGCTGATTGCTAAGGTTTGCTGAAACTCATGTTGCTTTGTCTCCTTGTATTTTTAGTATTAGAGAGAGAAAATTATTTCCTGCAAGATCCAATTTGTGGGGATGAGCCTGCACTGGGAGGGAATACCTTTGAAATTCTTTCAGCTAATAAACTAGAACTGTGCCTTTTCTTCCTTACTGGAAGAGCTGCCTGGGAAGGAGCAGCCTAATGATAACTAAAGACATAACTCTGTGTATTCATTGTTCTGGCAAGGCCATAAATATTTCAGTGAATTACTGAAATCAGAAATAGAAGAGACCTATTAAATTATACAGTGTATATCCTGAACACAGCTGTACAGCTCCCTTTTTAATAGTTTTTTGCTAGCAAAAGAATTAAAATCAGTGCTGCGTTCTTTTAAGATAAAAAGCTTATGTTTGTCAATTAAACACTTTCTGAGACAGTATTTCCATTAGAAAATATTACTTTTGGTGAAATAAAAATGCATTATTCCTTTGAAACTTTGATCAACAACAACAACAAAAGAGGTGAGTTTTCCCAAAAGAGAATTTATCAACTGTTTTATCCAAAGAAAAATTGCACAGTTTTGCAAGTCCCTGAAGGTTGAAGTTTTTTACCTCAAAATAAAAATACTTAATGGGAAGGTAATTTCATTTTTGTCAAAAGTAATAACATTAAATTATTCAATGAACTTTTTGCTGTTGAGTCTTATCTGAGTTGACATTTTAAAAAAATGTGTTGGGTGGTACCTTTACACTGCCTTACCTTCTGGAAATCTTCCTTGGGAAAGGGCATGACTTACAAAGAAGCACAGATTGGAGAACAGAGTTAGACAATTATCTGACGATGTTTTACTGGTTTGGGTCTGTTGCTTTTTTTAATTGCAATTCTGTGCCACTATATGTTTGATGCAATGTTTCAGTGCCGTGTGCTTGATCCACATTAATTTTTTAATGCATAGTCATCCACATATTTCAAAGCAATTTAGCATTATAGCTGTGGTTTCCAGGCTCAATTCTGTCATCAGCCACTGAACCACAAAACTCTTATGACTGATTTACAACTTGTCTGCAGAACCTGGACACTTTTATATTCTTTTCAATTACAAGATTTATTATGATAATCTATGAGAGTTTTTGAGGTTGGGTAGTGATCCCTGACTCAAGAAAAAAAAAAAGTGAGAATGCTGAGCTGTAGCATCATCACTGCTAAAACAGTAATATTTATGTGCATGCCTGTATTTTAAAGCAGTGCCTATAATGTTATGGAAATAAGTTACACCAGTGGAGCTAAATCAGTGTTGAATAGTTTATTAGGAAGGCAAGAAAAAACCCAAAACCTTTTGCAGTTATACCTTTGGCTGTGGTTTTGTTGTTTTCTTTGGCTTTAGTATTATTATTGGGATGTGACTTCAGGTGTTGCACAACAAGCCTAAAAACCATAATCTAAACCCTGTTCCTATGCCCAGAATTGGCTTGGGTTTACAAGAAAGGCTTAGAAAGAGGCAAGAAGAGATTTTTGGTACATGATAAAATGAAAATGTATTACTTCTGTGAACACAAGACATAAAAATGCCTTGCAAATGGGAAGCAGAAGAACTGTCTGCATGTAATGTAAATCACACCAAAGTTTGTAAAAGTAGCACTCAGCACTTTGCCACCAAGGAATCAGAAAAGATTTGGCTGGAAAGGACCTCCAGCAGTCAGGTAGTGCATCCATGTGCCTCCAGCACCATGAATTATATCTCCATTAATCCAAACAGGTATTTGTCTAGTAAATCCCACAGCCTCTGTGGGTGAACTATTCCCATCCTTAATTATCTTTGCCATTAGGAAACCTTTTCCTTTGGCCTAAATCCTCTTCATTGCAGTTAAAGCTCATTACTACTTCTCTTGACCCCTGGAGTTATTGAAAACATCCCACTACCTTCCTCCTTTTGGCAGCTTTTAACATATTTGAAGGCCATGTAGTGTCTCCCCTTTGTTTTCTGTTCCCCAAATAAATAATACCAGTTAGCTGATTTTTTTTTCCTTACCCTTTCCTTCTTTCCTCACCCTTTTATTTCTCTGACTCCTCTCCAATTCATCAAAGTTGTATTGAATTCTGTAGTTGGGACCTTCCTGTGGGAGACAAAAGTGGAATAAGCTTGTTTGCTTTAAAATACAGCACACCAGTTCCCAAATGGTGTTCCCTTGCCCCAGTAGCTTCATGTTACTGGTTTGTGTGAACTTTGGGCTTTCCTGTGCCCCAGAACCAAAGGCAGCTGGGTGTACCCACTTCCTTCTGTGCAGCTGATTATCCACACCTCAGATACAACACTTTGCTCTTGTCTTCATTCAGTTGTACCCTATTTATTTCACACATTTGATCCAGTTAGTCAAGCTCTTACAAAATTCTAATCCTGTTTTTCAGTGGCATTTCAAAGAAATGTCCGTTTCCCAATGGGTTTTAAATCCTGAATTATCCCTGAACCCTCCTTCCTTGGACTAAACCCATGTTTTGTTGAATGTGAGTAAGGAATGACATTGTTTTCACTCGACTGGTCTTACTTGTAGATGATGTTACAGGGCCCAGGAATTAGACCCTGCTTGTTTAATTTGATGTCCAAGAATCAGAACATTACAGTAATTATGTGCAAGCAGAGAAGCCAGATAAAAGATGACACTAATAAGGATGGAATAATTTTATGACCTGATCAAATCAGAAAATATATTTAGAGTATCAATTATGAAGGAGTTGCATGCTGATTTATTGGTAACTGAATATGCATGTTATTCCCCATGTTCCACAGCAAGGAAAACCACAATTCAGTCTCTAAAGCTTGTATTTTAAGACAGTTCTTTAAGGTGACCTAGATTTCAGAACTCTGTTGTTGCTGCTAGAAAAGCAAATTATTCTCTCTCCATTCACTTACCTTTAATGAGAAGAGATGAGTCAGCTTTTGAATAGGCACTGTCTGTCCTGACTTTCAAATCAAAACATTTTATTAATGAAAAACAAGCGATATTATTATATCTTAACATGCAGATGACCTAACAAGATTAGTGCAGTCTCATTAGGATAATTGCCAGCATCTCTTAAGGAAGACTTCATTAAAAAGCAGACCTTCAAAAGTCCACAGTCTTGTGTAGTTCATAGTGTGACCCCTCTATGAAAAAATTAATTGACTTTGTGCCTCTTCCCATACAAGTTGTAGTTGCTCTTGGTAACTATGGAGACTGAAGTCAAAACTCTCCAGAATCAACAATTTTACTGGATGGTAAATACTTCCTAAATTGTCTTTCTATTAATTTCTGTTGACATAATGCTTAGAATCTCAGTATAGCAAACCTTCATTGTAGTATTGTGTTTCGACGTGAAGGAGGAGGAAAGAAACTTTGAAATTCCATAGTGTGGAGACACAGATTGCTCACAAGTCAGAGGAAACACACAGGTGAGACAGGGCTTGGTCTCAGTCCCAGAGCAGTGTCTGAAACTCAGGAAATATGCAGGTGGTAAGATGGGAATTGAACCTTGAGCTCTCAGGGCTGGCATCCCTCTTTTTTGACTTGCAAGCCCAGTTCAGATGCAGTCAGCTGGTGACGGGGAGAGGTGGGTACCCCGATGTCTCTCATGTGTCCACACCCCCCCTCAGGGAGCACCTGCCTCCTTATTTCAGGTAATAACAACAAATAACCCAACCTTGCAGTGTGGAGCTGAACCAGAGAAGTGTTTCCTTTTGGCAGCTAATGCTGAGTTAATTTTCTTTGGCTTCACAACTCCGAGCATCCTGAGAGATCTGGATGGAAGCTGACAAGGGGAGGGGGGATGAGCAGCCCTTTGTTGGGAATCAGTGTGTGCTGGAGCTATCAGGGCTCATCTTGTCTCAGAGGGTTGGGAGGATTTGCTGTCAGCTCCTGCAGTTGTCACATTTTTTCACTTCTCCTCAGTAGGTAGGAGTGAGAAGCTGAGGGCCAGCAGAGTTCCTTAGACATGTATGGTGCACAAGTGTGATAATTTAAATGGGAAGAAGTACAGAGAAAGTTGATTGCCAAGAATGAGAGAGGAAGCTTTTTGAAAGTATATTTTAAGGAGAATTTTACAAGAGGAAAACATAATTGCTTGGTGCTTATGAAGGGGACCTAAAGGAGGTACAAAATGTGTGTATGGCTCATACTGGATTTCTTACCTCATGGCCTGAGGCATATGGATCATTGACTGGTAGTTGGATGGGGATTTTTACCTTGAATTACTGATTGCTCTGGGTATTGTCTTTGATAACACAATTTTGCCTTTACCTATAAATGTCACCTTTACAGTTCAGGTAAAATCCAGTGTGCTAAATTGAGGCACACTGTGCATTTTTTTTGTTTCCTTTCAGATTTATAACAAAAAATGAAATGTATCTATCCTAGATTTTAAGAACTTTTAGCATTACTTTTAAAATACACTGGCTTTAAAGTCATATCTTCCTGTAAATAAACCCCTTCTTTTACTTAGGTGTAACTACAGGCTTTTTTGTATTGGCCTAAAAGGATATCTTGAATGGATGTATTTTTACAATTTTTCTGCAAAAGGAAAAAGTATTACCTTGGTCTGTACTTACTGTGAAATGAGCTCAGCAGAGTAGTTCTGTCTCTCAATTGTAGGTGGTTCATTCCAGCCCCCTGAGCAGTTTTAATTGCATCATCAGTGCAAAAAAGTAAGATATTACTTAGCAAGAAAGGCCTATCATGTAATACTATTGCTTTTTAAGTCTCAGACAATTTCTGCTCAATTCTAATTTTAGCCAGTCATTTTAATTTGTTACCAATGAATGCTTTCTAATTAAACTTATATTTAACGATCACATGCGTCAGTGAGCAATGTGAGATGACAGTGATGGAAGTGGGTGGATCACACAATAGATGGTGACAAGAGGAGTTGATCCAGTAAGGAAAGGAGGAGATGGATGAATTCTGGAACAGAGGGATCAGGGGAGCAAGAAAGGAGGGAAACTGAGGAAAAATTTAGAGCTGGGCCATACAGTTATTCCAGGCTATTACCCAGAACTGGCTGTGAAAGCCCTGTGTGCAGAGCCTTGTGTTTCTGGAAGAAGAATGTGTTATTCCAGATTCTTTTTAATCAGCTGAAAGTGGATTGTACCAATTGAGAACAAGAATGTTCTCAAGAGAGTACTTAACTTCTGTGAATTTAACTATGTTTTTAGCCTAATGGCATTGGTGTAGAATTCCCCAGTGATGGGCTGTTTCTCTAATTTGAGGATTTGATAATGTGTTTTCTGTCTTCTCTTCAGCAGTTTGAGATTCACAGGTATAAACAAAATGAATTTCAATTTCACTTATGCAAATGTTCATCAAAAATTGCTTTGGAACTTGCAGTGTGTTCAGTCAGCAATGGAAGCAGTAATGTGTTCTTGACTAGTCCCAAATAGACAACGTCATGTTAACAGTCACTAGTGGGAGACTGTAAAAGAAAAAGCCTGCAATGAATTCTTAGAAAGGAATATTTTTCTAGAAGCTGGACAAGACTGAAAAAAATGTACTAGGGAATGTGCTTTTACCATTTTTAAGACTTTACTAGGGAGCTCTCCCAGCTCTGTGATCCTCAGGTGCTGTATTTCTCTTGCTGTGTCACTAATTGAGACTCTGTTATTGCAGCCCTTAACACTGAAATAAAACAAAACATCTTAGAGTTGGCAAACTAAAGGCAGATGGGAGCCACTGGAGGATAAGGAGCACTGGTATGGTTTTTTTTTTCTTAGCAGCCTTCTCTGTGAAAGGGTAGATTGCTGCATTCTGCAGTTTTCTGATTTTTTTCTCCACCTTATCCACAGATTCTTAACTACAGTAAGCAAAATAATTTGGGGGTAGCTGGTCGCTGCATTCTTTTGTATTTTCACTGGACAGGCAGTAGCATTTGAGAAAGAAGCAGTGTAGATGAAAAATACAAAAATAATTGTCAGATAATCAGGGTGTTAAGAACATTTTTAGAAGCAAATAATAACAGCCAGTAGATTATGCAAAATCCAGTGTTTGGTCAGAACGAGGTGGTCTGAAACTCCTCCCTGCTTTCACTCTCCCTCACTTTTGAGGGCTGATGCTCCCTTGACCTAGATAAATGACTAAAATAACAGTAATGGTGAGGGACATATTGCTTCATGGTATCTTGGCCTCCTCAAAACCAGTTGTTGAACACCTGACTATCAAACGTGTGGTATGTGGAAAGGCCTTGGAAGCCAAATGTGATACATACTGATTTTATTAGAAGCACATTGAAATAAGCTTTTTTTTTCCAGGCAAGTTGCTAATTCATTACTTTTTTTTTTCTGAAAGGTGATGACATCACATAAAAAATAATCATTACTAGAACTTCGAATTCCTTTCATGTGAGCATTTGAAGGGATGCAGTCTTCCTCCAGCTTTTTGTATGCTGCAAGACATTCCCAGTTTTTCAGCAGTGTAGGTGCTCAGGTTCCAGCCTGTGACAGGAGGTAATGCCATGGATCTGCTGTTTACCCCTGGCTAAAGGAGGACTTACCCAGCAGTGAAACAAACACTGAAATGAAGTAAAAATGAGCATCAGCTCCTCTGTTTGCTTCTCATCTTAATAACTGTCTGAATTGCTTGGAACCTTCAGACCTGGAGAAAATTAGTCTTTATTTGAAAAATATGTAGTTTGGGTTTTTCTTGTTGCATTTCCAATATTCAGCTTCTGAAAAGGTACAGTTTTAAAGGCAATTATCCTTCTTGAAGACAGGTAGCAGCAACCTCATTGCTCAGATAAATGTAGCTCTCACTTATTTCTGAAGAATTTAAGTGCACACACTGGGCAGAGTTTGTTCTAAATGTGGAGTTCCCTTGTTGAGTAGGAGAGGAATATTCTTCTACTAATGTCTGATCACATGTACTGTTTGAGGTCATTCTTAGTTCCTTAAATCAGTCAGTTGACTGGTCATTGTTCTTATGTTTCAATTGCTGTTGTATCCAAACTGTTTCTAATTAACTGTACCAAGCTCTTCACAGACAAATATTAGAATAGAAGAAAGATATTTCTAACAGTTTGTAATTTCAAAATTACCAAAAAGATCTTAAAGTTGATCATATAATCCTTCAGCATGAGAAGCAAACTATTTAATAACTCATTCTGTATTGTAACTTGGTTTGTAATTGTTTTAATAAGAGATTAATGGGTTTGCCAACATAGATGGGTCAATATATTGTGATTTATAGGCAGTGGGAATACACAAGCTCATCTTTCACCACACCCTGAATATCCAAAGTAAGACAAATATTTTTCCTGAAGAATGGTTTCTAGGAACAGGACTGAAGGGAGACAAGCCAATCTGCCAGCCATACTCTAAATTAACATAAATTTCAGCTGCTAGTATTTCCCACATGTCTCCACTTGAAGACTACTGACTCCATCTTTGTTTTATTAAATTACCAACAACAAAAGAAAAAAGCAATTTCTTTAAAATGGAATTTGATATGTGAAAGAAAGGAATGGAATGTCCCCTTAGCAGAGTATTATTCACTAAAGGAAACACATTTGGTTTTGGGAAGAGCACTTGAAGTGGTCTAAAGTGACACACAAGCAAATGCCAGAAGAGCATACTCACTTCTGAAAGCTGTTTTTCTGAATCTGATTGTTCATATTTAATTCCCCAATAAGCAATAAAATACAGTTTATATTATTGATAGCCTCAAAAAAATAAAAGGCCTTTTTTGCCAGCACCCCACTGACAACACTCAACAAACAAGGGGGGATATTTCTCCCCAGAGTTTTGCTTTAGCTGTGTCGAATTACATAAATCACAGAGAAGTTCCTTTGCTGGTCTCATATCTCATATGATACCTGTAGTCTCTTATTTGGGATATTCCCATATTCCAGTAGCACTCTGGAGTCCAAGACCAGATAACTTAGAACCCCCAAGTCAGACCTTCAGCTTTCCATCCCTTTTGCTTTGCCCAGATAGCTCAAAAGGGAAGAGCCAATTCATAGGGATCTTAACTAACAAATTTTGCTTCATTACTGAGGCCACATGAGGAAGGTTTAAGTGTTGATAAGAGCTGAAATTGGTGGCTATTGAAAAGAGACCAGAATTCAAACCCACATTTATCAAGTGACAGAGAAAACTGGGTTTAATGTCCTGTAGCACATCTTGGATATCAGAAATCCTTTTAGCAGGTAATTCCTGTTTCTTAAAAAAACATCATTATTGAGAATCTAATATTAAATATAAATAAATTATAAGGAGAGAAATAAAGGCTATGAGCTAGCCCATACTCTTGTGCATTAAAAAGATGTGTACAGCTGGAAAAGTTATAAAAGGTAAAAGGCTATGTAAAAAAGACATCCTTATTTCTATTGTTGGTCAGAGAATGGTTCATTGTGAAACAGAATATTTGTACAATGTGGCTTTTGAATTCCAGATAGACACTACATCCCTTAAGCTTGATACTTGCTATTAATTCCAGGTACAGCCACGAGACTGTTTACCCCTAACAGGAAAGGAATTGCAGCCAGACATCCTTTTAATGGTGGATTACAGAGCTGTGCACAATGCTGGAAATTAGTTTGTGCTTCACAAAAGAGTGTTTAGGGTGAGGTTTGCACCTCTGGTAGGCAGCTGTCCCTAAGCACTCCTTCCAAATCCATCACTGGTGTTTGGTGCCTGCTTGTAATGGAAGGAGGGTTTTAAAGTCTGGCTTCAAGGCCAAAATAAAGCACTTAAAGAAGTACTCATCTTGAAGCATCTAAATAGGCCAAATCTAGATAGAATCCTACTGCACAGTGCATTTTTTTTTTTAAAAATTCTTACTATAGTCTCTAAATCTCTCATTTCCTTTGAGTAATTTTATCAGAAAATAAGTGAAATAGAAGGTATTTGGACTGCAGTATTTCCATGTTAGGGAAATAGCTGCAGCTTTGAGTCAACTGAATATTCTGCTCTGGTATCTGCTTCATCTGCTGATCTGCACATATCTTTTGCTGTAATAATTTTTAACTAACTTACTGAGGAAAAAAACCCCAGCCAGCTGCATTACTGCAGAGTTTATAGGTTCAATAAGTGATAACCCGGGAAAAATGAGGCTTTTTCCTGATATCTGTACTTCCCCCTTTTTCCTTTAGAGACATACTTTGATCATGCTGTGTGCAGCTGTTACTGAGGGAGAGTACACACATCCTGCCTTGGGAACAGGAGGCACAGCCTTTAATGTCTGTCACTTCAGGGAAGTTTATCCTTTGGGCTGATGCTCATCTTTCTTCCTGCAACCCACCCAGTGCCAGCACCAGTGCAGTTTGTTTGGCCTGTTAACCCAGGGAAGTGATAAAGATCCACGAGCTCCACACTTACCAAGGATCAGGAGGACTCTGTTTGCCCAAGGGCTTCATTTCCTTTCAGCTTTATATAATGTTGACTTTCCAGCAGTGGTTATCCCAGCTGGCATCTCGCAGGGAAGGAGGGAAGCAGTCACCAGGGATCCTGACTGGCTCTCTGGGACCAGCTGCAGCAGGGCTGGGGCACAAACAGCAGCAACTGGTTTCTTGTTGGTCTTTTTTCACATAGAACTATAGACTTTTTTTTTTTTTTGCACTAACCCTAATTAAATGCATATACTCAGAACAAAATACTGGTAGTTTACAATGTGATTTGACTGAAATGCACTCTCTCAGGAGACTGCTCTTCCTTTTGCATGCACAATTGCTTTTGCAGCTTTACCTTCCAGGAGGTAAATAATCACAAATATTTGAATAGCAAGAAGCCCTGTATTTTCTGCTGAAAAGAACTAGTTTTTAAATACTGTAAATCTGTAATCTTTCAAGATGATCTGTGCAGACAACTGCAGCCGAGATTTATTATTTATGAAGATTCATCAAAGACTGTAGCAGTTCACACAAGAAATTATAAATATGCAGGAAATCTGAGATTGCTGGAGTTTATGTGGGCTAAACCCTGTATCTTTCAGACTGTATTTCTGACTGTTTCAGCTCCTTTACCTCCCATTTACTCCAGGTGAGAGCTTAGCAGTCTTTCAGAGCAAGTCCTGGGACAGACAACAAATTTGACCCTGGAGGGTGTGAAAAAATAGAGCATGAGGAAGTGGATCAACTTATGAATGATTCATGGAGACAGCAAGCTTGAAGGAAGTGGAGATCATGTCTGGGGAAATAGGATGCAAAACATGAGAGCCTCCTGGCTACCATGGGAAATACAAGGAATAGAACTACAAATCTGAAAGGGAAGGAATGGAGTAAAGGGAACAGCAGTGAAAAACTAGTGGAGAGTAAAAATGTGGCAAATCAATGCAATAAAAAAACCTACAGATGCAGTGGAACCTTGAAGCAAAGAACAGACAGGATATACAATCTAATGCATATAAAGTCAAAAAGGCAGATAAAGCTGTGGAGATATCTCCAGTTTCATTTCTAGGTGACAAATGTATTCAGTGTTTTTGAAAAGCATAGTCTTCAGTGGTTAAGGGAAGAATGCAGAACATCAGTTACCATTGCTACCTATGTGCTGTTCTTTGTTTAGAAGGGGAAAAAAAGGACACAATTTTAATCAGATCACTAGTGAAAAAAGTGTAATTATCACTGATGAATGAAACAGGTGATGTAGGGGATCCATGTGAGCACAGAGCAGATGCTGAGCTTTTATTCATAATTGAGCAAATCCATTGTCATTTATTTTGGATGTGTGTGTTGCAGGCAGGAGCGAGGAAAGGCCAGGGCAGATGGAAGCAATTGAGGGATGAATCCTATTGCCATTTAAATCATCAGAAAAAATCCATGTTGAATAAAGGTCCCGTCTTTCATGGGAGAGGAAGGAAGAACTAGTGATCATGTCTAGCATATTTATAACTTGAAACATCCTTTTCTTCCTTCCCTCACAATGGAGCCAGAGCCTGAAAACTGCTCCACAGCAGGTACCTTGTGTTTAAAGGGAAGTGGCTGTGGATTATTCTCTCTGCAAGGTAGTAGGTGGCATGTTTTGTGAACAGATTGTATAGATCTGCTCTAAACTGAAAATGGGAAGAAGCCTGAGACAACTGACTAATGGGGTAAAAGTGAGAGGAAAAAAATTAATCCAGTGGGCTTTTTCAAGCTTCCCTGAATAATCACGGTGTTGTTCTTACCCTTACCTCTCGAGTTCCCTTCCTGAATTCTGGAGTCCTGGTTCCTTGCTGCTCTTCACTTGGTGCCTACAGGTATAATTCCTTCCCAGGTGCTTTGTACCTGCTTCGTTCTGCCAAGTCCTTGCTCTGTTTCAGTTGGAGAACTGACATTATTGCTTTCCAGATTTTTAAGAAATAAGGAGACAAAGGTGTGACAACGGAAGCAAATGAGCCTTGTAGAAGAATTTTGAAAAAAATATGTCTGTGTACACTTAGGGCAGCCCTTGGTAGGAAGCAGCTCCCAAAGCTCATCTGGTGCGTGCAGTCCAGCTCATTTCCCAAATCAAAGCTTCCAATCTAAAGCAGGCTCACAGATGGTTCTAATGAGCTGGTCTTTGAGATACACTTGGACTGGAACAAAAATAGTTTAACTCCTGAGACACTCACATTTGGAGATGACTTTCAAGCAAAACTCCTCCAGAACAATTTTTCTCACATATTTAAATTTTATATATATTTCTAGTCTCAAAAAAAGCGCGATTTTTCAGGACCTTGCACTTTATATATTTTACAGTACAGTATCCCAAAAGCAGGAGCATTTTTACACATTGACTGATACTTCTTTCTCCAGCACTTTTCAAACCCTACAAAAAGTTGCTTTTGAGCAAATGGGAATTAAAAAGGTAAAGATTTGAGAGGAAAATTTAATTTTTAAAGGGATATAGTATAGCACCCTACTAAAAGTATTACTCATCATTCTAATAATAAAAATACCATCAAATGCTTTATGGCTTTGTAGCACAGCAAATATTTCTTACATTGTATTGTTTACATTATTATTTGCTGCAGAAATAGCAGGAATTTATAATCTTTTTATGACATGGTTTGAGATTATAGTGTTCTAACTTTCACTGTTTCAAAACTGTTCTCTGTGTCTGTTGAGCTTAGAGAGACATCTTATTTCTTTATCTCCTCTTAGGTCTGCCTTATGGATGGGAAGAGGCTTACACAGCTGATGGAATCAAGTATTTTATCAAGTGAGTAGTTCTGGGGAAAACGAGTCAGAGTAGTAATAAAAGCACCTCAAACCAAACGCAGTTTTAAACCTAGAATTAGTGGAGAAATTTATTGTACATTGTACTGTATGCTGGGGTTTTTTCCCAGAATATAGTGAAAATTAATTTGTATAATAGAGGGTTTTTTATTTTAAGGGATTGAAGCAAATGGTAAAAAATACAATTCATCTCCATTCCATATATATATCATGGATTTAATTAATAGCAGGTTATTCTAGCTGCTGAAATTTGCATATAGTTTAATTCTTATAGATGCCAGAAAGATGCCATTTTGCAGGTGGATTTCTGCAGTCTCCTAAAAGAGAGGAAGGGCAGCAAATAAATTACTTTTATCCCAAACTCTTCTAAAAGTCAGGTAAACAACATTGAATTTGATGCATTAACTAGGCAAGAAAAGCAGGGACCTTTTTTTTCCCTTTTTTTCAAGCACACTGCTCTGCTGTCCTTGCCTCACCCCGTGCTGCCTCGAGCAAGATCTATTAAAGCAGACATGGTTTTTTTCTGCAGAGGTTTCCAAACACACTGTATATGATCCTGCATTCCAGCTCTAATCAAAGGGTGGCTTTTCTTTGCAGACAGATGTAGGTTACTACATAAGATCTATACCAAAAAAAACTGTAGAAAAATAACTTAGGAAATGAAAGTGAATTAAAAGCCAATTTCGTAGCAATGGAAAGAAATACAAGAGCAACTATTAAAATAGAGCACTGTTCCCTTGGGCTCTGTCTGTTCATGCAGAGAGCCACGATAGGACAGTTGGGAAGTTGGATACTTTTCTGGGTAATACCCTGGGTTTATACCTGTGTGACTGCAAACTGAGCTTGAAGATAGTGTTATCTGTCAACAATAGCAAGTAAAATTTAGAATCAGAAGAGGAGAGATGTCACATCCTTGAAACATCCCCCCATTCCTGTTTTATTTTTGGGTTTGTTGCTGTGCTTCTCGCTCACGTAGGTATGTGGATGACTCAGCAGAAAGGTGGATGTGCTGAATGTGTGCAGGCATTTCCTCCTGAGCTCTGCACTTGGATGCTGAACCACTGCAGAGGTGACAACCTGATGCTTATTAGCAACAGTAGAATCTCAGCTGCTCTAGGTGGTGGAAGCCTAATTTGCATTTATCCCCACTTGCTAAAACTACAGATTTGAAATCAAGATTTCACGTGAGAAAGCTTTTTCAGGAATTTTGGCACATCTGATTGTTAATAAATCCTGAATTTTCTGCCCTCTCCACGTGCTCCCAGCATTGCAGGTGAGAGTGCCCCAGGTTTGCCATCACTGTTACCTTCTGTAGTCTGTCCTATAAAGTTCTGCCTGTCAGTCTTGCCTGGCAGGCAAGGCAAATTTACCCATTTTAATTGCAGAGAAGGGTTTGAAATCACCTTTTATGGCTAAAAACTTCTTCTGAGTGGAGTAATCAGAAGTGGTGTTCAGAGCTGTTAATGCAGTTCATTAGAATGGAATTAACTGAGCATTTCAATAGCACATCATGGCAATTAATATTATTTTTAACTATTTCCTTATTTTACTTTCATGACTATTTCCAAATGCCTTTGCAGAGTGTAAGGCAGGCTGTTTGCATGCTTGGCAATTCACCCCTCTTACTACACCGTGTAATGTGTACAAAGTCATCTGAGAAGGTTCAGTTTGGAACAAGGAGCAGGGGTTGCATAAGTCCCTTGTTTCTGACATCGAATGGTGGAGATTTCAAGGTGAAAACCAACATTGAAAATATCCTTTTCTAGGAGGAACTTAGCTTGAGGGGCATCTTATCAGCTGATCCTTCCCAGGAGGATTTAATCTAATTGTTTAAATGGGGATTATCAGAATAGTTGATACCTCACAACCCTGGTACTAATGCTGTAACCTTCTTGTTCTCTTTGGCTGTGAATGTCAATCCTTTTATTCTATTTTAGAATCCTTTCATTCATTTTTAGCCCAGCCAAAGCCATGAGGGGCTTAAGAGTATTTCAACACTAGCCCAGTTCCACGTATACAAATAGGAAAACATTCCCAAAGTGGTGCCACAGTTGAACTGCTCTTGAATGGGCATTGCCAGTTTTCTTCCTGTGCAGTTGGGCTGTGAGGCTCTATAGGAGCTGCAATGGCTTTGTTTAAATCCCCAGCAGTTTTACAGTATGCTAAGGACAATCAAATATTATTTTAATTAGTAGTTGCCTTCGGTTCCAACATGCTTTATTGGGCTATCAAGTAGCTGAGTCCATAAATCTATACATTATAAATCTAATGCAGTAAACACCCCAGAATGGAATCTTAATAGCACATAAGCTTGAGACAGCTTGCTGTGAAATTTCCATAAATATCTCTGAAGGGGTGTAGCAATATGAAGTGCATGAGAAATCAGAGTTTAAAAGAAGCAAACCAGCTGGCTTGTGTTACACACTAAAGTGAAACCCACTTATGTGAATAACTGACATGAATAAAACGTTTACATGGGGCTGAGCAGTGCCTTGTACCTACCAGGGAAAGCTGTATCTTGCCTGTGAATCCTCACCTTCTGACAATTTTTGAAATCACCCCTTTATTCAGCAAATCATTTCAGTCTCAGTAAATTATTTTCAATCAACCAGGTTGCCAGGATTGGTCACAAAGTGCTGCAAGTGTGAGAAAACTTTACTTTTAGACTGCTAAAACTGGCATGAGTCTGTGCTGGGCATTAAGACCAGGGATTACCATGGGATAGCAAACTGTAATGTAAACTGTAATGAGCTACAGCTCAGTGTGCATTGGGAAACAAAGCAAGTTCAAGTGTCTTACTAACATAATATAAATTATCAGTTCTCAGAAGGACAAA
Source organism: Manacus vitellinus (assembly GCF_001715985.3). Lineage (NCBI taxonomy): Eukaryota > Metazoa > Chordata > Aves > Passeriformes > Pipridae > Manacus > Manacus vitellinus. The sequence continues at coordinate 7,927,343 of NW_021939798.1, forward strand.
AATTACACTAGGAGGTAGGGAACAGCTTCACTGAGAATGTAACTTTCCTCCTGCCAGACAAGAAAGGTTGAGATTGACCTCAGATATGTTTTGAGATAACCTGGTGTACTGTAAAGTAACAGAGAAGGCAAGCACTGCTGTGTTTTGCATGTAGCAACACAGGCAGTCATTCACACACGGCACAGATTGGTGCCCCATCAGTCAGTGAGGGACAGAAACACAGCACTGGTGCCTGTTTCATCACCAATTTACAGCTGGAATTTCTGTCAGTGTTTATTTCAGCCAGTTTGGTTAAGAGGAGTTGAGATTCTGACCTCGTTTGCTCAAGGTGACAACTGAATGTATCCTGATGGGGTTTTCAGCAGTCCACTGCCATTCCAAAGTAATGGAATAAAATCACAGAGAAGTCTAGATTGGAAGAGTCATCTCATTTAACCATCTGTTGAAGAGTAAGTCAACCAGAGCCCTGCAAACCAGGACTTGGATATTTGCAGTCAGGGAGATTCCATCACCTACCTGGGTACCCTATTCCAAAGTTTAGTTGTTCTCACAGTGAGGAATATTTTGTTAACCTAGACAGAATTTCCCTTGAAGCAACTTGTGCCCATTGCTTCTTGTCTGTGCTGCACATCTTTGTGAGAAGAGAGGGCTGAACAAACCCAATTCCTTCAACATTTCTTCATGTGCCAAGTTCTGCAACCCTCTCATCATCTTGGTGACCTTCCACTGGATCCTCTCCAATTTTTCCATTGTTTGTCTTGAGCTTGGAGGACCAGTGTATTGAAGAAACCCCACATAATAAGGTAAAAAAGTTCATTAATTAATTTTACTTATTAGACAATTAAGACTGTTCTGTTGTAAGAAATTTAATTACTGATTTTCCTGTCTGAAATAGACATTTTATCTGTAAATCCCAGAAACACAAAGGGGCTAATGAGCCCTTATAAAGTATCACCTACATCCAGATGAGTGTGTGTGCTCTTATCAGTCAGCTGGGAGGCATTAGGATGGGAAAGGTTTTGTAAATAAGAGAAAAGCCATCATGTTCACTTTTAAAGTTAGACCTGGGGCTGGTTTTGCCCAGGCTTAGTTCAGGTATAAAGCTGAATGAGTTTATTAAGTGTTGTAACCGATATTAGACCAAAATACCACTTTTGTTCTATGCCCTAGCATTAAAGTCCAGCAGTGCAAACAGTGTGTGTTCATTCTATCACTGAACAGATTTTGTGAATTAGAAACTTCTGGGTTTGATTTTCAAACAGGAGAAACAGTCTATGCAGAACTGCCCTCCCAGTGAGGCCCATACATGCTAATTTATGGTTATGTTCTGCCAGTTAAGAATCCCACAGGAACAGTATAAAACCCCAGAGCTGGGACACTAATTTTTTCCCCAGAAAACCCATTCTGGTTAATCTCTTCCACCCTCCCACCCTGTTCACCTTTAACATATGGCAGCTCTGTATCATGAGACTGGCACCTAAAATTAGGTAGGGCCTTGCTATTCTCCCTCCTACTCCCACCCACTCCTTGCATATGTATATGGTTTGTAAGGACCAGCTGTGAATTTTGCCCCTGTAAACACTGTTTTTCTAGCATTTTAATAGGGCTGCATTCCAAATATTCCACATTAACTGCTATTTTCCTCAAGAACATTTATCTGAAATTTCCCCGAAAGGCAAGGAAAAGTTACCAAATGTTTTAAACTTTTGGGATCTTCTCCCTCAGATGTATTAGGGCCTGCGATATTTTCTATCTTACAACAAAGGGGAAACAGTAAGGTTTGATTTAAGGTTGTCTTTCAGCAGTTTATCTAAAAATCAGAAGCTTTCCATGCAGGCCTTTTGTGCTTCAGTGTGTCAAAAAAGGCAATGAAGGTGCCTTCATTGGAAGGCAGAGAATTTGGTTCATGTTAAGTAGAAGCCTAAAGTCAATACTTATAAAATACAGGTTAGTAAAAACCATACATGATGTGTTCTGGTGGAATTTGAAATCATGCCTAACAAATCAAGTTTTTACTTGGAAAGCTTACACATCATATATTCTATATTCAATATTTTATAATATTCCGGAGTTTTTTGGTCTTGCTTGGGAAAGACCCACCATTCATTTTACTGAAAACTGGGCATTCATAGAAGCTGTTTATGATTTTACAGCTGAACTAAGAATAGCAAAGCATGTGTGATAGAGGAAGAACTCCTGTAGTATAAACACTGATGTTTTATAGCACTAGAGTTAAAGGTGTCGTCATAAAAGGAAAATAAATCACAGTTGATTTTACTTACTGGAAAGTAAATTGCAAAAAGAAAGTTGTGCCTTTGATAAGTGTACTCAGCACTACCTTTATGAAGGGAGGACCCAAACCCCAACACACTGAGGTGTGTCCAGCTTTGCCTCTGCTGTTTCATTCCAGTACATCCTGGCATATCACAATATCCTGGTTATCCAAGCAGGGGCTGGAGGACCAGTCCTAGTTGGTTTCTTCCTAGAAGAAAATCAACTTTCCTGGAAGAAATCAACTTCAATGAAGTGCAAATCACAGCAGACCTGACCTAGAAGTATAAACTTCTGTATGTTCCACACAAGTTTCAGTCACTTCAGAGCAGCAAACTAAGAAAAACCGTGATCTGCCACACTGATTTCAACAGCTATTGAAATCCCCCTGGATTGAATCCAGAGCCTTCTCCCAGCTCCTTGTATACTGGTAGGCAAGTTAGTTCCACCAAAATTAGCAGTTATCAAAAGCATCATTGTAGGTGTCCCCATCTTAATTTTGATGGTTTGTGGGCAGGAATGGGTATTTTGAGGCATGGAGTGCTGGTTCTGAGGCATGGAGTGCTGGTTCCAGTGAGTTCAAAGAAAGCTGAAGTTACTTTGCATCTCTTAAAATCAGACCTTTCCTATTTTACATGTCCCCCAGAAAAATAGAGGTGATTTTTGAAAATGTTTGCTTTTACCTGTCACTCTCAAGTCCTTCTAACTGAAAATAGAGAAAGAATAGTTGTGTAGTCAAAAGAAATGGCAAATATTTAAATAGAACTGGCTCAGCATTAACCAAGTGCTAACTGCTATTACTACTTTTTAATGTATAAGGATCCAAAGCAGTCTGCACCTGTCAGCATAATGTCAGTTCACACACCTTCAGATGTAACACGAATTTAAGAAGTCCTGACATGTTTCTTTGGGATTTTTGGAATTCAGTTTCTCTGATTTTTCACTGAAATCATTTTGCATGACTATAAGGAAAATAATCTCAGATGTAAAACCAGGAAACTTGGCATTGGATTTTATGATAACATGAGCTTGTAATACAAGAATGTTAAGACCTTAAGCTGCTTTTGGTTGGGCAATCTTTTTTCCTGAGAGGTTGTTTGTTTTTTAATATCAAGAACCAAAATGGAGAAACATTCTTTCAGCTTCCACAGATCCTGCACACTCTGTCCAAGTTCTGGCCTGTCAGAGAAGGCAGCTGTTAAAATTTCTTCTGTGAGAAAATACAAGGAGCTGAAATTATTTTATTCCCTGGAATTTGGGAGACCATCAGAGGCAGATCAAAGCACAGCAAGGTGCTTTGGGCCAAAACCATCACTCCAGCTTCATGTCACCTTAGTACACATGTAGTTTAAACATAAACCTTGAGTGTGCTCTGATGCATTTGCAAATAAATGGCACCAGAATTTTTATAAGTTCCCTTAGAGACACAGAACTCTGGGTAACTGCACATATTAAAACCTGCACTTCTAGAGAAACAGCACTTGGCTGATAGTGGGGAGACAGATTTCAGGTGGTGCTTTCAAACAGTGCCATTCTGTCACTCAAACCTTAGGGCTGATTCAGCCTTGGCTCAGATCCTACTGTTATTACTGGTTTTATTTTACTTTGGGCCATTTGTTTATTGTTGACAACTTTTAATGATGCAGCACACTATTTGGCTTGATAAATCTTCTTCCTAGAGATTACTGCTTTCTGAAATGGCTCACAGATTTTTCTTATTAGACAAGGGTTTAATCGGTTTAATCAAGGAATAAATAGCAAGACTGTCTTCTGGGGTTTCACTTTATATGCCTCAATCTTTAATTAATACTCAAGCAAAATCTGTGATCCCTGAGGGAAATACAAGCAGCATTTATGTTGCCTCAGGACACAGCTCCATGAGGTGACAAGTGCTCTTGATGTTATTACAGCCAATAAAATTAAGGTCACTGCCATCTTCCAGGACCTGCCCAGCATCTCCTGGGGAACTATTAGATGCTGAATGTTCCTTTTGAAATGTCTTGCAAGAGGGTACAGGCTTAAACCAATTTTAACAGAAAAGGGGAAAGGAAAAAAATGAATGTTTCAGTTAAAATAAGATGATTTTGATAAATACAATGCAAAAACTGAATGCAAGCTGCCTTTAGGATTTGTGTCTGGAAACTGTTGTCCCTGGATGCTCTCAGGGTTGATTGATAGATTATACTTGCATCAATGTCACTCACTTGTCTTATTTTGTAAAATGCTTTAGTTACAGCTCAGAATAAATTATTCCTTGCAGATCCTCCCAGCATTTGCCTTTCAAAATAGCAAGAGTTTTCCATTGCTTGACTTGGTATCCCCATACAGCATTTAACATCTGCTTTCCAAGCACTGGCATTTCCAGAGGGGATACCAAACATGACAGACACCATCCTTGGCTGGCTCTGCAGGTGTGTGCTGGCTCCAAGAGCTTTCGTGGTGCTGAAGAGACAAAGAATTAATACCAGGTTTAAATTCATAAGGGGCAACAGCAAGGTATTAAAAACACTGGCTCTTGAAAGCTGAGAAATAGTTCTGCTCCTAAAAATCATGCAGTCCTAGGAGAGCATTCTCAGCATGTGTGGGGTGCAGCAGCAGTAAGTCCACGTTATATTCAGACTGATTATGGAGTGATTTAGAAACTCTGTCAGGTAGAGATTTGAGGACAAGAGAACTAGCACATATCCAGCATTTTGACCATCCTGTGTACCAAATCTTGCTGTATATATCTGCTGTATTTATCTAAATTCCACAGTCATGTGAGGGGGCTCCTCTATAACTAAAGCCCTGCTCTTGCCATGATCCCATGGTCTGCCTTCCTGTGCCTTCTGCTCCCTGTGCTCCAGCAGATACTCCATTGTCACCTGCTGTCATGAGGAAAAGTGATTCTGCCTCTCCCTGCCATGACCTCTGAAGGTCTTCAAGGTGCTGGTGCAAACTGGGACTGCTCCATTTTTGTGCAGGATCTCTGTTTGATGGTGTATTTTCTAATTATGCAGCGTTTCCAAAGGTGCCCAAGGAGCATTGATCATGGTCCAAGAGATTTGCTTTAGCAAGTGAGAGAAACATGAGTAAAATAAAGATGAAAGAGCTGGGTCTCTGGGCTTAGACACCTTCTCTAAGGTGTGAGATTTGAATTTGAAAGAGAAAAAGGATCCTTGCAAAGCAAAGGGCTGCCCCGAGCACAGGGGGGAACAGGAAGAGAAAGGCCTGGGAACAAAAGACAAAGGCAGTAATTCAAGGCAAAGAGCAACACAGAATCTGTGCAAGAGCAAGCAGGGAGGATGGGAGAACATCTAGAGGAAGGATTAAGTTTCAGGATTTTTATTGAGGGGCATTGTTCTTTATTTTCCTGTTGTTCTGGCCCTCATTAGCCTCCAGTGCCCGGGGCCCTGCATACCAGCGGGTAACAGAGGATGTGCAGTCTCCATATTCCCACTCCTCTAGCAGATGGCACATCCTCCTTTCTCAGGAACTTCAAAACTTCCCACTGGGACGTGCATGTAAGTCTAAAAACTACAAAAGCCCAGTCTGGAATATATTTCTGGGTAGTGTAGAGCATGTCCCCTTCCAACCCACTGCATCTACATCTCGCAGGGCTTTGTTTGAGTTATTCTCTTCTTTGCTAGGTTTTTTAATGATTATTTCAATAGCAGTGAAAGCAGCAAAGAGTAAAGCTTTCAGAGTGTGCAGTGCCCATGTCTCAGGCTGTTCAGCAAAGGTTTGCAGTTGTGAGCAGATCAGGAACAGCTCCATCAATGCTCTTCAGCCGAGCATCGTTGCACTTTAAAGGGCAAGTGAAATTTGGGAAATCAAAAAGTAAGATAAGAAAGATTAAAAGTTTAGCAAAATTATCACTATGGATTACGTGGGTTTAGTTGATGGGGTGTGCTCATTTAGGAGGAAAACAGCTACTGTGGGCTTTGTGTTATTTCCTATGAGCAGAGTTCTGCTTTCATTTTCACCTTCCATAAAGCTGTTTGGTAGAGAAAAACAGGGCTCATCTGAGGCCAGAATTTGGCTTTCCAAGTTCAACTACAACTAAATCCTGTTTGGCCCATAAAGAGCAGTGGTCCCTGTTCATTAGGAGAGTCTGACTAATTGTTTAAAGCTGCATCTCCTCTCTTGAACAGATCTCAAACAAAAGGCTCTTGCACAAGATTGCTCCTTATAAAGCTCAGGAACCCTGGTGCAGTTGAAACATTGAGCCAGGTGTTATGAATGTCAAAATGGGGAGAGGAGGGGAGGGAAAACAACTTCCAAGAATGCTGCATGGCTGCTTTGGAGCTCAGCATCCTGCACTGGGACCTGCAGCACTTGAGTGGTCTGCAAGACTTCACAATTCCCTGTCAGGCTCCAGAGTTTGGCCCTGGCTGGAGAACACAATCTAAGGTGAAAAGTATGTCTTGATAATGCTCAAAATCTAAGGTGCAGACATTTTTTTTCAATTAGTTTTTCTCTTGAGTTTTTCTTTGAGTGATTCTTTTCTTAAAAGATCATCCGTAGTTGTCATTTTAAAAGAAATAATTTTCCATGTGAAGAAGGCAGAGCCATAAGGAGGGTAATTATAATGGCATTTGAAATAATCCACCACTATTCCTTTGCCAAAACATCCCTCTGTTCTCATGTTTTGTTTTCCCGAGCTCTAAAATTTGTCCTGCAGTTTGCTAATGTTAAAACGACAGACTAAATCTGCTGACATATTTCCAGATCAAATGTTTCTGTTTTCTAACAATAAATTTGGCTGCCCTCCGATAGCAATGATTTGTTTGAAAACCTAAAAATCCTTAAATGTTGTTAATTGCCCTGCAAATGCTAAATTAGACTTTTGAAAGGAAGATTTGCAAAATGGAAAAACGTTGTGCACTTGAAATTTGTGATGTTGGCTTTCCAAATATCCCTTGAACATTCAAACCAGTTGCATCAATTATGCAATACCTAGAGGTAGATTTGGACTCCCTCTCACTTTTATTGCTGGCCCCAACACACAAATCAGGGAGGATGTATGTCTAATACAAGAATGTTCTGCAAACCAGTAAATCTGGGATTATCTCTTCGGACTGATTATGTCAAAGCTCTTTAGCCACAGCACTTTTGGAGAGCTAAAAATAAATAGCAGCGGGGTTTATACATTTATTCTCTGCCTAAATAATCTGCGCGTATTGTGTGTGTCTGTCTGTCTACAATGTGAGACGTGGTATCTGGACTTAATGTTTATTTATAAGAGCTCTTTTCCTAGTAAGGATTTTGGCAAAGGGTTTAAAACAAACTGTCCTAGGATGGGATAAAGTCTAGTGCAAGTTGAAAGGAACCGAGTTCAAATCAGAAGCATCTACAGCAGCAGATTGACATTGGGGCAAAATTTGGCCCTGTGTGTTTTGAAAGGGGATGAAAACTGGTTCTTTCTCACCAGTGTTATGGCACTGAACACAGAAAATTGTAATCCTGATTTCAGTGCCACAATTCTGCGCTGTGAAAGGTCTGGAGAGTTTTTTGCATTTAATTTGTGTGAGAGCAAACTGAGGCTCTTGCAGCAGTAGCAGGAACTTCAACGTGCTGTCATTTGCCTCCTGGCCCTGGAGTATGTAGGAGGAAAACCTTCTGAAGAATAAACACTTAACAAGGAATTTTTAAGTTGGTTGTATCAAAGCCCTGTGAATGCCTTTCCCTGTAACTCTTCTACTCCTGTGCAGCTTCTCCCATTTCACAGGAGTGCTCAGGAGAAGATGGAACTAAGGATTCAGGCACACAGCAGGTCAGGGCAGGCTACATGGAGAAGTCAAATGGGCAGAAAAACAAATTTAAAAGTAATTTTATTCTTATTTAAACTCCATAATGGATCTTTCAGAAATGGCTTGATAAAAGTAGTCGATATAAACACTTAAAATAGTAGTGTAGGCAATAAATCTTGCATTGGCAGAGCTGGAATGGATGGAATCCAGCTCATTCAGCTCCCATGATTCTGCAGGTGTTGGAAGGAGTTCTGTGTTGTTACACTGATAAATGAAATCACATGCTGGGACTTCAATTTAAATTGCTATCTTCACTATAAAGCCTTATTGACTGAATTTTTAAATTAGGAAAAGAGAAGGCATTTCCTGACGTTGTAGAAAACATTGCAGAAAAATACAGCAAAGATATTTTCCCTTGTATATTTACAAATATAAATATATTCATAATATAAATGTGACTGTATACATTTCCCTGTGTTGTGGAACAGTAGGAATGATGTTTTTAATTAGATAGACTTTATTCACAAGTCTCTCATAAAACAGTGTAAAAGGACTCCATATTGGCTGTCATCTGACTTTGTAAAGGTAAACATTGGAAACATTGGCAAGTTGTTCTCATTCCCAGTAAAAACGGTACATTCACTTTCTTAGAATGAAACAATTACTGTGCTTAAGAGTAGTCAGTGTCTGCTGCAGTGTATCTCCTGTAGAAACATGTTTTTCATTTATCCCTCTATTTTAACTCCTGTGAAACTGCTCTCTACAGCTCCAGTAATGGACATTTTTGTAACATAAAGGAATGGAGTCCATCCAGTGCTTCTCTCACCAAAAGAGCACCTCTGAATTGCTTTTACACATAACTGGGGTTTCGGGTTTGATGGTCTTTATATTCCACATTTTGTTTGTCTTGTGTGGTCTTTACTCAGGCCTTGCTTCAGTTGAAGTAGTACCTAAATTCCTGTTACCCGTTCAGAGACAGGTTAATTTATTCATTCAGCTTGAGCTGTGATTTACCTTATCATCATATTCATCTCTTGGTGAACAGTAACATCCTCCTCATACCCAGCTGAGTCTGAGCTCAGTGTACTCAAATGAAAGGTTTAAACACCAGGTAAGATCATGGCACCATCATGTTGATGGGAACAGTGATCCCCAAACCCATAACTCAGTGTAGTGGAACATGCACTCAAATTCCTACTTTAACATATCCCTTTCCATAATCAGGTATTTAAGAGAGTGCTTTTAAAGACAGAAAGACAAAGCCTGTTTTCACTTGAAAAACTAAATCTAGAGTAGTTCCATCATGGCACTTCATATTTAATTAAACCAGAGTACCTGAAAGGTGAGTACAGACATGGGCTTTAGGGACACTGTGTGTCAGACATTGTGAGAAGAGCTGCTTGTCCTTCATGGTGTATATTATATGTACAATATTTTTCAGCTAGTTCATGCAGTGAACTTACATTACAGAATTAATCTTTGCACTGACTTGACTACAAAAACTGTGAATTTATTAGCAGGATTTTTTTTTTTTTAAGTGAAGAGAAGCTATTTCCTTTCCCAAGCACACATTATTCCAGAAGGGAGCAGAGGCAGTGTCTTGCCCACACACAGTATGGCTCACATGCACACACCAATCACAAGGTGTGCAGTGTTCTCACCCTCAGACACTAAACCCAGCCCATGGATCTGTCCTTACCCAGCCTGGGTCGGGCTCTTGCCATTCATAGAGAAGCTTTCCCAGCACTGGAAAGCAGCTTAGACTGCATGTCAAATGTAGGGTTTAAGCCTTAAAATTCAGCACTGCCCCCCTTTTATTGAACTGATCTAGAGTACATGTAAACATAATTGATTTATTCACCAGCCTTTTTATGAAAAAAGAGGAATGACTTAATGATGCTAAAATAGTGATCATAGAATCATACAATGTGTTGGGTTGGGAGGCACCTTAAAGCTCATCTAGTTCCAACTCCCTGCCATGGGCAGGGACACCTTCAACAGGTTGCTCAGAACCCCTTCCAGCCTGGCCTTGAACACTTCCAGGGTTCATGTTCTAAGGAGCTGAGCGTATTTCTGGGATGTGATTCCACATTTGCTCAGCTTCCTCCTGCCCACTGTTCCCCAGGCTGTAACTGGTGTGCTGGCCATGTGAATAACCATGTTGGAGTTTCACAAGACTCCTTTGTCTGGGCTGCACATCATTGCTGGATTAATTGTCTATGGCTCAGATAATTAACAGGAAATGTCACCAGTGTGTATCAGGAGTCTCATACAAAAGCATTCTCTCTGTATTGCGAAATGGGATCTTCAGTCCAGGTTCTGGCACCCAGAACACGCCACATCTTGTTTGTAAAAATCTCACAGTTTGCAAGAAAAGGACAATTCTGCGTTTGAAAGTGTCGTCATGATCGTTCCAACTCCCGACCGCGTCTGGTGTTTCTTGCTTTGAGGTCTCTGAGCCTCTTTGGGGTTGCTGATGGCATTTCTTGTGTCTTTTCAGCCACGTGACACAGACGACGTCCTGGATCCATCCCGTCACGAGCGCCCTGAGCCTGCTCTGCTCCGAGGAGGAGGAGGATGGAATGAGAGACCTGCCCGGGTCCAAGAGCTGAGGGCTTGAGGCTGCTGACAGGGAGTAGTTAGTCTGGTCCCAGTTCCTTAGTGAGAAGCTGCCCAGGTTTTAATCTACCTGCTTTCCAGTGTAATGTAGTTGTACCTGGTGACGTTTCTCCCCTTCAAGCTGGAGGAGGTTCTGCCATTTTTGAGGTGGGTTTATTGATGGGGGTACAAAGGATGCAGGTGGGTGCTGCAGGAGTCCTTAATCTGTCCCACTTTGGTGTGCAGGGACCAGTCTCACCTTAGGGCCCAGTCCAGTCTTTCCATGACTTCCCCACTGACACAATTGACCCGACCTGAAGTGAAATTTTCACGGCTTTGGCCAACATGAGATTAAGATGGGACAGTTGGTGGTGGATTCCAGCTGATGGCTGACTGAGATGCAAGGTCAGCTGGGGTTTTGAACCAATGCTGGTGAGTATAATGCAGATGGCTTTACTGAAAATCTTTATTTTTATGAAAGAAATCTGCAAATAAGTTTTGCTAATAGAAATTCAGCTATTTGTTACAAGTATTGGAGCTCTGATGACTTTTAAAATGAATACTTATTATGAATAGTTGTTGAGCTTTAGAAAAATGAGTCTTTGATATCTTGTCAAGTGAAAAGAAAGTTTTGGTAGAGGACACCATGCTCTTTCAACAATATGAGGCAAGAATGAAAATTATTCTACTTTTGTGCTCTGCTAAACCGATACATACACACATCAAATACTTCAGTGGAAGCTGTGAAGTTTCAAGTACAATGAAACCTGTGAAACCACCTCCAGGATCAGCAGAAATCAGTCACCTCCTCAGAGCTGGTCTTTAAGTAGAACAAAATCATTTTGTACACACTGGTGATGATTTAAAGAGGATAAAGAAAATGACGGGGGGTGCTGGCGCAAGTTAATGAGCAGGTTTGGGATATTTTAAATCTCATTATTGACAGCACAATGTCTGATGTCAGCTTTGTCAAATGTATGATTCTGTGCTGGGTTTTTCTGGAGGCTCTTTATGTGTGTGTGTGTGTGTGTAATGGTGGGTGTTACTAATGAATGAAAGACAGGCCTGAGCTCTGCAGAAGCACTGATGGATATGCCAAAGGAAAACTCTGTCTCTGACCTTCAGTGCAAGAGGGAGAAGGGGACTGTGACAGTGTGAGGAAGGCACAGGCTGCAGTCACATCTTTGAGGTCTGTGTTCAGTAGATGTGTCACTGGATTTAAGAATCCTTGTCCTCTGAGGAATGGATATAAAGCTCAGACTTCCTCACAGTTCTGGTGCCTCAAACCACACGCTCTGTCCTCAGCTCTGCAGAGCTGTGCCAGGTCAGGCACGCTGGAGCTGCTGATCCTTTTGAGTCAAAATAATACACCTTCTTTTGAAATCCAAGTCATGTCTCTGAATAGCAGTGCAGGAATCTCCTGCACTTGGTCTGAGAGCTGCAGACACATCACCAAATGTTCTTCCTGGAGGAACAGTGTGCAGCTCACAAAAGAGGCTTTTGCAGGCTTTGCTGGAAGTAGATGTCAGGATATATTGAATAAGCAAATAGCAAAAACTTGTTTTGTACTTTTAACTAGGTCAGACCCAAATTATCTGTGAATCTACACAGGTGGTGTGGATTAAGGAAAGCTTGCTCAGCAGACCCACAGTAACTTATATTTCTAAGAAAACTTCTCATAACAATAACACATGAATATTTTAGCCATTTTTTACCCCAGTGGCTCCTGCAGCTTCACAGCCTCCTTTGTGCTCCTGGAGAGCACAGTCCCAAGGGACAGAGCTTGTGCTTCAGGCTTGGACACTCCAGAAGCATTTTTATTTAAATCCCTTTTCTGCAAATGGCACAGACTCATGACCCACAGAGGACATGTGAGGCTCTGAATTCCTTGTGGTGTTTGCTGTAGCTGTAGAAATCATTTGGATGCTTTATGACAGCTCTTTCTGTTCATACTTCCGTGACATCCAGCCTGCACAGAGATTCCAGTTTTCCAGTTCTGCTCAGGAGAGATTGGAATCTCCACTTGCCTCTTTGCAGCCTTGATTTATTCTGCTTGTGGCTTTGTGACAACTCACCGGGTGTTCCGAAGAGGAGAAGCTATTTAGGGACGGGGGGCTGCGGATCAGGGAGGCTGCAGGAGCAGAGACTTCACGGGGAGCAGTTTAGAGCTGTCCTTCTGTTGGCTCAGCTGGAGGGGGACAGCTCTGCACGTGCTGCCTGCCCTTCCCGGGGAGCTGGGAATGATCCCAAGCAGGCCCAGCCTGCTGTGCACCAGGGGGGATCTGCCTGCTCTGCTCCCTGTCCCCACCCACGGATGAGAACGTGCCAGAAGCTGGAGCCTGTTTCCCCCCTCTCTCTTATAAATTTGCCTAGAAATTAAAGGCGTTAGAAATAGGTCTCTGCATCTCTCCAGCTACTCCAGTGAGCTTTTACCTCTCCACATAATCCACTAGTTCACGTTCTCCGTGGTGGGGAATACATTTTCATACCTGCAATCTCCAAATGTTCTAATCTATTTTTGTACGCTGCCATACACTGTTTCCTAGGTTATTTCTCTTGATCTCCCCTTGTCTCTTCCTTTCTATGAAATAGTTTTGTGAAATCATTTTGATTAAACTGAACTGTGTATTTTGAGAAAATGGTTGTAGGGTAACTTGAACAGAATTTGTAAAGAGCAGTTGTCAACATATGCAACGCTGTAAACAGCAACTTTTCATTTTTATTCCTGAATAAAAAAAAAATTTAAGTAGAAAATATATTCAAGTGCATGTTGTATCCTTTAAAATAATGAAACTACAGCTTTGAATGGGAATAGATCTGTCCCATGTAATATTCTTCATCTGATCAAATGCCTCTTGTAAGAGGCTGCTTTAGGAGTGCTTTGGTTCATTTCTTTAAGTCTGTCTCTGACACGCAGGAGGTGCCTGGTGGCACTGAGGGAGGACAAGAAAAATCCTTTAAGAAAAATGCTTGTGGTTGTGGAACAGGCTGGGCTGTGAAGTGGGAAAGGCTGTCCAGGAGCTCGGGAAATGCTGTTCTGACTTGGCCTGTGAAACGTCTACTTTTCTGGGAACTGATGGGATTCTTAACACTCAGCTCAAGGTACTCCTGCAGGAACATTAATCCTCACTCCAAACCAAGCACCAGAATTCAGTGGCCTTTTTGCAAATGCTGCTCTGAGTGACTTTTGTGTGGCTCTTCCTTAAGTCAGTAGCAAAAATCTGAGTCGGCTCAGGAGCCTTTGTTCAGTTCTGTGCTCCTGGTCCTTGTGTGTCATCCATTCCACCACTCCAAGGAGCATCAGCCTGACTGGGAATGAGCCCAGTAGCACCAGTTCAAACAGGCACCTGTCAGCCCAGGCACTGGGGCCAGCCTGGCAAAGATGTTTAGCAGCTTAAACACGTTGGTGGAGTTAATGGGAATTAGGCACCTAACCTACTTAGATGCTGCTATAAATGCTGCTAGGCATGTTTAGGTACCTAAATACCTTAGTAAATCTTTCCCCTTACTGCCTGCAGTGATAGCCTACCAAAAATCAAAGACCAGTAGCTAAAGCCTCACCTCTGTCCTCTGTAACCAGCTTTGCCTTTCCCTGGGGATTGTTTTCATGTTACACTAAAAATACCAGCCAGCTCACAGGTTGAGCCATCCAGGTTCTGTTCAGATTTTTGGTGGTTTGATTATTTACTGCTCATTCTACATTTTTCCCCCAAACAGTGGCTGATGTTGCCTTGGATTTAATAGGTTGGTATTTTCACAACACTCTTTTAAGATAAGTTATTTTATTACAAGATAATAGTATTGAATTCACTTCCCACAAAGATGCAATGAGTTTTGTTTCATTCATCATTAAGTCATAAAATTGAAAAAAAAAACAAAAACAAAAAACCAAAACAAACAAAAACAAACAAACAAACAAACAAACCTCATGGGCCAAAGTCTATTACAAGTAGAGATTTGTGTTTCCAAATATGAGGTTGGGAAGTCGAAACCATATGATTTGATCAATGATAACCAATCAATTATAATCAATGGTGATTTGTGTCCCTGTGGTACAGTATCTGAGTCAAACCCAAACTAATTAAAGCTGATAATTTGAAGAGAGTAGATAAATAAATTTGTATCCCTCCTGCTCCCAGGTATGTTTTGAGAGTTAGTTTTTGCCCTGCAAATTCTGTCCCATGCAAATTCTGAAGCCACTGATGGCAGGAGCAGAGAGGCCCCCTAAGAACCTGCCTGGCACTCTCAGACCTTTATTGCTCCTTCAAATTAAATGCAAAAGTGTTGTAAATAATAAAGACACAGAGGAACAGGAAACAGGACCCGACAGGGTTGAGGTATGGTCGGCTTGTTAATTGGCTGTTTGTAAGGTGCAACCAAAAGGAACCGTTTTGTTATTAAAGGAAAATGTATAAATGCAATTAACCTCCTCTTATTCACGTCTCTGCTCATCTTTGGGAATGCAGTCCAGTCCCTTGAGCCTAAACTCTCCATGTATGTGCTTAACCCAGTCTGGTTTTAGCTGCTGAAGTAGCACAGTACTGCAGCCTCTGCTGTTCCAATAACCACTTCAAATCCCACAGTGAGAGATATAAAAGCAAAAAATCAAATCAATAGTAAATGTTCACTAACAGGCAAGTCCTGTGGCTAGTTGAGGAGAACAGAAAAGTGTTTTACTGCTTTGTTTGGTCCAAAACTCTGAAGTCTGTTTCAGCCCAGGTTTGTTACCGTTGCTTGTCCTGTGTTATGAACACACAAATTAACCAACTTACAGGAACCCGGAGGAAAAGGCCTTGGTAAGTTCACCTCATTGATAAAAATACAGATTCTGTTTATAAGAAAACTCTTTAGCCATTGTGACTGAAGTTTTGTAGGGCACCAGTGGGTGCTACAAGAGGGCTCTTCTGGGCCAGGGGCACTGGCCTGGAGCGGTGGCAGCTCAGGGGGAATGAACAATTTGGTTTCTGATGTGGCTGAGGGAAATCGTGCCTCTCCAGGTAAGGAGAACTATCCAGTTCCTTCTTTTGCTGTATCCAGAAGGGAAAGGCAAGCCAAGGGCTCTGGGGCTGGGAATGAGGACAGTGGCACAGTGTCAGACACGTCATCACCTCCTTGAACCCCCAGGGCACAGGAGCTGGATCCTAAGGAGGGATCGTCACTGGGTGAGCTCTTCCTTGCTCTGGCAGCTTTGAGCTTATCGTAGTGGGAAGTCCTCAGTCCAAAAACCCAGTGTGCCCTGTGAAGGCACTGACAGGCTCCAGCTGCAGCAGGAGGGTGAGCAGAGAATGCACAGCAGGGTAATTCCTGGCTAAAGCCAAGGCCACGGCACAGCCTCCTCCCTCTGTTTGTGCTCTCTGCATTCACAAGTTGTGGGTGCTGGTGCCCACACAACACCCATCTCTGCCTCTCCCCCTGCCCTACCCCGCTCTGATCACTCCCCTGGAGCAGAGCAGTTCTCAGCTGCCTTTTCCCTGCCACGTTTCCAAGGGGAGGATGGCAGCTCTGACAGCTCCCAAGCTGGTAAATTGAGTTTGCAGTAATCCCAAATACCTGAGATAAGAAGCACAGCTCTGCCATGGAGGCTGAGGGCTTTAAAAGCAGGGAAGGGCAGGGACTGGGATGGATGTACGTGCCTGATGTCATGTGTCCCTGCCAGGGCTGGAGCCTAATTGGATTTCACAAATGTGACTTCTGTGTCTCTTGATCACAAAACCAAATTAAACCTCAAGAAGTTTTGAACAAATCCCTACCTAAAAGTTTGCCTCAAAAAAAAAAAAAAAAATGATAGACTCCTTCCAGCCCCTCCTCTGCCCCAGAAGGGGAGCAAAAGGAAAACTTCAAACCAGAACTGTTGCTTTAAAATAAATAAGCAGAGAAGCAAAGCACAGCCAGCAGATCTGCTGAATTCCTGGGTGCACTGAATAAAATCAGTCATGTGATAATGATGGGATTTTCTAGAACACCTTTTAGGCATGCAATTTCTGCATTAAATCTATTCAGACGTCCCTAGAACATCTGTTTCTTCTATAAAATGGGAGTAGCAGCCACTTTTTACAGTGCACTGACAGCCACAGATAAAAGCCTGGTAATTGCTAGCGGGGACTACTTCAAAGTTAACCTGCCAAGATTTTTAGGACTATTGCACATGATAGCCCTGTGCTGGTTCACACAAATTTGGGAGGTGAGGTACGTGTTAAAATTGTAGGTAACAGTGGGATTCAAACAGATTCCAGCCTCTCTTGAAGCCAGATCAGAAGCAGGCTGATGCCTGGAGTCACAGTAGCAGAGGGAGCACAGTAAATCCCCTGATTCGCTGTTAATGTGACCTAAAATCAGTGGGAGCTGCTTTAGCACGTGGGTGCCACGAGCTGCTCTGCCTCCCTTCAGGGAGACACCAAAACACCTGCTAAAAGCCTGGATATCCCCGAAAGAGAGGAGCCATTTATAGCTCCTGCCCGGGAAGATCCACAGCTCTGCAGCAGCACGGGGCCTGGCTGCTTTTCATCCAGCTCTCCCGATGTTTATTCATGAGTCGGGGTGCAGGGAAGATGAAAAGGCTGCTGGCAGACTTCTCCCTGGAGTCTCCACTTGAAATGGCACCACATTTCCAGGGAAGCCTCACTTGTGCTCATAACAAGGCTGATCCTCATGGGAACACCGTTGTTCCTCTGTAGTTCTCAAGGCAAGCAAACATTATCCTTATTGTCCAAACACTGAGGCACAAGGAGAAGTCATTAAACCTCACCTGCTTTGGTGAGACCCAGAGCTGGAGTGAGATTATTTCAGTGCTCTTGAAAAGCCCAGTGGCAATCCTGTGATTTGTTTGGTGCCTCTGGGCTTTACAGCAGCTGTAAGATAGCACCCAAAAAACCAGGGGCACAGGGACTGCTGGCACTCAGGGCTCGAGCAGAGCAAATTCTGCTGCAGAAAAGCCACATGAGATCTTTGTTTGTAACAGGGAATGGCAGGTATTGGAGAAAAAAAAACCAAACCAAACCAAACCAAACAACTAAACCCTTGCCTGTATGAAAAGGAAGTGATGTTGTGGAGGACTTCTGAGCTCGGAATAGCTGCTGCCATCCTCTGTCACAGCCTCACTCCGTGAGCAGGGACAGCCAGGGACAGGCTGCCAGGGTGCTCAGTTCTTGTGTGCAACATCCTCTGCTAAGGAACAGCAGTTACTCACTGCCTGGAGAACCTACAACCTGGGGGAAAAAAAAGCTAAATCAACCCGATTTTTTGTAATTTTGAAGGGAAGTGTTTTAAATATTGAAAAGGAATCACATCTCCTGTTAGGTATTATAAAACTGGAAAGCTTAATTTTGTTTTTTTTCTCAGTTGATTTGCAAACTCCCCTCAATGCTGTCGGTGCTGCTGCATCCCGGGGGGCTCTCTGGGGGCTGAAAAGGGTGTTCTCCAAACAAACCAAAACCAGTGTTTTGTGCCTGCACCTGCAGTGTGTGTGAGAGCTGCACAGCTCTCTCCCGTGAACTCAGGCAGGTTTTATTTACTTTGTGTTCAAATTTACAAGCGCCTTCAATCAACAACAAATCCCACATGGATAACAAAGTCAGGGTTGCCTTTCCACCATGGACCCTTTTCTGACACTTATGCCAGAAATATGACATTTCCACAGATTTCTTTGGCTTTAAAACCCGTTCCCTGTGGCAGGGAGCTGTAGCACCTTCGAAGTCTCAACAGCCTAGTGAGAGTGAATTGTTCTAGTAGAGATTACTCAAGAGCTACTAATCTTAGCATAATAAAGCCTTTGACTGACTTCCAAAGGACCTCAATGCATGTGGTAAGTAAACCACTCTCACCTTCTTTCTGGTCTTTCTTACAGGAAACAGAGTGAGAGAGACAGCAGTGATGGAAACTCAGTCCAAGGTCATGCAGCAAGTGGTGGCAGAGGCTGGAGAGGTGAACACTTGGTCACCAGCCTGGTGCTTCCACTGAACTGTCTCAGTAAGACTCCAGATCAGGTGTAAAAGTTTAAATTAGAAGAAAATTTTATTTTTCAAACACAGTATTAAAAAAAAAAGCAACGGTGTTTAACTCTCCCATCTGGGTCTAACACCTCCCGCTCGAGAAAATTAAAATAATAAGGCAATATGGGCTTGCAGAAGGGACAGCTTTTGCAGGGAAGAACTCACAGAACAGAACAGTTGACAAGACAGTTAGATAATGACCCAGATAAAATGGTGGTGCTGGATGTCTGAGCAAGGCATCAGAGAAATGTTCCAAAAATCTTGTCTAAAAGTCTGGAGCAGTTGAAGCTTTGTTTCTGTTGCATGGAAGCTTTTTGGCCATGGAGGCACTGCTGTCCCCAGCGGCTCCAGCCCTCGCCAGGACAAGGAGGAAGGAGTTCCCCGAGGAGCAAAACAATCACTGAGTTGTACAAGCACAAATGCAAAGTGCTGTGAGAGGCTGATGGTGCTGAATGGAGCCAGTGGATGGATCGTTGTATCCATGGCACCTGAGGAGGTGACTCATGTCACAGCTATAAATACAAACCTGCTTGTAAAGGACACATTCTAGTAAAATCTGCAAGAGCTCAACACAATTTGGGTAATTCAGTGTTTGCTTCACTCAGAAACAAGTCACCAGCTCCTCTCTGACAGGGGCAGGGCCATCAGGTGTTAAGAACAGAGTTGATGGCACCTGGATGGAAAGGCAGCTGCAAATGGGATAACCATTAAACAGCCTCCCGCCAGCTTATTTGCATCTTTCCTGGGAGCCAAGAACATTGCTCTGGGGGATCTGTGAGTTCCTAGAAGAAATCACAGACCTCACAAGGTAAAGCCATCAGGCAGAGCTCTGCTGGCAGGCTGGACTTCACATCAGCACATAGTTTGGGATGTTTGCACTTGGAGAGGAGACTGCCAGTTGCCTCCCCAGGAAAAAAAGGGAAAAGGATAAAAGGCAACTTCTCCAAATTGAGAAGTGCCATTTGCTTCTCAGCTGAGGGGCTCTGTGCCCCTGAAGTGAATGCAAAGACATCTGGAGTTCAGACCATGCTGCTGCCCAGCCAAGGTAATGAGTGTGGAGATGTGTTTCTACTCCTCTTCTGGTTAAATGGTGAGGGATGTGATTAAATCAGTGGGAAAAGAGAGCTGCATTCATGGCTGCTCTGTAGTCAGAGGTCTTTAAGGGATACACCCAGGACTTTTAAAAAATAATATACTGAATTCTGAATGATTTTTAGGAGACACAAACAACTTTCTCATTACAGTGACCTTCTTCTCTCCCTGTGTTTAAATATTCCCTGGCTCAGTGAAGGTGGAAAAAAGTCAGAAAGCAGAGTTGGTTCAACATTACAAAGCTTTGAAAAAAAAGTAGTCATAGACAATTTCTTCCTCTCCATCCAGGGTCACTAAAGAGATGAAATCTCGCTGCTCTGGCAATTTTTTGCATGTGTTATTGTATGGCTTAAGATTCTGATAAAGTGGAAAGATAATCAAATTGGAATCCGATTTGTTTGTACCTTTTGGAATATTAGTAATTTCACAGTATATTAATTTTTTCCTAGGTTAGTTTCAATGTGTAACAGCACTTGAGTTAACAGAGACACAGGGGCAGACAGTATTCCAACATTGCTGTGAACATCTGTTCCGAGTTACCAAAATTCCAGCTCAAAAACAAATATTTCCCCTATAAATCAACCCAAACATTATCCTGAGTGTTGTAACAGATGCAAAGCGATTCTGGCTCCCTCTGCCCTGTGGTTTGGCTCTTTCCTTAAAAGTGATGTGAACATATTTATTTAAACACTTCAAGAAATACACATCTGAAATGGCTATTTAAGCTTCCTTGGAGTATGTCTGATGTTGGTTCAAAGCTGATGGTCAGTTGACAGATTGTCTTATTAACTACAGATCCTGTGAATTAGTATAAACTCAGGTTACAGCTTTGCAGATAAAGCTGGTCTAGAGCAACATTTAAACTCCCACTCAAGTGTTGTGAACACTTCAGCCCAGCACCACAGAAACGATGACCCAGAGTTTGTACAAGGGGAGGTGTTTGGTTTGGGGTTTATATTCATCCTGTTCTGGTGCCCTTTGGTGAGTTCTTTGCCCCCACTGTTACTGCTGCTGCTCCTCTTTCATTTCATGAGCTAAATGAATCAGAAGAGGTATTGATTTAGCTGGGATAAAGAAATGAGATTTGTTTACTAAACATGAAATTTGGAAAAAGGCCTTGCAGGAGAGTTCCCAGTTAATGGCCTGAGTATGTGAATAAAAATGTTTGCTTAGGCAGAAGCAGCAATTCCATACTCTGAGGTGTTTAATTGAATTAAGCTGCATCTGAGCAACTGGGATCCAAATCCTTTTCTATTTTTTTTTAAACAGTTTCTGTGTAACAGCTCAGCCAGAGAGGGAGAGGAGTGAACTATGGTACCACAAATACCCACAAAATCTTGCAAAGGGGAAAGAGAAAAGTCCTTTTGGTTCCTCCCTCGTTGCACAGAACATGTTTTAGGGGCAGGAACTGTGCTGTGAGGATGAGGTTTTGGAGTTGTTAATCGTTTTCTGTCATAAATGCTTGGAGAAAAACAGTGTGTGTGTGCACTAAATATAACTGAGCCTTTAGTGCTGGTTGGGAAATGGGAGCTGCAGGCCAGTTCTCTCCCACAAACAATGGGAACACATGGGCCACAGGGAGACAGGAGGATGGCAAAGGGAGCACTTGGGAAGTGCCAGAGCCAGAGCAGGGGCTGCAGAGTCTGTGCCAGTCAGGGGAAATCACACGGCCATCAGAACTATCCCCTTTAAAAAAGATCTCAAAACCATTAGGAAGTTTAGAACCAGGTTTTTCCAAAGGCAATTTGTTAATTTAGGCATAAAAGTAAAAAAAAACCCAACAAAGCAAACCCTGCATATGTGTAAACCAGCATAAAAATGTGCATTTTGTTCAACATTTCTATTTGTAAAGAGATGGAAGCCCGTTCTATATGCAGTAGGCTGCATCCTTCTATGGCATTATACATTTGCTTTATATATTGTTAATTAGACCTAATTTAGGCCTCGGAAAAACCTCATTAAAATTCTGATTAGTGCTGCTGGCAAGCAGCCATCTAAAAAGCCTCTATTTTTTCCTTTGATAAGTTTGAAGCTGCTATAACAAACAGTAAAAATAAGATCACAGCCTTCTTTCTCATGCCAATCAACATAATGTATTCTCCAGGTCAAAGCCACTCGAGGGAAAATACAGGAGGAGAACATCTTTATTTCCCTCTTCATACATGCTGTCAGGTGGCTACAGAAAACTGGGAGTATGTTTATGCCCTTTGGCAGTTTAAAACAAACAAATAATACATATAAAACCCCAAACAAAATAAAAAAACCAAACCCATGAAACATGAAAATGCTAATTGTAAGCGTTCAGTAACAACTTACTCTGCAAGACAGTTAAATAAAGGGGTTGTTAAGGCTTTAAAAATGAATGGGAATAAAAAATAATACAAAGCTGGCTTAATATTACACTAGTTCTGTCTGATGGTTTCAGTGTAACTTTCAATACAGCTTGTGCTCTAAATGCCTGACCAGGAAAACACATGGCACAAGAATATCCTTAGTCCAAATACAGTCAGTTATGAACCCATATTGCTGCAGATTAGAGCAGATAACTTTAAAAGAAAACATGGCATTAAAAAAAGGGGAAAAAAAAAGAAGTCAAAGGCAGAATAAAGCAACAAACAATAGCAGGGCTGCTCTGCTTCCTTGTGCCTGTGTGTGTGTGGAGGGGTTGTTATGATACAGCTGCCAGCTATCATTGCATTCACCTCAATTAACTCCAACATTTCTCTTTAATGCAGAAAAACAACTTTGCAGGGCCGGGCGCTGTCTGAGATGGCAAACACTGCGGGTTTCTGTCCCTGCACTTCGTTTCTGGGCACATCTGTCCTCGCAGGAGACACGAGCAATTAGCCTGGTCTTCCAGAGGAGCCACCAGGAATCGTGTGGAGCTGCTGACTCCAGCTGGGAGAGGCAGGAGGGCTCCGAGCCCGTCCCTGTCCCTGGGAGCACAATCCCCACTGTGCAGCTGCTCCATCCCACATCACTGCACACGGCGGCCCTGGACGTGGGTGAGGCAAAGCCAACACTTGATTATGGGAAAATACCTCCTTTTTCCTTCTGATAAACACCCAACCATGCCACGGAAATCCAGCTTTGGGATGCTACCAGTAAAGCTGATTCTGTGTTGGAATATACATAAAAAAAAAAATCCAAGTTACTAATACTCTGTTTGTCCAAGCTCTTTTAAACTGTAATCTTTAGAGATCTAATCAGACTTTCTGTATCAGATAAAGTAGGGAGATGCACACACAGAATCCAGGGTGCATTTGTCTCTTAAGACAGCATTCAGTCTGTGTGTTGCATTATGGTATTTGCATAAGTAGGTTTCCAAAAACCTGGGAAGCCTGGTAGGCTGATATTCAACATATCCATGTGCATATTCTGATCTGAGATAGCAACTAGTTTCCAAGTGAAATTTTTGATGAGAGATTTGAACAGAATAAAATGAGCCATGAGAAACGTGGTGATTTAGCAGAACCCCCTGGCTGGGGGTACCCAGGAAGGGCACTGGGAGCTGGCAGCAGTGACAGGAACCTGCTCAGCTGCTGCATGGAACTGAGAGGGGGGGTACATTAAAAAAGTGGGGAGGGGGAAACCCCCAGTCTCATCAACAAGATTTAATGAATCTAAACCTGCAGGATAAACTGTGTATGGTTAATAAGGTGCATTTCTGCACCACTTGCTGCTGTTATGATTCTCTCATAAAGAGACATAGCATGGCTTCAATGCCTTCATGTTTAGAAGCCTGATTTGTGTCTGTAGGAATTTTCCCAGTCTTCTGCAGAAGGCCAGGCTTTCTTGCCAAACAGAAGAGAGGTTTATCATGTTTCTGTGTTCTTAATAATGTAAATTCACAGGATTAAAATGCTTTCTGCATTTTTTTTTTTTAAAGGGAAACCTGGGAGCAAGGTGGATGTCACAGAACTGATCACAGAAGTACAGGACAGAAAGAACTCCCAAGCTTGGGGTGGCTTTGCAAGTCTGAAGCCAGGGATACAAGTTACTTCAGTGACTTTCCCAGACCTCTGTTGAAGAACCTGGGTTTGCAGGATCAGGCTGCCCAGATCCAGAGCTGATAAACCCATGCATTCGGAATACTTCAGGCTAAATTCTGCCTGACCTTCCCCAGCACCATGCCTCAGGCAAGCTCTCTGAAAGCAGCCATTTGAAGTCAGAGAAATCTGGGTCATTGACTTCAATAAAAACTCTGATTAAGGAGGGGATGCTCAGCTCCTGCACCTTTCACTCCTCCCTTTTGCTGCAGCTCTGCCTGGGGATGGGCTGTTTTATTCTGTGCTCGTGGGTGCTCTCCTGTCTCCAGTAAAACCAGTGCCAAATTCCAAAATCAAACAGTCTGAGCATGTAAGAACAGCTATTTCTAACTGTCTTCCTGCAGCAGGCGAGCCAAAAGTGAGAAAGGAAGAGGAATGGAGTGCACAGGAATAAATGGAAGGATCAAGTTGTTTTTCCCATTGGCACCAGCTGGGAGTTGTCCTTATTCAGGGGAAGGTCTGACTGCAAAACAGGCCAGCTACTCCCTTATCACTCATCTCAATCCAGTCCTGTCATCTGGCTGCTTACACCTACTGGGCCTAAATAATTTGCCAAGGCACAGAGGGCACGAGGTGCCTGGAATGGCCTTGAGAGGCTGGTTAATGCTTTACAAGGGTAAGGTTGCTTTAAAAAGCGTAGCAGAGAATTTGTTCCAAAACTGTAGTCATCACTGAGAGCCACACTTGCTGAGTTCAAACCAGGTCAGCTGCCCAGGCAAGTACATGTATTTGATCTACTGTCATGGTAAAGGCTGACTGTAAACTTTGGCAGGGAAAATTATTAATCTTTCAACTCGCAGCATATAAGCAATGACTGGTAATGCCTATTTTTCTGAGAACTGGAATGCCTTTTGGAACCACCCCAGATTACTTAAGAGAAGCTCCTCTGCCATCACCCAAAAGCAGTTCCAAACCTGTCTCTCCCACATTCAATTAGACTTTAAAAAAAAATCAAAAATTAAAATATAATAATAATTAAAAGGCGGAGGCAGCTCATGGTTCATTCAACAGGCATTTTTGCTCTTGTGAGGAGCCACAGCAGCTCACTCAGCTGCACCCCGTGGGGACAATAAACATCCAATTTTCGGTAATTCAGCGCTGCGGGTAGCAGCTTTCACTTGGAAAGCCAAGCAAGGGCTACATCCAGAACCTCTGGGAAAGGGAGGGAAGTGGGGAGCAGGCCTCCCAACCTTCTCTTCAGAAGCTGCTGCTTTTCAGCTCCATTTGGGTGTGGGTATCTGAGCGTTCTCATGTGGCTTTTCACGGAGCTCTGAGTTATGCGTCACATAATGGAGCTGGAAATGCGCTGCCATCCCAGGCCAACCTGGGAACCTTCCTCTGCCTTGGGATAAATTAGAACAAAAAGGCTGAATCTTGGGCCTCTTCAAATTCTCTTCATTTTTTTTTTACTCAATCCCTTCATCCATCGTTTTGGCTCCCAAAGGGCTGAGGTGGAGATCCACTTTGTGGATAAACCAGTGGGTATTTAAGGTACTGTGTAAACCATTTGCTTTTCCAACCTGTCCTGGGCCTTGACCCAAACACTTGTTCTGCATTATTTATCCCCTCCAAATTGTAGCTTGTTCTCTGTTCACCTACTTTTGCAGTTCTTTTCTCCAGACAAAACATATTTAACAGAACCTGATAGAGGAATTAAGTGACAGTGGCAGTCCAGCTGTGACCATACACATACCTGACCAGAGGAGGTTTTGCTCAGGCTTGAAAGATTTCCCACACTGCACACACACTATTGGCTTCCATTTAACCATGAGAGAGAGAGAGAAAAGCCTGAATTCTTCAAACCAGTCTATATTTAAATACATACAGAGCTCTAGATCACAATCTGTGTGGTACCTGTGTCCCAGCACAGGAGCAGGTGTCTCTCCATCTACCAGTATCCACATTTCTGCTGAGCCACGATTATTGCATTGTCTTCCAGCCCCACTTTTATCCCCTTTTAAGTGGTTTTTTTTTTAATACAAGCAGGTCCTCTGGAAGATACTGGTCAGCTGGATCCCTAAAAAAGCCTTTCCCTCCAGCTTTCTGCATGGGGAAAGAAAATCGCAGTGATGTTTCCAGGAGATATTTCAGGACAGAATTCCCAATTTCCATTACAGGCTATGCCAGTGCAATGGGCAGGAGAACAGGAACTGCTGCAGAACAGTGGAGAAAACACATCTTGCAATCTGTGCTGAAGGTTTGTGGGTTTTTTTTACCTAAAACATGCAGTGCCTTCTTTGTAAAATGAGCTTAAAGTAACTTGGGGCAGGGAAGCAGAGGGGAAGGACAGGGACTTAATACTGAGTTTTAAACGAAGGGGCATGAGCAGATTTAGATCCAAGGGCAGGACAAGGTGCAGGCCAGGCCAAGGGTCACACAAACGCGTCACCGGCGGTCCCCGCTGTCCCTCCAGCTGGGACATCGCGACCCGAGCGCGGCCTCTGAACCGCAGCGCTGCCGGAGCAGCTTCGCCCCCGCGGGAGCGGCACCGCAACCCCCGAGGGACCGCCGGGGCCGGGGGGGCTCCCGGCACACAGAGGGCACGTCCCGCACGGTCCTCCCGGAGGGGTCGGACACGGGACACGGCGGGGACAGTGAGAGGACAGGGCGGGGACACGCGGGTCAAGGGGACGGTGACGCGGGGGGCGGGGCGCTGCTGCCGCTGCAGGGGTCGTGCCGGGAGCCGCCGCGGGACCCCGGCAGGAAGAAATGACATCCGCCGTCCCTCAGCGGGGACATAACCATCCCACGGGGACACACCCATTTTCGGCGAGGATAACCCCCCCCCTCCCCTGGTCAGGACACCGACAGATACACACACATCCCCTTCCCGGCAGGAGCATCCTCTCTCGGCGGAACCCCCGCCGGCAGGACACCCTTCTCCACCGCGCAACACCCCCATTTGGGCAGACCCTTCCCCCTCCTCTCCAGCCCCACGGCAGGACACCGACACCCCCGGTGAAGGACACCCCCCTCTCCCGACAGGACACCCCTTCTCCAGCAGTACCCCCCCGGCCCAAGGCTGGGGTGTTTTGGGGGGTGGTTTTTTGGGGGGGGGGGTCTCTGTCGCGCGCTCCCGCCACGGGCGCCCGCCATTGGCCCAAAGTAGTGTCACGGCCCGCGCGCGCTCACGTGACGGCGCCCGCGCGCGCCCCCCCGCGCCGCGTGACCGGGGGGGGGGGGGGAAAAGGGGACACCGTGTCGTGTGTCCGTTCCGTGTGTCCGGTCCGTGTGTCCGTCGTGTCCGTGTGTCCGTGTCCTCGGCCCTGCCAGCGCCCAGCGGCCGGTGGGCCGGCTCAGCGCTTTGCGGGGGTCGCGGTGTCGCTCCCCCGCCGAGAGCGCGTCCCCGGGGAACGCACCGGGAAAACCCCACCCCCGTTGGCCGCCCCAGCGATGCCCGCGACCCGCTGGGCAGGGCACGGGACTGGGGTTGAAACTGGTAAAATTCCAGCTGGAATCACCAAACCCCATCGTGCACTGGCTGGGCAGGGATGGGGGCCTGTGAGTGCAGTGATGGGTGTCCGTGGGTGCTCAGGGCTGTGCAGGGATGAGTGTTCATGGATGCTCAGAGCTGTGCACTGATGGGTGTCCATGGATGCTCGGAGTTGTGCAGTGATGGGTGTCCGTGGGTGCTCAGGGCTGTGCACTGATGGGTGTCCATGGATGCTCAGAGTTGGGCAGGGATGAGAGTTCATGGATGCTCGGAGTTGTGCAGTGATGGGTGTCCATGGATGCTCAGAGTTGTGCAGTGATGGGTGTCCATGGATGCTCAGAGCTGTGCAGAGATGGGTGTCCATGGATGCCCAGAGCTGGGCAGGGATGTTTGTCTGTGGGTGCTCAGACCTTTGGCAGGGACTCCCAATCCAACACCTGTCCAGATGGGATGGCCCAGGGCTGTGGTCACCTGGCAGTCCCCAGCCCATGCTGTCTGCATGGCACCAGAGATACCTCATGGCTGTGTCCTGAGCACGCCTTGGTTGAAGGACCCCTGAAAAGTGTAAAGGAATTTCAAGTTTAAAATCGTCTTCTAGAATTGTCTTTGCTAAAGAATCACATTTAAAAAAAAAAAATCTTAATGGTACATTAACTGATAGGTAATTGGTGTGAAAAGAATAGGATCTGTGGGCCATATAAATGATCCCACTTCTGTGATGGAAACAGCCAGGAGCAGAAACACAAAAATGGGCTGATATTGGTTTTTTTTTCTTAATATGACACCCATCAAGATAATTTCTATACAAAAACTAAGCAGCTGCATAGTCTTTCATAAATCATAAAATAAACATTTCATGGGTGAATGCTCAGCTAAGAACACGTGCCAACAAAAGAGTATTTTGGTTGGGAAACGGAGAAATGCAGGTAGTGTATCATTAGCTGTGTTTTGTCTTGGTTGGCCTTACCTGGACTGCAGCATTTGGGGTCAGCCAGTGGTCAAAATAGCACAAAGGAATTGTAGCCAGTACAAATCAGTAACCTGTAGGTACAGACAGTGGTGTCCTGACAGTCTGGAATTTAGGCTACTTGGGAGGAAACCTGCCTGTGCGGTAAGGCTGGAGTTAAGTTACTGCTCCTGTTGTAGTGTGAAACTGAAAATAACAGCTCCAGCACCCTGCTCAGGTACTCACTCTGTTCAGCTTTTCTGGCAGGTTCATAAATCAAGAAGAGTTGTTTTGGCTTTCTCACCCAGGAGATTCCCAGCTCCTGGGTGTTGGGAATGCGGGGTCTGTAACTGTACACGGTGCTCAGTGTCTGGTTCTTCCTTTTGTTCCACTCTTGCACTGATCTACACGTAATTTTCCCCATTTTGTGTCAAGCAGTGAGGCAGTGCAGGTTTCCCGTCGTTCTGTTGTGTTGAAAATGTTTCTTTCTGCCTCAAGTTGAGTTTCCTTTGCACCCCGAACTTATCTTGTTAGTGGTGTTTCCCAATATCCCCATTACATTTACATCTTCTGTTCTGTTTACTCCTCTTCCCTGCTTATCATATCTCCTAAATGTATCTATTTTTCTTTATGCAGCATAGAAGAAACATTCTGTACCACATCTGCATATGGATTAGCAATTGCCCTAAGCTTCATATCACTCATCTGTACCTCTGTAATTAAAGGTTTCCAGTAACCAGCAATTTGGCTTTCTGAAGCAACGTTGGTAATAATCCAATGCTTTTTTTTCTTGGTTAGGTGACCCTTAAAAACTCCTGTGCTGATACTGTCACACTCCTGCTCCAGTCGTGAGCCATGTGGCATCTGTGGCATCCAAAGGTTCTTCACAAGCCCTGCTCAGCTGTGCCCTAAGTCTGTTCATGTCACTCTGTCTCTGGTTCTGCAGGGCCTGACGGTCACAATCCCCAGCCTTCAGGTTTTTGGTTGTGCCAGTGCAGTTTTATCGATTTGAATGTACTTTGGACTTTGATTAGTCGCTTGGTTTAGCCAGATCATTTGATGACACGCTGGTCAGTGCACGGAATCACGGAATATCCTGAGCTGGAAGTAGAAGGGACCCACAAGGATCATCGAGTCCAACTCCTGGCCCTGCACAGGACACCTCAACAATCCCACCATGTGCCTGAGAGCATTGCCCAAATGCTCCTTGAACTCTGGCTGTGACTACTGCCCGGTTTCAGTGCCAAACCACCCTCTGGGGGAAGAACCTTTTCCTAATATCCAACCCAAACCTCCCCTAACACAGCTCCAGCCGTTTCCCTCGGGTCCTGTCACTGGTCACACACAGAATAGCTACAGGAGAGAATACAACTCACACTCAGGGCAGCTCTCTGTTCCTCAGGCAGCTTTTATTTCTAAATACTGGGCAGTTAATGTACATAATTTATTTCCTTATAGTGAATATTTATTATTATTTATATTTGTTTGTGGTAAAAGAACTGTCTTTTGAAGAAAGAGTGACAATTAAATACAGATGGTAAAGCTTTGAAAAATGCCATCCAAAAAAAGACAGGTGAGAAGAAGGGAGATACAGATGCCCAGAGGCACCTGAAGGGTGATGTTACTCTGGCATGAGTACGGTTCTTGTGCAGCCTGCACGGCAGGTGGCTGAAGGCCTGAGCAGATGGAAAGTCAACTGTGCTTGACATGAGGATCTCAGCAAGGGGAGGAAAGTCCCTTCTGAGGCAAAGTGGGATCTGGGAGTCTCGGTGGGTGACAAGTTGACCATCGGGGTGCATCAGGAAGAGTGTGGCCAGCAGGTTGAGGAAGGTGATGCTCCCCCTCTGCTCGGCCCTGATGAGGCCACATCTGGAGTGCTGGGTCCAGTTCTGGGCTCCTCAGTACAAGAAAGGTGAGGAGCTACTGGAGAGGGTCCTGTGGAGGCCATAAAGATGATGAAGGGTCTGGAGAATGTCTTTTATGAGGAGAGACTGTGGAGCTGGGCCTGGTTAGTCTGGAGAAGATCTTATTAATGCAGATAAATATCTCCAAGGCGGGTGTCAGAGGATGGTGCCAGACTCTTCCCAGTGGTGCCCAGCAACAGAACAAGGGGCAACGGCCATAAAATATAAGAAGTTCTGCCTCGGCATGAAGACAAACTTCTTTCCATGCAGGGTGGCAGAGCCCTGGAACAGCTGCCCAGGGAGGGTGTGGAGTCTCCTACTCTGGAGACATTCCAAACCTGCCTGGATTCGTTCCTATGTCACCCGCTCCAGGTGACCCTGCCCTGGCAGGGGGTAGGACTGGATGATCTCCAGAGGTCCCTTCCCACCCGAAGGAGATTATGGGAGCCAGCCCTGCTCGCGGCGGTGACAGCGCTGTCACCCTGGGTACCGGGTACCTGGGAGAGAAGCACTGGGAGCTGCAGGAGCTCCGCGCAGCTCCAGCCAACCCCCGCAGTCCCGAAGGCCGATTCCCCCCGACACCGGTGGGAGCCCGCGCCCGGCCGCCCGCCCTGACCAACCGGGTCCCGGCTGCCCCTCAACGCTCGGCTGCCCGCGTGCAGGGTCAAACGTCAGGCTCTTTAACATCTCTTAACATCTCATATAGGCGCATCATTAACATTCATTTAACGGCATATCCTCCCGTTACCGGGTAGAGCACTTGGGAGGGGAGCCGCTACCGAGTCAGCCCGTGTCTGTGTGTCCCCCCCCCCGAGCCCTCACCGTCGCCCCGCGTGCAGGGGCGGCGCCTCAGGGCGTGGGAGGGCTCGGTCCTCCCCGGGCGTGGGCGGGCGCGCCGCGGGCCAATAGGCGGAGGCCAGTTACCGGAGCGTGACCACGGCAGCGGCGCTGCACGTGCGCCCGGGGCGGGCGGGACGCAGAGCGGCGCAAGCGCGCCCGGGAGCGGCGGCGGCGGAGCTGCTGCTGCTGCTGCGCGACGGAGGGGCCCGACCCGCAGCCCGGTCCCGCGCCCTGTCCGCGGCCCCCTCAGCGCCCCCATCGCCACCGGCCGCGCCCGGCTCTCCGCGGCGCAGGAAAGGGAAGAAGGCAAGGACCGCTCGCCGCGCAGCTGCACCCCCCTCCCACCCCTCACCCTCCTCCTCCCTCCTCCCGCCTCATCACGACCATGCGCGGCCGATCCCGCTGAACCCCCTTCTGCCGCCCACCTACCGTCTGAAGTCGCTGCTAAAACCCGCCTCAACTGCCGCCTCGCTCACGAAGACCGTGAGGCTTCTACCCGGGTGGCAGCGATCGCTCCCTCCCTCCCCCTTCTGACCCCATCGGGGCCGCGCGTCCTTCCCTTCCTTTCCCTTTAAAACCCCCCCCCCCGTCCCCCGGGCCATTGAGCCCCGGGACGTTTCGCTCTCGGGCCCGACTAACGGGACGGGATTGAGCGCGGACCACTCGGCCTCCGGGCGGTGCTTGGGTGTTGGACCCCCGCTCCATTCCCGGACCCCCCGCCAAACCCCCGCCGGCCCCGCTCCCCCCCCGGGGCTTAACGGGAGAAAGTTGCGGGTTCTGCGGGGGTCGGAGGCACAACCGCGCCGCGTATTGCGATGGATCAAAACCAGAAACCCCAGGGAAGGTCTTGCAGAGCCACAAGGCTTCTTCCTGTGTCCTCGGCTTCCCGAGTCCCATTCCCAGGCTTTCACCGGGGCTGTTGCGTGAGGTTAAAAATAAAACGCCGCGAGGGCTCGGTGGTTTGACAGGAAGCTTTATCAGTTCGGATTTCTTGCAAATCCCGTAGAGAAATCAGGCGTTTCGCTTCCAAAATGTGTATAGGAGTCACTGGGTGTTGTAAAATGGGGAAGCATCGGTTTAACTTTTTCTTTGCTTCTACCTTTGAGTTTTTTGTTGTCTCTTGTGCACATCAAAATCGTGTTCTGTCAAGCCTTTGCCACTGTATGTTGGTAACGTTAGGAAATGCTGAATTTCAGGGCTACTTTCCTTGTGAAAGGACCAGCAAGACTGGGACCTTAATTTAGAAACATGTCAGGATAACAAATTCTGGGTATTTTAGGTTAAGGCTGTTCCTTTTCAACGGAATACACCAACAGCTTCCAGTTTGCTGGAGTATTTATACTCACTTTTAAGTCTGTTGAGTACTTATTGAAGCTGACATTCAAAGCCATGCATGCCGTGGAATTGTTAACTAAAAATAGAGATCTCATAAAACATGGTTAGATCCAGCAAAGGTGCTCAGTTGGCTCAACTGTCTATCAGGTAGAGGGAATCAATATTTCTGAAGGGAGTATTCCTTTCTTACCACCTGTGAGTGCAGCAGAAAGGATGGAAATGTAGTAGCTAATATTTTAATTACTAAGCTCTTACGTTTTTATTATGGTTTTTTTTTTGTTGAAGCATTCGGTAAAGAAAAAGACAAAGAGAAGAAGTTAGATGATGACAGCACCGGTACCACAGTCCCTCAGTCAGCTTTCTTGGGTCCAACATTATGGGACAAGACACTGCCATACGATGGAGACACTTTCCAGTTGGAATACATGGACCTGGAAGAATTCCTCTCAGAAAATGGCATTCCACCCAGCCCAAACCAGCACGAGCCTAGCCCACACCAGTCAGGTCTCCAGCAAGCTACCTCAGCATCACCTTCTGTCATGGACCTCAGCAGCAGGGCTTCTACTTCAGTCCATCCAGGCATGGTGTCGCAGAACTGCATGCAGAGCCCGGTCAGACCAGGTAAATCAGCCCTAAGAACTCCCCTGTGGAATTTGGCAGGAGCCCTCCTCCCCAGTGTAAATCAGTACTTCTCCCTGTGCACTTGACAGGCAGCTTAGAGCACATAGGATTCGAGTCACTCACAGTCCAGAAAATAAAAATAATAGTTCTTGTTATCGCTAAGTTGTTGCTCCACCAGGATTTTTGTTTAAATTATCTAAGGAAGCTGTGGGAATTCCAAGGAAACTTCTTTCCTTTGTTGGTAGCCTTGCTGTTAGCATGTAAGAGCATAGAAAGGCATAGATGCCATAGTGTTAAATGAGCAGGGCAAAGGACTGTCAAAGAGAATATGCCAGTATGGGATGTGAGAACACAGGAGTGGGCAGTTATTTTGGAGTTAAAGCTCAATGCTTCCTATTTGAAATTTTGGCCATAATCTTACTCTCTGTTGAGCAAAGTAAAATTTGCCACAGGAACTGAATTTTGGAACTACATAATAATCTTGCTTAAATTGGCATAAACTTGAGTGCAACTCTGACCTGAGTTCATAGCTTGCATCTGTAGTCACCTTAAGCCTAAGAAAACATCATGGACTCCAAGGTCTGGTTGTAATGCACAATTTCAACCCCTTTGATGTCAGTGGAAGTCTTCTATTAGTTTATTAGCACTTGAGATCATCCCTTTAGAGACACTAGTATGAATCCAGAATAACTGCTCTGGCTTGACACCAGCATGGCTGAGATCATGGCCAGTGGAATAGTGTCAACACTGAAGTTTGGAAAACATGAAGCTTTGCCTTTTTTCTTTAAAGAAAAATAAAAAATACCACCGAGAGTGACTTATTTATTGTGCTCTTCTGCTCACACGAGGTGTGCTAGAGCAAAGTGTGCTCCTGGCAGCAGGAAACCACTCCTCTACTTCTGCTTGATCCTTTGCCATGCTCAGCGTGTGAAGTCATTGTCAGAATCATCTGATAAGGAGGCAAAATAAATAAATAGAAGGACAAAAGTTGTGGAGCAGGACGAAATAAAAAAGCCTTGCAAGGCTGTAACATTCCTGTCCCGTTAAAAAGAAATTAAACACCCCCCAAAACCTCTCAAACCTGTCAACAGACTCCTTTGGCCCCCCCCATCAGAAGTGTGTGTTTGGTCATGGATTTCATTTACTTTTACTTTCTGTGGATTTGACTTTGCTTTGCATTTCAGTTTCAAGGCTTTTCATAGTTAACTAATAACTTCTAAGGGTTTCCAAAGTTAAAATATATTTGGAGTTGGCAAGAGCAGGATATAAAACCCTTTGCTTTTTCTGAGCCAGCTTTAAAAATAGTGCTTCTGTGCCCCACCGTATTCTGTCGCATATGCACTCACAAAATTAAAAGCAGATAATCTGTCCTCATTCTCTTTTTTTTTTTTCCAGAGGAGCCTGGTTATGAGCCAGGCTGTTAACGATCACCTGTCAGAATGTATCTGTAATCAGCTGTCTGTGTGACTTTTCAACTCATTGATTTTTTGGGAGTTTTTTCCTGAGCCATTTGCAGCTCAGGGTTACGAACTTATCTCGCTGTGCACTTTTTTACTGTTGGAAAGGACATCATGTCTCTTGGGGTGGGATAAAACATCTAAATTTGCAGTTATTTTTCCCCACACCGTTTTTCCTTTACAAGAATAGAACGTTTTGTTGAATCTGGTTTTTATAAAAGGGAGCTCATTTCACTCCTTAAATAATATTTTTCTTGCCCCCCATTACAGATAGGAACTGTGACTTAATTAACTGGTTTATCATTAGGTCGTTGAAATTTTTATGTGCTGTGATGTGAAAATATTACTTTGACAATCAGCTTTGAAGAGAAGATCTTACAGTTTAGCATCTGAGCAAGTTTGAGAATATAACATATTTAAAAAAAAAAATTGAGTAAAAGTGAGCATTTAGGGTTGTCATAAAAGTGCCAAGGCAAGTGTGCTGTTTTGAAATATGGAGGTGAATGTTAAAATCATTACAATGGAGCCTGTTGGTTAATAGATCTTAAGACTTTTAAACAGATTTTTTTTTTTTAACTACCACATGAAGAATTTTTAATTGCTGTGAGCTACCATTCCAGTATGCATGGCTGTTGTGATTTGTATTGTTGCAATAAACCCAGGCAAAAATAGCATAGAGTATACAATTTCCATATAAATTCATTTCATGTGATCTTCCTACTTTTAGGAAAACTGGATTTTTTTAGGTGATAGTAATTCTCCTAAAAATATTTCACTGGTGTGTCTTCTGCCTTTTGCCTGGCAGTGGAAGCCTTTTAGAGGGTGTGGAGCTGAAGGAAGGGTCAAACCCTGTGGTTCTGGTGTCCCTGCTTTAAATGGCTCTGTGGGTTTTGGCAGCACGTGCAGGTGGTCAGAATTCCCAACTCCAGGGGTGGGAGTTCACCTGCACGTGGAACCCCGAGTGTGACTCAGGGACCTTCCCTGGGGTGTCTGGGCCATGGCTGGTCTGTGGAAGAGCAGCATAAGGAGATTTGATTTTGTGCATGCATTGAAACACAAGCCTTATCTGTCTGTAAAGTGAGTGGCATTGCCCAAACTTGTTTTATACCATCTCTGGAAATCAGGAAATCTGCACTGGCGTAGAGTGAGGAATGTCATCAGGCTCAGCAGAGCGGTGCTGTAGATGTGACATTACCAAAATCTTCACTGATTTCCCCCCTAAAAAAAACTAACAACAAAACGGTTTTGTATAAATGTAACTTAATTCTGTATTTCCAGCTCACATTGTCTGCTCACTGGAAAAATGTTTAGGCTCACCAGTTTATCATCTGCAAAGAATTAAGGAAGCACCTACTTCCCATACATTTCTGTTCAGGGAATTTACATATAGCAAATGCTGGGGTTTTTTTGATGAGGAGGGACAGAGGGCAGTGACTGTTGCAAGGCTGGAACCACGTATTTTTCACAGCACTGATTTTGTTAATGAAAAATAGTATTTTGATTTATTTTAGCATTCCAGACCAACAGTCGTCATCTTGTGTAGATGCATTTATAACTTCTTTTTTGTCTTGGTATTGGATGCTGGTAGGTTGGTTTTCAGATTTTATGAAGCTTTTAAAGTAACCCATTACTGCAAACACATTTTTGTGGTTCTTCATCTCGTGCACCACACCTTGTGTTGTCTTTTGCCGTGTTTTTTGGTGGAATGTAAATTTCTGTTTAACTGCAGAGTCCTTAAGGAAATTTGGAGTAATTTTTAGTGGTTTGTGTGTAAAGGGAAGTACATATTTTGCAGGTAGCTACGTGGTTGTTGCCTTTTTTTTTTTTTTTTTTTTTGGCTCTTTTCCCTGGTGGGGGTGATTGGGGCAGGTACTGTAAGGGGTTTGAACGGTGTGAATTAGAGTTCAGAGGCATCAGGCTGAGTCTGGTGAAGGACCCTAATTAGGTTTTTGGGATTTTTGTGGTTTAGATCTGAGTTTTCTGTTTACTACCAAAGCCTTGGACGTGGGGCTGTGCCTTGGGGATAACCAGGTGTTGTTTCTGCCCTGCTCCCTGAGGAGGACGGGGCTGTCAGAGGTTCTGAGAGAGCTCGCTCCTGCTTTGTGCTCTGTGATGGTGGTTTTCAGTCTCTGGTCCCTGGATGGCTGGGTGCCTTTGCCTACTTGCCAAAGATTATTTAAGGAAAGAAAAAAGGAAAAAAAACAAGCTTTGTAATCCACTGCAGAAATATAACTGTGTGCAATATCTGCGAGGCTTCACTTTCAGTTAAAAAAAGAAAAAAAAACAGATTTTGAGGCTTGTTAATCAAAAAGCTGAGAATTGTTTGCATGTGAGGTGCACTTACACCTCCCACCCCCCTCTAAGAACACAAAGATTTTTATTAAATGTCGTGGTTTATTTATTCAGCTGAGATATTCCATGTAGAGTGTAAGTATCCATTACCTCTTGCTCCTTAACGCAGCCACTGAGCTGCAGTGACTGACACCAGGCGGGGCTGGGTGGGTTTTTTGGCGTTTTCTTGGAGCTCTTGTTTGTGACAGGCGCAGCAGCCAACTGGGAGAGGTTTGTTCTTGCTCCATCCAGCCTTCTGGCTGGATGCTGGGGATGACTGGGTGCAGGGGCAGCCCAAAAAGGGTGTGTGCGCAACACTCCCTGTATTGCAGCCTCCCTTCCCCTGTGTTTCTTAACGTGACCTCCTCCTCCAGCACAGCCTCGCAGTGCGAAGGGCAGCATTCCCAGCTTGCGTGCGGAATCCTCTCCTGAGCTTTAATCGCTGTTTACAAGCAGGAAGGTGTCGCGGGAGCCCCCCTCTCTGAGAGGCGAAGGGCTCTACCTGCGGCAGCGGGAGGAGCTGGGAATGTCCTGACCTCTGGTCTCACACGTGCCTGTGGGAGTGAGCAGCTAAACCAGCTGCTGGGGCTGGGACCGGCAGCTGCTCTGCACATTGAGCCTCACGTGAGGCTCCCGGTGCCTGCAGGACCATGTGCTCCAGGCACGGATCCCTGCCCTGTGCAGCCGGCTCAGCACGGCTCTGCTCCTGCCATCCCCACCAGCCCCTGCCCAGGTGGCAAAGCTTCGCCCTGCGCTGCCACAGCAAAGGAGGCTCGGTCTGCAGACGAGCCTCACAAGCTCTCTGGATCAAAGGGAGATGCAAAATATATTCAGGCAAATATTAAAAATAGCCTGTCACATGATAACAGGGGGGGAAAAAGTGCTGAACGCACAAGGCTCGTTAGTGCTGGAAGCAAGAACACTGTGTCTCCTTCAAGGGAGCTAATTTTAATATTCACTGTTAAATGTTGATTATCGGTTAAGTAATTGCTCGACTGCGTGAAAGGACTTGAAGTTAACTCAGAGTTCAAACAGTAAATAGCGTGAAATAATCTTGGGTGTTATGCTATACTTTCAAATATCCCTGGCCTGACTCTCCAGGTCTCACTGGGAATAGTCAATTCTACACAGGTAGAGCTCCTTGGGCAAGTAAGGGCTGTCCACAGTTGGGAAGAGGATACACACAGGGTTGTTGGTTTGTTGGGGGGTGGTTTTGTCCCCTTAAGGGTGTCTTGAGTGTCAAACTTGTTGCAATTACCTAGAACAAGCACAGTGACTTTCTCAGAGCTTTGCTTCCCATCTCAAAGCTCTTTGGAGAGTGATTGCAGGATTCTCTGGGCAGTGATTTGATTTTATTTAAGAAGCAAGTACACCCTGAAGTCTTTCATAAAACAATACATTATAGTGAAGAGAGCAGACCTCATCAGGAGGTGTATACAAAGACATCGATATTATCTGATTAGATGAAGCTACTTGGAAACACATTAAATTGTTCAATCTCTACATATTTATATGACAGCAAATTGGCAATTGTGGAAGCTGCAGAGGCCAGATTCTGCCAATTAATCTGAGCAATAAGTACTTTACTCCTCATGTGGTCTCCCTGATTTCTGTGTGGCTCAGCAGGCAGGCAGATTGTTGACTGCTCTCCGTCAGCTCCCAGGTGGAGCAGCAAAATGTCACCATTCACTCACTTGTCATTCATCTTTCTGGAATTATTTTTTTTTTTTTTAATGAGGGTAACAGCTCTCAGTGCACCAGTGGAGTTTTCACAGGATGAAAGGGCATAGTCACCATCAGTAAAGAGGACTTCAGAGCATTGTGAAATCAGAAGCTTGGTTGCCTGGCAGTACTGCTGTTTAGTATTTATATCACACAAACATGATCATAAATTTCCTTTTTTTTTTTTTTAAGTTTTCCTCTCATAACAAATAATTTTCAGTATTTTGTCTGAATTTGACGAAAGGCTGGTAATCAGAAAAAATATTTCAATTAAGTTATATTCAAGAAAAACTGTGGGTTGGTCTCTTCTACATTAAGTAGGTAATGAAAGCTCTGAAAAAAACCATTTGCTTAAACCTCAAATCTGTTCCATTTAATGGACTAAGTTATATATAGGAAATGAGTTTAAAATGCACAACTGTGTCAAAATGAATGTATGGCAAACAGATTTTTGTAGCTTGTATCATCTTTTTTTTTTTTTTTAATGAAAAAATGGTGTTAAAGAAGCTTTCTGTTTATCAAAAAGCTGAATTTGGTCCTGAGAGCTTCAGAGCTGCTGTGGGGAGAGCTAACACAGAGGTAGGTGAGGCAGCACGTGTTGCAACATTTATTTTTTCTTTTTTCTTTCCTGCTGGGGCTCTTCACAGCACTTCAGCTCTGCAGAACTGAGGTGTTCTCCATCACGTTTTAAACAAATGCTGGTTATTGTTCAACCTCTCACGTTTCTGACACTCCTGGAGCTGTTGCACAGTACTGCTTCCCTGCCCATTCTCTCAATTACATTTTGCCAGGGTTAAATTTGGCCCAGATTTTTGCTGTGTGCCATCCAACACCGTGGCTTAGCCCCTCCAATGTGGCACGATCTTGCTTCAGGGTCCTCTCCTCAAGTTTGAGAGAAACAGCTTTAGCTCTTGCTGGTATTATTCTCTTGTTCATATTATTTGGCATTTAATGAAAACAGGCATTGAGCATCTTGAAGCTCTTGGCTTGTGTTTTGGTGTGTGGCTGTCGGTAGGAGGAAATAAAAAAAAAATCCAAATTTCATTAGGATTCTAGAAAACTGAGGCTCCCTTTTAACTGGAACACAAATCTAGATTATTACTGAAACAAAATTTGACAGGAACCCACAGATGGATTCATTAACATGCATTTACTACAAGCAGAAGCAGAGTGAACTTGAGCAGTAACTCACCTGTAACAAAATGCCATCCTTAGCTATGTAGGTGTATAAGCAGAGAGGCAAAAATACAGAGTTTGGCAAAGATTTGTGGAGGATGGAGAATAGTTTTAAAAAAAAAAAAGAGTTCTTTTCCAATTAGCCTTAGGGAGCTCAGCTTGCTGTAAATTCTTTGTTCTGGAACATGGCTGTGGACAATAGGTCAAAGATTAAGTAATTCATTACAGTACTGGTTGATTCTCCTGAATTTAATAAACAATTGAATGAACAGGGCTCTCTTCCATAGCAAGATCCATGATTTTGTGTGGCAATGATCAGATTTTAAGTTTTATTTAAAACACCTGCAAGGCCTCCCCACTTACTGAACGTGTATTTGGACATCGGTGTATTTGAGGTGACCTGGTAACAGCAACCCTGGTACAGCTGAAAGCACTCAAACACAAATTAAATGTGGAGAGGAAGGAAACTGTAAGTAGCATTTTGAAAGAAACGAAGGAACAATAATGTGAAACTTGAAAGCACAAAATACTGCAGAAGTGTGTTTATTGGAGCAATCAATATTTTTAGGGCAGCGAGATTACCGAAATAATAGCACTAAACCTTCTTGTAGGAGAGTGCCCTGCACAGGCTGCAGAACATAAAGCACAGGCTCAAGGCGAGAGGGCTGCACTGAAGCAGAGCAGATGACTTAAAACTCTTCAGTCATTTTTACAAACTCACCATTGCAACATTTGGAAATGAGTCTTATTCCGGCAAGAAGTCTGCTTAAAAAAACCAGCTGTGCGCTTAGCTTAATGCTTAGTAAGTAGGAACTAAGCACTCCAACCCAAATCCTGTTCCTCATCAAAACAGAGGGGGTTAAACTGACTTAATTTGAAGGACCCTGCAGCAATCAGCCACAGCACTGTTCCCTCTTTGTGCTGCATAGTGGAAATGTGGATGTTGGTGACGTCTGTAATCCCTGCAGCTGCGGCCCCTCGGCGGGGGCATCACCCTCCTGGGGGTGTAACTCCTGCAGCTCTTGCTTGCTGGGAGAGAAGGGCACTGGGGGGTTTCTATGAAAACAAACCAAATCCAGTCGTGCTAGGTATGTGTGGTCTCTTGCCTGTTCCTGCTTGCTGATTTTTTTGGAGGGTATTGGCTCATTTTAACCACATGTGGCACAGAAGTAGCGATTCTGAAAGAATAGTTACAGTCCTAAAATTTCATGAAAATAGAGGAGGGGGTATAGGAGTGGATATAGGGTGGGAATATATTGCTGAGCAGGAAGAGTAATGTAAATGTGCATTTTCTACATCAGAAAAATCACATAAGACCTTTAAAATGCCTGATCTGTGTGAAATGTTTCTAGAAAAGCTGACACCCTTCTAGACACCATGAGATGCCAGTTCACTGTGAGAAAAGAATCTGCAAGAAACCAAATTTAATTGGTTTAGTGTGTGTTGGAGGGACTGTGGGGGGGTCACAAATTTTTTCCCACCGTTATTCTTCCTTGGAAATCCTCAGCTTCTTGAGCTTTGTGATTTTTATGAGACTCTGGGGTTTTATTTGAAAAGAGAAGTTAGAAAACCAGCTATAAGGTTTATAACCATGATCCTGGAGGTTCTGATCCTGAGCAGTGGAAGGGGCTTGGTCCTCTCCAAAACTGAGCACAGTTGTTTTACCTAAAAACTTTCTGAACTTTTCCATGACCTTGCAATATCCTGTTCCTCTTGTGCAGCAGAATGGCCCCAGCTCTGCTGCCTTGTTTGAAACTACCTTGTGGTGAGATAACTTCAGATTTGAGAGCTCTTCTCACCAGTATGGCAGTATCACATGTGGGCAGGTGTCCAAGTGACTTTGTGTGCCCATCTCCCCATTCATCCCACACAGCACTGGCTCAAACCTGGGAAACTTTCCACTCTGCCACCAGGGTCTGTGCTGGAGAGAGGTTAGGAGGGAGTGAGGAACAGGGGAGAGTGAGAGTGGGCTAAAAATGTTGAGGGATCAAAGAGGAAAAGTAGGTCGTGCAGGGTATGTGCGCTGGGAGGAGGGATAGGGGAGCACAAGTGAGGGGCAGATTTGTTTTCCCATTGGTCTTTTCAAAGTTGTGCAATTTAAGAATTGGATTAACCTGATATGACTTTGTTTTTCTGCCAGATTAGATATGTTGAGTTTCTTGGCTTTGTGAATTGTACAGTACATTGTGTGCTGTAAAATATGGGTGTGTCGGGCTAAGGCTGTGGTGACACAGCCCGCTCCCGGTGTAATGCAGCTCTGCTGGGTGGACCCCCCTGCTCCCCCTGTGTCCCATTCCCTCTCCCCCAAACACACACTTGGGAGGGCATTTACAGATGGGATAGAACCTCTCTTTGCCCCTACATTCTGTTTCCAGATACCCTCTGTGGTAAGGTAACACTTACCTGAGGTCCCAAAGCCCGTTTGGTCTGGCAGTTGTGTATTTGATGTGAAGTGCCTTTAAAAAAAAAAAAAGCTGTATGAAAAGACACTCAAGAGTTTCTTCCTGTTTCCTCACTCAGGATTTTGGAGAAAGTTTATTGGGAAATGTTGCAATTTTTTTTCTCTGCCTCTCCTTTTTTTGGGGGGGTTAATGTGTCTGAAATATTACCTTGAGCTTAACTTTGGAAGAGTGAAAAATCAGATACACATCTGAAATAACTGCAAGTGCTGAGCTCACTGTTGTTTGAAGTACACCACAGCGGCATATCAATGTCAAAATAAAATTTTCACAGCAGTATATGTTTGCTCAATGGTTTGTTGGTTTGGTTTTGGTTTTGTTTTTGTTTTTTTTTTTTTTCAGTTTTTTGGTGCTGCATTCATCATGAGATAATTTAGTTTGGTGTATCCTTTTTATATGCTGAGCTGGCCCCGTGGAATAAACCAATTCTCTTTGCTTATTGAAGGGTGAGGGTGGAGTAATGCAACTAGGCAGCTAAAGGAGGGTGGCCAGAATCACAGCCCTGTTGAGCTGGGTGATCCTCTGATTAGTAAAGAGTGTGCAGATTTTGGGGAGTGAAACTACAAATACCTTGGGGCACTGCTGTTTAATTCCCACT
Organism: Manacus vitellinus; assembly: GCF_001715985.3. Lineage (NCBI taxonomy): Eukaryota > Metazoa > Chordata > Aves > Passeriformes > Pipridae > Manacus > Manacus vitellinus. Next base: position 7,969,895 of record NW_021939798.1, read on the forward strand.
CTCCATTTCCTGACTTTTCCAGGGACCTCAGCAACCCAAGCAAGTTAGTCACGAGGGACTGACAGATATTCGTTCAAAAATGAGGAGTTAATTCCCCTGCCCGTAGCAAAGGTTGTTTCTCTTGGAGGAGAAGAGCATAAATAAGAGATCAGGTTAATAAGTCACATATCTAGATTGTGTCATGCTCCTCAGCCATGTGCTGCTACAGTGCCTTACTCCACTAATTCACAAAAGCCAAAGGCAACGGGGCTTGCTCACCAGCAGAAGGTTTTTCTGAAGTGGAGTAGAATGGTGACTGAACCATTTTTTGAGAGCAACACCAGTTGAGTAAAATGGAGCAGGAGGTTGACCTTGTGAACACTGGCATCACTCAACTCTATATTACATGAGAGAATTAGGAAAGAGTGCAGCGTATTTAAAGTTAACCTGCATATCTGCCTTCTGAGGAGGTTAAACCACAAGCCTTCAGTTACAGATGTTGGTCTGCTTGAAACACCTTGGTGCCTTGGCACTTAAAAAATCAGGGCATGGATTGTCCAGACTCCAAGGCCTGGTGTTCATGCACCTGTAATCACGTGGCTGCTCTCAGAAAGGCTGATCCTTCAGTTGGACCGGGCTCACCACCAGGTTTAAGAAACACTTTCCCAATGTCTCTTATCTGCTCAATTTTCTCAGTGCGACCTGGTTGATGTCATTGTTGAAAATCGTGGTAGTCTCAGTCTGGAAGCTGCTCTGAACACGTGAAAAGGACTCATTAGCCAGAGCCAGGGAGAGAACTGGAGGTGTAGTTGTCAACTCGTGCGCGTCTCTGTTTTCACCAGGTGCTGCACGTGTCTAGTTTATCAATTTATTTCTCTTAGAGAGTAAACAAATCTCACTTTTCTTAGGTGCTCTGGTGACTGTTTTAGCTGAGCTGCTCTTATCTGTAGCAGGGATGTACTTCTGAGATCTTGTGTTTGGAGGCTTTTCTTTCTGCACCCACATGTAACGTGCTCTCACGGGTCATGTGCAGCTCTGACTCTGGCCAGGGGTGCTGGTTGTCCACCCTTAAGTCAGTTATTTAAAAATATTATACTGCTATCAAAATATAATACCTTATCCTTGATGCAGCTTCTAGCCCTTTAGACTCTGCACGTTCTCCCGATTGAATTCGTTGGCCAAATTCTGTCGCACTTCATGAATGTTTCTCTGTGTTCAGTGGTGCTGCTGGGTGGCTGCACGGTCTGAATCCCAGGGGGTGTCCTGGACCACCTTGGGCCACATCCTGGGAGGCCTGAGCACCTCTGACTATGGAGTTCTCAGTATGGAGTTCAAAGTCACTCAGCATTTTGCATTTTTGAACCAGTGATGGGTAGCTCTCAGTCCTGTACAGTGGAGGATTTACAGTGCCTTTGCCGCTCAGGTTCTCTCAGGATCTGCATCCTGAAGGAGCTGATGGGGTGTAACTCCCGAGCAGATCCAGGTGAATGCTGGGTGCTCAGCACCCCCGTGGAATGTGCTCAGCCCAGGAGCCCAGTTAACACCTCATTAACACCCAGCACTGCAAACCCCAACCTTTAGGCAAACTCCTCAAGTGGTTTTATGCTGCCCTTCAGTTTGTAGCCCGTGGCTGGTTGTTTCCCACTTTCTCACGTTTTCCCTGATGTGTACAGTCTGAAGATCACATTTAACCAACACAAGGAAATCAGCTTGGCCCGACGGGCTTCTCCATCACGTGGCTGCAAATGTGTTCACTCTGTTCTGCCAGATTATGGCTGGCTGAGCAAAATACAGTGGAGCTCTGGGCTGCTGGCCAAGCTTTTATTTCAGTTTGGAGCTTACAGCCACATATTTGCTATTTGGCAGGACATCCACTGGGGTATATTTGGATAGTAATCTAGCATTGTTTTGCTGCTTTTTTCTTCTCCTTTTTTTTTGTGTGTGTGTGTTTTTTTTTGTTTTAATGCACACAGAGAATATAATCCCAACACTTACTTGGGCCAGTCTATACAAGGTTTCTCAGTGTGCACCGTTATGTATGTGCACTGAGAACTTATAGCCATGACCTTTGATAAATATAAGTCAAAGCAATTAACTTTCTTTTATTGAAAAACGCTGGATGTCCTACTCTTTGCCCCCTCTGTGCCGATAACAGAGCTGTGTTGTTACTCTTTCCAAGATCAAAAGCTTCACTAGGGTTTGATTGAAGTCCAATTATGGAAGGAAGTAGCTGTGCTGGAGCTCTGAAAATAGCAATAATTGTTAAAATAATAAAGTGTGTCCTTGTGTGTCTTTATAATATTTAGAACTTCTTTTGGGGGGAAGGGGGTGGCTTTCCTCTAGTTTTAAAATGAAAATATTAGCAAATGTCTTGGGAAAATAGAAGTGTGCTGTTAGAAGAACAAGTATCCCTCTCTGGGTTTCTTACTTCAGTTCTGTTCTCCACCCCAAGTTGCCTTCCTCAGAAGCTGTTTGCATGCAGCCTGACTCATGCAGGAAAATAAAGCTGGATTTGATTTTTAGCTGTATGGGAGGCTTTGGGTTTGGGGGGTATAAAGCCTTTGTGATGCAAACTCATTTATTTCTCTGTGAAACAAAAAATGGGCTTTTCAAAAATACAGTGTGTTATGGAAAATTGGCTCTGGGTTTCAAACTCCAACATCTCCGAGGGCACCCATGCATGAAAAAGTAGTACAAAAAGACATAATGCCTGGGGAGGGGGTACAAAATATGATGGCAAGCAGGAGTGTTTGAGGAGCAGTTCCTGTTACTTTATGAAGGGACATCTCTTGAAATATGGTGAGGAGGGGGTTGGTTGGTTTATTGAACTGAGAAACCTGTTTGTAAGGTAACTTTATCAGAGCTGTCTCTGAGCAGAGACATTTCTGGCAAAGCTGAAATACTTTTCTCCAAATCTGTATGTTGTTGTTTAGAATATAAATATATGTTTGCTTTCTCTTAGTCTCTCCTGCATCCTCAGAGATAAAAGGACTGACCTGGGAGGAAGCCTGTGGTGAGACTCACCTGGAGTCAACTCTCAGAGCTTCAGGAAGGGAGAGCTTGGGTCTTAATGTTAAACCTCAGCGTGTCTAAATGCCTATTTATCAGTTGTTTAGTTCATTGAAACATCAGTGTGAAGAAATAGAAATGAAGATAGTATGGGCTGATGGCTGTAGGGGTTGCTTTGGTGGTTATACAGCTGTGACTCTTTTGAGGTTGCAGCAAGACTTTACCCGGGTTTGCTTTCGTTTGTTGTTTGTTTGTTTAGCTCACGTGCTTGCACACAGGTCTGATATAGGTAGGACAGGATAATCCTTGTGTGAAAATCAACCCTTGTGTTCATTTTTTTTAACCAAATGGACTCAAAATCACTAAGTGCAGAGAGTAAAATCTTTGCGTTATAGATAAATGGTATCAAGTAATAAGCCCAGAGGATTGTACAGAGCAGGATTAGAATGTTCTTGGCCCCTTAAATTATTAGGACAGAACCTGTTAATTTATTCATTTGAGTCTTACTGTTACACTCTCTCCATTGCAGTTAATAATTATTTCATTTTTCTCCATTCACTTAAACATTTTTTTTAAATCATTTCTTTATCCTGACTGTAAGCTTTATGTTTATAACATCTATAAAATACTCTGCCTTTTCAGTTCCCTGCTCTTACTGTGTTGGGGGATGGATCTTTGGAATACAAACTGCTTCATTGCCTTCTGGAAATTTTACTTGTCAAAAAAAAAAACAACAAACAGCCTTAGCAGGGGTAGGTACCCTGTTGTTCAGCTTAAAGGTGTTTATCCATCGACAGCTCTCAGAAACAGCCCTGCCTGATCTCTGGGAGCTGCTGAAACTCATCAAGCAGGTTCCTGCTCACCAATTATCCAGTTAAGCAGAAAGAGGAAAGGTGTTTCTCTTGCTTGTTTTCTTCTTGGCTGAGTTTAACCTGTTCTTCCCCAAGCTGGAGTAAGGGTGGATGTGCATGGCATGGGAATAGCAGCAGTGAGAGTGAGAAGGAAAAGGGTTAGAGGGGACCTCTGGTCTTGGCACAGGAACACACACATCAGCATTCACATCCCTCAGGTGGGCAGGGACATGCAGTTTCCAGCATAAATCTAGAGCATTCTGATTCTCAGCTGAGTCCTACTCAACGTCCCTCAAGCAGCTTTTTGTCTCGGGTTTTAACAAAGTCTTAAAAAACATTAAAAAAATTCCCCCCTTCAACCAAACCCCTCCCCACTGCAAACCCAGTAATGAATGTTTCGTTGCTGCCAGAGCAAATTTGTTGATTCCCAAACACTCCTACTGTGAGGACTTAAATTGCTTGCATAATAAGTGCTGCGGATAATATGAAAAAAGCTCTTTCTAGTAGAGTTCTGGTTTCCAGGACATATTATAAGAATAAATAAATGCTGGGGTGATACCAGACAGCTGGGTTGTCCACATCTGACTGTCTTCTACATTGATTTTTAAGACAGGACATGTGCATAACTGTTTAATGGCTATCAATCCCAGATGTGTCTGCATGGAATTCAGAGAGATTGTCAAGTGACAGTGCAGTTGTGAAACAAATAATTTTGCTCATGATTACTGAAAATAGTAAATCAGTGGGTAGGATAAAGTGAAAAGATACTCTCAATACCAGGAGAGAACAAGAGGATTAAATGACCTCTGAGTGCCATTAACAAATGGTAACGCTTTTCTTTTTTCCTTCTTACTGCCTGCCCAGGGAATCAGTTCCACGAGCAGCACAATCTCTGTGGGTTCTCTGGTGTGTAATGAGCTTTTTCATTTGCATGGTTTTCACAAAGCATGTGTGGATACCCCTCTGCCAAATTTGTTTACAATTGGCCAACGATTTCCAGAGTTGTTGGGAGGGGGCTGGACAGACACGTGAACAGAGGGATTGCACAAAACTCATTTCTCTGGGAAACTGAGCTAAAGAGTAACTGTCAACAACTGGAGCACTGAAAGGAAGTTTGCAAAGTGATTGAAGGAACTGAAAGGCCATTTGTTAACTTAATTTCATACGTGACAGTTAACCAGGTACACAAGAGACGGTTCTTGCCCACAGGTTGGATCCATGCTGGCAAATTTCCATCTGCCCAGGACCTGTTTGTAGAAGCAAAGTGTAATTTGGTGACTGCACTGATTGTTTTGGAAGTGACTGGAAATGCTTAGGATGAAGCAGATATAAATACCAGCTCAGGCTGTGGCAGAGCTTGATCTGGTGGTCTGAGCTGTGCTGGCAGCTGAGTGGTCTGAACAATAACCTTTGACTATAGGTCGGGCTTTTCTTTTGTTTCCTGAGTAACCTGAGGGTGTAACTGAATATTTACTACTGTTCCACATTGCTCTTTATATTTTTTAAAGGAAGACCCCTGAGTGCACGAGTTGGAATGCATGTTAATAACAAAAATTGAATAGGGCCTTTCCATCATCAGGATTTTATTGAGTTTTGCTGCTGCACTGAATCCTCAAAGACCTTATCCAGGCAGTAAAATGGAGGCAAAAGAGGTAGAGCCAAACTCTTGGGTTACTGAGCAAGGGTAAAGCTGGGTGACCACCTCATCCCTAGGCAGCTTGGACAAACCCTCTGAAACAGGTAAGGATGGGTTGAGATTTCTGCTTCAGTAGGTGCTTCTTCCAGGCTGCAGGTTTAGCAGGTGAGGTTGTGTGTGGTGGATGGGCAGCAGCATCTAAGCTGGGTGTGAGTTGTGTGGAATGTAGGCACATAAATAACCAGGTCATGAGGAAGCAAAATGTTTTCACCTGTGAATAGATGAGTTACTTCTGCTGAAGTGCACAGGAACACTTAGCTTCTGCAGGAAGAACACATTAAAGGTGGCATAAAACATCTTTATCGTGAGACCAGCCCTTAATTTATTTCTGAAAATCTGGAGCACCATAAATCTGTCAGTGCCATTTTCTATATTCCTTCTGCTACATTTGAAAAAAAAAATCATTTATATGACACAGCTCTATTTTGTATGATTTTTTATATCCAAAATGCAGAGGGCTTTAGAATAGATGAAGAAAAGGTGCATATCTGAGTTTAAGATAAAATAAGATGATCCCTGTGACAGAGACAGCAGAAATGATGTGATACGACAGTTGCTGTAGCAACACCACCTACTTCATGAAAATCAGAGTTAACAGGAGTGTAAAAGGTAAAACCCACATAATTTTCCAAGCCTATGAATTGTTGCTGCCCTCAGCCTGCAGTGCTTTCCAGCTCTCCAGGGTTCCTCCTTCCATTTGGGCACAGATACACCTTTTTCCACATGTCCAACTCCTGCAGACCCCATCCTGTGTTGAGCAGGGACACACAGTGGGAGTTCTGCAGTGCCTGTGCCTGCAGCTGACCTGTGAATAAGAGGGAAAGAACAGGAAGGGTTGTGTCCTGTGCTGTCCTCACCACAAATCCTCCCAAAAGCCCTGGACAACAAAATCCTGTGAGGCCTGTGCTGTCTCACGGGTGTCCTGTCCAGAGAATGGGATGGCCACCAGTGTGAAAAGGAAGCCAGGCAGTCAATTTACTTTTGTGGGAATCAGCTTGTAATAAGGCCCTGGTATGTTTAATATGAATTATTAAGTGTTGTAGAGACTGCAGGTCTCAGAAATAAGTACCTTGGCACGTTCCCCTCTCCCAAATAAACCCCAAATAGTGATGTTCCATCCTGGTGATGTGTTGCCTGTGAAAGTAGGAAAGCACATTGTTTTCAGTCAGAATGGTGCTGAGCTGGTTGTCTGGGTGCTGGGAGGCCCCAAGTGCAGCACAGCATGCAGGGAACTTTATTCCCCTGAAATTTAATGTATCCAAAGGGGGTAGAAGGGTCTCCAGTAAAGAAATGTTTCAGAACCAAGGCATCATATGAAAGTCATGGGGTATGTCTGCATTGGCAGCTGATTTTGAAATTTGCAGCTGTGGATGCTGGAAGAAAAATACTGAATTAAATGTATGGTTACTGTAAATAAGGCTGCTGTTGGCTTACACTTCTCTTTATGATGATTTTCAAAGGACAGTGTCCTCTGTGTTTCTGTCTCTTTATAAAATGCAGGCACCCATGTTTAAAAGCTCCCATATGCGGTGAACTGATTAGTGATTTGCCCCAGTGCATGTTGGCCTCAAGCTTACACTGAAATATATTTTTATTTTGACTATATTGATATTTTTTAAAATATGTTGCCCTAATATATCAATGTTTTTTATCATTAATTGGCAGTGGAGAGCCACACTGTGTGTGTGACATCAAAACTAAAATCTCTATTACTTGTGAATTGTGGGCAAAGAGTTCAGAAGAAATGGCAGTTCTCAAATGGCAGTCGAGTTTCCCTGATGCCTCCTGGAGACATCCCAATAAATACACTGCTCAATAAATGGAAGGAGGCTTGACTTTTGTGTCTTGGGGCATTTTAATTTCATTTTTGACATAGTTCACAATCTGCACAGGTTCAGCATGCCTGTTGCATTCAGAACATGCGTCAGTGGAGCGTTCAGAGGCTGAGGCCAGGGCTGTGGGCAGTTTGCAGAGCAGGAAAATAGAAGGAAAATAAGCATTAGGATTCCAGGATTTCTTCCAAGAAGTATTCCATCACCAACCTTTATCACTGCCTCTATTTTTAAAAGATAAACCCAAATATTTTGGTATGTGTTGGCTTTTCTGGTCAAAGTGAGGTGCAGAAATCTCAGCAGGCATTAGTTTGAGTTTTGAGGCTCCTCAGCAGAGCAGGTTCTTGCCACTTTCAGTGAATTTATCAGACAGTGTCTTGCCCAGTGTTGTAATTTCTTTTAATTAGACTTGCTTTTTGAAGTTCCCAGTTTTTGTCTGGTGTGTCTGATGTGCCACCAAAACCTGTATTTTGCAGCAGCTCTAAAGTAGTTACAGACACACAGGTAAAATCCGTATTCCACAGCCTGTTCTCCTGGAATTTTCCCTAAACCTCGGTGACGTGTTCCCCTCCTCCTCTGACCCCTTTTTCAGACTACCCAGGCCTGGTGCATCTGTGTAGTTTATAAATGAAGATAAACATATCAAAAGAGAAAAAGCTACAACCATACAGCCTTGTGCTTTCTTTCTGTGTGCTCCTTGGGAATAAAACCAGTATATAAAGGCAGATTAGACCTCTGCAGCTATTGGGCTGTAACAAACCAAATACAGTTTTTTGGGTTTTGCTGTTTGGGATTTATTTTCCAAAACATGTTAAAGGATCCTAATTTAAGGCAGAGAGAAAATAAAATGTACTCAGGCTTACTTAGAAGGTTATGGGAACAGCGTGTTCCCATTCTGGCATCCCTAATTCTTAAAATGTGATTATTTTATACAAATCCCCCTCTATGAATTGTCACGTAAAGAGTGAACTTTCTTTTAGTGAAACAGAAAGTGAAAAAAAGTAAAAAAATTAAAAATACAAAGTGGCTGCAAGAGATAATTCTGATTTGTGTGCACAGAGCAGATCAAGAGAGACGCTGAGATTTTCAAGTTGCTGTAACTCTGCCCAGTGACCTCTTTTTCTGGAGGGATATATTCCGAAGGCTGCTGATAGCATCTGTTGTCTGTCTCTCGGGCTTGCCACAAGCTACTGATTGGGAGGCAGAGGAAATGTACCTCCTGCACATGGCCTTTCCATGCCAGCTGAAATCTCACTTGGGTGTGTTTTGATAACACACCCAAAGCAAGAAGGGCTTGGGTACCAGAACTGGGTGATAGATCCATGAGTCACGGGTGGCATATGCTGTCAGGATTAACAGGGTGGCTTTTTGCAAGACCTGTTTACTGGCTGAGAGCTGTCCTGGATAGACAAATAAAGAGAACAATGGGAGAGGAACTCACCTGGAGAGCACGTTGGCAGTGGCATGAACCCATCCTGAGGAGAAGTGTTGTCTTTGTTTGGAGCACTGTTCCACGTGAGGGCATATTTGAGGTCGGAACAAGGTGAGGGTCTCCAGGCAACTAGTGGTAGGACAAGAGGAAACAGCCTCAGGCTGTGCCAGGGGAGGTTCAGGTTGGACATCAGGACGAATTTCTTCACTCCAGGGTGGTTAAGCATTGGAACAGGCTTACCCAGGGAGGTGGTGGAGTCCCCACCCCTGGAGGTGTCCGAGGAATGACTGGACATGGCACTCAGTGCTCTGGGCTGGATGACAAAGGTGGGGATTGGTCACAGGTTGGACTTGATGGTCTTGGAGGGCTATTCCAGCCTAAATTATTCTATGATTCTGTGCCATATCAGGCTTTTACATCAAGCAGTTGCCCTCTCTAAAATCTAGTGGTGATTGGTTTATTAAAGCCGGGTATTTAATGTCCAAGGAAAGGAAAATGGATCTTTTCATCTCCTTTGGAGAGGGATGACAATTGTGATGCTCTTCTGGGACCTTCCCTTTAAGAAAAGAAAGAATTACTGCACTTTTGAGGAACCTTACTATATGTGAATTGCCAGTTAATGAAAATATACCAAAGGATGTCATGAAGTTACAATGCACCAGAGAATATCAGCATCTTGAAGTGAGACATGCTTCTAAGCCAAGTGTAAATCAAAATTAAAACACAGTGTGAATGCTCTGCCCTGCAGCTTCTCTTCAGGCCCTGTCCTCGCTGAATGCCATCTTGGTTGATCTTTATAAGGAAAGCAGCATCCTACAAAAAAAAACCAGAAAGACATTTAGGAATGCTGTAGATTTCATGCTTTTCAAGAATTTTAAAATGCCCTTGCAATCAAACCCTCTGTTTCTCCTTGTAGCACTTCTGCAAGGGAAATGTTCAGAGCAGGAACAGCTACTGTCAGGTGTCTTGCAGGGGTAGTTTGAGAGGGAGTAAGTTTGATTTCCTGATTGTTTTCAGAAATGGGCCTCGTTGAGCTGAGTAAGTGCAGCCGTCTGTAGGTCGAGGTAGGGCTTTCACAGGATGGATCTTACAGAAGAGTAGAGTCCAGGAGACCTGGTAGAAAATTTTACCTGCTGGTGCCTCATATTTGTTTGTTTATTGCTTTTGAAGGGCAGAACGTTACATGTACACCATGTTAAACACATGCAGGAGCTGCAAGTCAAGCCCTCCAAGGTCTGAAGGCCACGTGTGCAGCTTCAGCCAGCAAACCCCTCCCTTGTCTGCTTGGAGATGCAGCTTTAATTCCATTATATCCTCTCTTTTCCCTTTTCCTGGTCTGCATGTGGAGGTCAGACCAGCTCTGGGTTGAATCAGGGCCGTATCAGGAAGGATGTGGGTGTCTGTAGGATCTTGGATCTTGACCTCATTTACTGCAGATGTGAGAGGATACAGGGAACAGCAGGGGCAGAAGGGAAAATCTGGCAGGAAGGACAGAAGGATTTTGTCTGGAGAGACTGGACTTTGCATAAAGTTTCAGCAGAGTTCTGAACAAGCTGTTTGATTATGTGAGGGTGTCAGTGTGTGTTTACTTCCCTTTTCTGTGAGGAGCCCAGTGTGACACCGTGGCTGGCCCTCACCTGCAGCTGGAGTCAATGAGGGTTGATTTGAAATGCAGGCAGTGCCTACAACATCTGCTAACCTGAGGGGCTGGATCTTTGATTTAAAGTGTCTCTACTTCTGTCCTTCACCTGCAAAGAGAAGTGCTGCCCCTTCTTTTACGGGAGTCTTGTGGGTTAAAAAGTAGTTTCTGTGAAGCACACAGGTGCAATAGTTGTCAGTGCTGGAGAGAACCTCTAAAAAGCTGATGATTGTGTTTCTACAGGAGTTTGGAATAATTTGTGGCAAGTAATATAAGGGTTCATTTGGGTAAATCAAAATGGGTCAAACAAGTGACTCCTTAAGGAGGAAAGAATCTGGAAAAGACAGTATATTATTGAAACTTTAAAGACTGTTGCAACCACGACCGTGCATCTTAAACAGCTTTTGCACTTAAAAGCAAACTGAAAAAACAACCTAGACTTTCTCATGTGCCACTCTTACAACAGACATATTGGAATTGTGTAGGAATAGAGCTGGCAGCCACCCCACAGTGTCCTGATGCTCGGACTGAGTGGAGGATGACAACTTACCCTCGCTGTAAGGAGCTGAAGGGGGACAGAGAGCTTTGCCAGTGCACTTCAGTGTTTGTTGAACAGGATCTGTGGGACACAGGAATGTGGAGCTGTGTTTGTGCCATCAGCACAGGCACTCTTCTGCCCTGTTCCCTTCGATGATGCTGTTCTGCTGAACTTGTTCATCCCAGCCTTTGCTGGAACAGCCTCCCTCTCCCAAGCTCTCCCTCTCCTTTTTGGCTACCAGGCTCCCTCATCCTTGCCTTCCTCACTTTCTTGCCCCATTCTCAGCTTTGAGTTCAATCACTTATTGAAATTACCCCCTTCTCTCCCAACCTGACCGTGGGCACAGCTGGAACAGGCAGCCCAGGGAAGTGGTTGTGCCACCAGCTCTGGGAGGTATTTAAAAAATTGTGTAGGTGTGGAACTTAAGACATGGTTTGGTGGTGGAGTCAGCAGTGCTGGGGTAATAGTTGGACTCTCAGAGGTTTTTTCCAATCTAAATGATTCTGTGATTCCATGAAATAACCTGCCCTCTCTTTTTCGGGAAACTGTAGAACCATTTTGGCAGAAACGTAACTGACACACAAGAAATCCAAACAGAATGGTTGAAATCTGGCAAAGGCCAGAAGGAACTGAAGGCAGCATCCTCTAATGGGAAGTGTCAGACAGTCTTAATAAGACTACCAGTCCTGCCTGGAATAATACTGTAGAGGCCCAGAGCAGGAGGCATACAATGCTGAGAGGGGAAATGACAATTCTTTTGTAATTAAATGCACAAGGTTTGTAAACAATGCTGATATCTTTAAAAAGTACACATTTTCAAAACACTTTCATGTGCCAGTCTTTGAGTGTGTGTTAAAAGCAGCGAATTATGTTGTGGTTGCGTTGGATTAAGATCCTTTTTTCCTCAGGAAGTGTTTGCAGTCACCCCATGTTCGGCAGAATTGAGTTTGTTTAAGATAAGAAATAGAGGAATGTCTGTGCTGGGTTGGAGCCCTGGACAAAATACACTGATCTCCTGTTGCCTGAGAAGAAAATAAAGCTCCTCTAATAAGTGCTAACATAAACACACCCAGAGGTGAAAGTGTCTTCTTCACCCCCAGGCAGAGAGTGGTTGGGTTTGTCCTTCCAGGTGAGGGCTGGAGGGTCATAACGTGTGGCTTATCCACCTCAAGGGCTTGGTTTCTGGAAGACACTAAAATCCTGATAGCAGGGAAATTAGATAGGAAGATAAAAGATTACTTTTAATATTGTAAGTGAGGAATGATAACCTGACAAGATGCTGTCCTTAGATAAGTCTTGACCTCAAGAATCTTCCTTTTACTTTGCTGCCTGTGGGGATTTTTGCCTGTCTCAATCCCTGCTCGCTGCTGCTGCCGTGTGTTCTGCAGTGAGAGAGCTTTTCCTGGAGGCAGAAGGAGTTAATGCAGAATTGGATGACAGATTAGTCTGGGACAGGCTGTGATTTGGAGTGAGAGAACTATCCCAAATAGCTGGCCAGCTGCCAAGGGGATAGACTGGTTTGGAAAACACATTGGCAGAGCAGCGGCGTCCTCTGGAGCAGCTCTGGGTGAGGATTATCTGTCAGTTTAACTGCTGTGCTGTACAGCCTGACTGACACACACACAGTGCCTTCAGTTTGTATAAAGAAAAACAATTAGCAAACACATGTTTTATCTCTGGGCTGCTAATAAATTGAATAAGAAACTCCTCTTTTATTTCTCTCCAGTGTGTGTAAAAAAATAGGGAAAAATATTTTGATTAGAACATTTTCACTCCCTTTTCTTTTCTTTCTCTCGGAGCCGTTCTCCAGCCAGCTGTTGAGCTGATGAGGAGAGTGGAAGGGCTGGGAGAAGGGAGATTTTTCTGAGCATCAGACACATTTCTATGGGAGTTGAATGATTCAAAATTGAGTTCCACATAATTTACCAGGGATCTCTTGCAGTACAGATGAGAAGCCTGTCAAGCAGTGGTGCAGCTGAAGAGGTTATTTCCGTCTTAACTCTCCTGGGCACAGCTGGTAGGTGGGATGTTTCAAAAAGGGGAAATTAAGAGTCAGGATATGATGATTGAGCACCCCACGATACCAGATCAGCATTTGGGTTTTTCTGGGTATATAAAAATGGTACTGTACTTTTGAATTGTGAATTTTAATTATTGCAGGCAATTAAAAACTGCTTTTTTTTTTTTTTTTAACCAGCCATTTGGTGACCTAGATGACACAAGTGAATGGCCTCAGTCCATTTCTCTTTGAACAAGGAGCCACGCTGAAAATATTGCCATTACACTGAACTTCCTCACTGGCAGTCTCTGCCCAGAGGAGGAGGAGGACTGAAAGGGTTAGAACAGCCAACTTTCTTTCAAGTCCTTCTTTCTGGAAAATTTGCTGCTATTGCTCATGTCTGCCAGAGCAACACCAAGAGCATTAGCAAAGGCAAGACGTTGGGGCAGCTGTAACTGCTGGGGTTGTCAGAACCTGCTGATCCCTTTGCCAGGAGACACCTGAGGCTGTGTCTGTCCTGGCATACTCCCTGTTGCTTGAGTGGAGCTCTACAAGTGGGAAAGGCCCCAGACAAAAGGCCAGTGTTGACATAGTTGTGGTCTCTCCAGGGCATGGTTGAGACACATCACTAGGGTGGTATGAGGGGAAGTTTCCATTAACAATTGTTCCCGGCTTGCATCCACCACCACCCCACAGCTGGATCTCCAGAAGAGCTCAATGCTTAAGAGCTCTCATTTCAGCAACTTAAATAGAGGGGTAAGTTCTTTCCAAAACACTTGGCAGTCGTCAGCCCCCATTGAGAACAAAGCTTAAGCACATTAAACAGTCCAGCCACTTCACTGCTGAGAAAATTTGGCCGCGGTTGGGAGCACAGAGTGTTTAAATAACACAGAGCCTGGCAAAGGCATCTGGCTCCCAGTGCTGGGCATTGAGGTGCCTCACCTTGCCTGGCCCTGGCAGCTGGCAGAGTGGGCTTCCTCCTTGGCTGATTCCTTGTGCATCACAGCCTCTTACCAGCCCTTTTCTCTGGATGTTGTGACAGCTGGGAAGTTTGCTGATGCGAGGATTAGTCGGCTGCCGGGCACATGACGCTCAGATCGCTGTGCTTATTTGACCTGCCTCTGATTGCGAGGAATTTTAGTGCATAAAAATAACACCCAGAACGAATTTGGCAGAAGGAGGCACAGCGAGAAGGGCCGTGCACACACAGGGAGAGGAGCTCGGGGAGCGATGTAACGCGAGGCCGCTGCGCTCCTGCAGTGCCAGCAGTGCCAGCAGTGCCAGGGCCAGCGCTGCCCACGCCGTCGTCTTGGGTTACGGAGGGTTCCAGCACCACGGAGATGCCGTGGCCATTGGCCAGTAAACTAATGAAGACAGGTTCCTGGCTTGCATTACTGGCAAAAACTTGATTGAATAAATAAAAAGATGCCGAGTGCCAGGAGCTGCCTCACGTAAAACGCTGCGCGAGGCAGTGCTGGTTCTTCTGCTCGGGGCTTGTTAACTCTGTTCTCAGGGGAGCTCCTGATGGTTTGCAGGAGCATGGCAGGACAGAGAGTTGGCCCACACGGGCTGAGGGGTGTGTGCCATGTGGCTGTAGGGGTATCTTACAGGGCAGTGCTCTTTGTGCTCCTCATTGTTCAGGTGTGTGCGTGGTTTGTTCAGGCTTTGCTCTAGAACAGCGTTCTCCTTGAACGAGCTTCACGCTGGCACTGGGACATCTTGTGTTTGCTGAAGGGCTGTGTTGGCTCTGGAGTTGTGAAAGCTCCTTAGGCTGGGGGAGATGAATGAAATGTGTGCACGTAGGAAGCCAGGCAGGATCTTGTTTGCCGTAGGTTCCTCTCCCAGGTCACCGTGGAGATGCATCACTCTTTATTTTGCTGTTGCAAATAAGATGCAATGCCTCGATTTCCCATGTTTAAAAGGAGTATTTTTGCCCTTTTTCTGAGTGATATTGTAATATTTCTTGAGGCCAATGATTACAGAGCTCATGTAATTGTGTAATATGGCATGTTACAGATAAATGATAATATGCAAACTTATACTGTGTATCAAGAACTTCAGCAGCATTTAAATACAGGCTCTTTTGCGTGGGGCAATTGGAAAGCTGGGGTAGATTTCACAATCCACTTGACTTTTAGAAACACCCCGTGTGCTCACCAGAAATGTAAAAGTATTCAGCTCTCACATCTTGCTTCATTTTTATCTGTATTACAGAATTTGCCCGATTTGTGTGTGGATGTGTCTGTGTATTTGTGTACCTGGCTGCTCTGGTGCAGGCATTTAAAGGAGCCTTTCCTGTGTTTCATCCTTTAAATAGGATGCAGCAGCATCCTTTCCTCTCCCTTCCTCTACCATAGCCGTAGATACATATTTTAATAACTTTGATCCTCCTTTTCTCTTCTCCCCAGCCATTACCAGCCTTTCCTGAAAGCTGATTTTATCAGCTTTAAATAGGAGTTACAAAAGACAAAGCTCTCCCTTAGCAAGCCCTGGTTTGCACAACACAATTCCCTGGTGCCTTTTCCATGTGATTCCAATATTGTTGCCACGATCTTCTAGATTAAAATAAAACTTACATTGTTAACGCTGACCTTGGTTTGGAATTAGAAATGACATTTAATGTTTACCATTTTACACCCTAAATATTGCAGATGTGGGCACAAAAAAGGAAATATTACACAGTCACAGGATGTTTTTGTAGTTATAAAAGCCGTCAGATGGCTAAAGTCAAAGTGAATTAGCAAATAGCCAAAATTATAAAAGAATATCTGCTTCAATCAGAAGTCCTCCCTCTGAAGTCTGTGAGGCTTCTACTTCTGAGGCATGTGAAAACTTCTGAAAATTCTGCCCCCAGGGAAGGTCCATGTTTAGGCAGCTGACTTCAGGATCCTATTTTTGGAACCTTTGGTTGAGATTTTAAATTGGATTTTTAGTGGGAATGGTGCCTGAATTGGTGCTGTGGGATCTTGAAGGCTGTATCTAAGATAAAAAAAAAAAAAAAAAAAAATGGGAGGGCTAGCATTCATTCTCTGGGGTTAGGTTCCTTTTTATTAGATTTTATATATCATAAAAGAAATGCAGTATCAGTAAGTGTTCTTTCATTTTTGCAGAGCGTTTTTAAGGAGTTGTAGCCTTTCATGTTGCTGGTTTCCTTCACTGTCTTTTAGAATATCACTGGTAGGATTTCACAGAGAATTGATAGAGGTCTTCTTGGAGTGCTTCAGCACAGCTGAAAGTACACTCTCATGAGATGCTGTCCATGGCAAAAACTGTACATTGATTGATTGTAAACTAAACATCCCCCTAAAGGTGTATGTGAAGAAATCTGTGCATGAGATAACCAGGAAGGGTTGCAGTGTGGTGGGTAAATCTGAAGCAGAGTACTTATGACTTGTTCCTGAGGATGGGATCCTACTGAAGTGGCACAGGTTGGAGCAATGTATCTTCTGCCTGCAGTCCAGTGCACTCGGTGTTGGATGAAGTGATCTTATGTGGGCATCCAAGATTAGCAGCTGGAAATAGGAATATAAAGGTATGAGCATGTCTGGATCTGAACAGGCACCCTAGAGAACAGACAATGTGATATTTAGCAACACAGATACCGAATTCTCAGGGAAAGCTTAAAGAATCATTGCTTTTGAACCGTGTGGAGATCTTCTAAAATCCCTGTTCAGTGCTATTATTTACATACTTTTCTGACATGACTGTATTTATCTGTATTTCTGCAGGTCAGATCTTGCCAGCAAACCGAAACACACCGAGTCCCATTGATCCTGAGACTATCCAAGTCCCTGTCGGCTACGAACCCGACCCTGCAGATCTTGCTCTCTCCAGCATTCCTGGCCAGGAGATGTTTGATCCTCGTAAGCGCAAGTTCTCTGAAGAGGAGCTGAAGCCCCAGCCCATGATTAAGAAAGCTCGCAAAGTCTTCATCCCAGATGACCTGAAGGTAAATTGGAACTGGTGACGAGGCTGTTCCTGCAGGGCCTCTCACAGTCACTGTCTGAGGTGCAGCTTTGAGTGTGAATCTGTTTTCTCACGTGAGGTAAATCTGTTTTCTCATGTGAGGTAAATCTGTTTTCTCATGTGAGGTAAATCTGTTTTCTCTTGTGAGGTCAGTCTGTTTTCTTGTGTGAGGTAAATCTTCCAACCCAAACACAGCTCTGTTGTAGGATGAAACTGTTAACGGTTCTGAATGAGACTGGCAGGAGGATGTCCCTTATTAGTTATGCAACAGTTGAAATTCATGAGCTCAATATTCATTTCCTTTGTATGCCAGAAACTTCCTGTGTGACCTTGGATGAGCTTCCTTTGTCCCATATTTCCCACTTATGAAACAGCCTGATCATGTTTCCTTCTTCTTCATCTTCTGTTTATTCAGCATAGATTTGGAATTCTTCAGGGAGGAATCCATCTCCTTCAGGGTCTGTGGAGCACCCTGATGATAACAGAATGAAGTGTATTGTGTATTGTTTGGATGGTGCTTTAACTCTGTGTTTAATAATGAATGGGAACACTACAGTAAACACTGCATTTCACTAATATGTATTCACTAATCCAGGTGAAAGAATCATAGACAAGTTGTAGGAAAACAGAACAGAATTATTCAGATGAGAGGTGTGTTTTTAATACAATATTTAAAAAGAATGAGCACCCTGTCTGTGCCACTCACTGCCTCTGAGATGTGAAGAGCAAAGAACATGAAGACAGCAGGAAAATCGATCAACTGATCCAGGTTATCAAACACTGTGAAAATTATTATTTGCAAGATTGTTTTCCCAGTATGTGCTTTCCCAGAAGATCTTTTTTATCAGGGGCAGTCAGTGCAGAATTTCATTCTGTTGTTGCTGCTGCCCCCAAGACACACACTGAGAGCCTGCTGGAGTGTGGGAATCCCTGGCTGCACGTGCACAGAGGCAGGGATGCCATGTGTTTGCACCAGATTGATAGCATTAGGGAAAGAGGCTATTTTTATCCCTAAGGATACTGTGGTGCCAGTTAAGAGCACAGAAATCACAACTCAAGGAGTGTTCAGGTGGTGTGTTACTGTTGCTTTGTAGTATCCTCATCTTTCCTTTGCAGAGGTTTGTCTGCACCTTGTTGCTTACCTGGGTGATCCCTGTTGGGTTGCAGTGTTTGGAGTTCTGCTTAGAGAGAGCTGTTTGTCACAGGCATGGCTGGAGTTTGCTCCCTAGTGCCATTCCTCACTCTGTCATGTCTCCCAGGTATCCTTATTCATCGCAGCAAACTCCTGGCAGAGGTGCTTTTGGCTCCAGATGTGGCACCCAGCAGCGCCCAGGGTGCAGCAGTGGGGCACTTAGTTTCCACTCGAGAGTGAACTAAAAGTTCAGGGTCTCTCATTCCCTGGGGATAATCCCCTGGGTTGCCCTTGACTCCTTTCAGAGCGCTTGACCCACGCGCTGCCTCTGCCCTGGCATGTGGAGGGCCCTGGGTCCTGGGGGAGGGTAAGCAGATTAGACCAGTCAATCGTCTCTGGGCTGCATGTGATTTGGAAATGCCAGCCTTACCTCTTTCAGGCCTGGATTAAGGGATTTGCCATAGCAATTTGTTAAAATAAAGAGGGATGAAGCCTAGGTGGCACACTAATAAATTGCTTAAAGCTGATTTTTATGGAGTGGAATGAGATGGGAAATTATAAACAAGATTCGGGTCATAGCTTTTTGCTGCGTGCTTGTTTTTAAGAGGATTTTTGGGGGTCCCATCTAAGTACAGGTGAAGAGCAATTTAGAGATAGCACTGGCTCCAAATCAGCATTGCTGCACACCTTGTTGAGCCAGACTGATAGAAAGCAGTTCAAGAGTCCTCCTGCCAGCAGTTGTTTTGCTCCTGCTTTGCCTTAAGGAAGCAGCAGCAGAAGGTGCAGAGCAGCAGGATTAGGCTGGGAGTGCTCCAGGCTGAAGGACCCAGGAGTGGTGGGTGTTTGTGTGCTCAGTGCAGCATAGGAGCAGCTGGGTCCTGTGCCCTGTGCTGGGCATGGTGCTGTGCCCCCATGCTCGGGAGCTACACAGGGAAATGGAAGCATATTAAAAAGGAGGGGTGACCCTGGGAAGAGAAGTTTGACCTGTATGACCTGGCCAGGCAGTTTGAGGGTGAATGGCTGCATCATCTAACTCTGCAGGGGGCTGAATTTCACTTTTCCTGAGAGATTAAGCCCACTTTGTGTTTACTGAGTTGTTCCAAATTTCTAGAACTTGATTCAGTTTGAAAGAACATCAAAGCTGCCATTTCACTGAAGGCCACTTCATTGGAAGGTGGAAAAATCAGGTGAAATTCAGTAGTTCCTTCGAGCCTTTGATGCACCAATGCAGTGAGGTGATAGAGGCAGTCCTTCAGGGATAACACTTTGAGAATGTGTTGGCTTATGAAACTTCAGGGGGAAGTGGAAGTATTTCTGGGAATACTTTCTTTTTTTTCCCCCAGTAATTGTACTAATCTCTGTGCTTGGTACCAGAGCCATCGCTGTCATGCCAGGGAATCCTCTTCCAATGACTTGGTGGTGCACACAGGAACACTTTGGGGCTCTGTAGAGAGCTTTGAACAGAAAAAAATGAGCTGAACAGTAGATGAAATGGGTGATACCAACAAACAGAGTGAAGCAGGTGTTGGCTGGCAGAGCTGAGCAAGGCCAGAGGTAATTAGTGCTGCTCCAGCCACTGCAGAGGATGAGTCACGGCACGCGAAGGTGGATGTGCTAACTAGGGCAGCAGAGATGTGAGAGGGGTTGTACCACTGGAATATTCCTTCCTTTTTCCTTGGAGGAATTCACTGTCAAGAGGATGAGGGGGTTAGTGTAAACATTTTGACAGAAACATGCAAGGGCATCTGTGCTCCCTGGGTGGGTTGTGCCACGTAGAGCCGCGACTCCTGTCCCGCCGTGCCCGGCGCTGTCGGGATGGGATGGCACCGAAGTCCCGGAGGCGGTGGCTGGGGAGCAGGTCCGGGTGGCGGCTCATCTTACCGAAATCTAATACCTTGTTTGTCTCTGCCTGTGTTTAATGAGCAGGATGACAAATACTGGGCAAGGCGCAGAAAGAACAACATGGCAGCGAAGCGCTCGCGGGACGCGCGGCGGCTGAAGGAGAACCAGATCGCCATCCGCGCCTCCTTCCTGGAGAAGGAGAACTCGGCGCTGCGCCAGGAGGTGGCCGACCTGCGGAAAGAGCTGGGCAAGTGCAAGAACGTCCTGGCCAAGTATGAAGCTCGACACGGCCCCCTGTAAATCTGAGAGGGGGGCAAGTGGGGTTTGGTTGTTTGTTTGGTTTGTTTTGGGTTTTTTTTTTTTCTTTTTCCTTTTTTTTTTTTTTTTCTCCTTGTCGCAGGTTGGCATTTGACTAGATGGACAATGTGTTTCCTGTTTGATAGCACCACGCCCAAACCAACCTTTCTGTCTTCAGCACTTTACCAGAAGCAGAAACAAAACTGACTTAACGTTGGTTTTCTGTTTTGTTTTGGGTTTGTTTTGTTCTGTTTGCGTGTGCGTGTCCCCCCGTGCGTGCATGTGTGTGTGTGTGTGTGTGTGTGCACATGTGTGTTCCCAGGTCTGTGTCCGTGGGTGTGCCTGTGTGTGTGGGTGTGCACGCATCTCAGCACTTCCCATTTTTATGAACCCTCTTCAAAGGGTGCCACATTTTTACCTGGACTGTTGAGAAACCACCATAGTAAGCTTTTTATTATCTTTTTTTTTTTTTTTTTCAGTGCTGCTTCAGAGTAGGGTATTTACGTTCTTGTAATCAGTTCCATCCTCCTGATTTTACTTGGAAAGATCCCAGTATAAATTACTTAAAAAAAAAAAAAAAAGGAAAAAAAAAAGAAAAAAAGAAAAAAAAAGTAGATCTCAGTTTTTTTTTTCAAGAGTAACAAGCTATCGTTTTACGTCTGTCTAATCAGAAAAGTTAACATGCTAATAAAGTGCACAAATAATAATTTAGTACTACACTGCAGAACTATTAATTTATAGATCGCTTTCGTTGTATTTTAAGTTTTTTGGTGATAATTGTCTTCAGATTTTAAAAGTGCTGTTAGACTGAGTTAGCTGTACTCATTATAGATCCCATAATGGCTTCTCTGTAGCTACTTAAGGTTCCTTTTTCTCTCCACGGACCCCAGGTAGGTAGGTAGGAGTGTGTGGTAGAGCACAGAGTTTGTACCTTGCACTGCCTGTACCTGAAGCAATAATCCTGTCGTGCGCTCGCGTGCATGCTGCCCGGATGTTCCCCCTGGAAGTAGGATGGTTCCCTACCCAACAGGAGTTTTCCTGTCTCTGCCAGCGAGTTCCAAAAGTCAGAGAGAGAAGTTTCTGTGGGCACGGTCCCTGTGTCCCTGTGGGGGAGCGCATGTGGAAGGAGCAGGATAATTAGTTGAAGTGAGAACAAAATTCGTTAGAATCAAATCAGATCCGATGTCGAAATCAGAGGGGCTTTTCTGTTTTCAGTTAGTTATTCCATTTTGTGATTAAAAGTTAAATAAATACCTAAATTCAGTTGGTTTTTCCCTCCCCCCCCATGTTTTGTAATATATTTTCTGTGGATTATATCTTGCTGTTTTAAAAATCACTTTTATTCAGTTAGAAGAAGTCACTGGTTTGCAAAGCCCATTTTTTCCTAGTGATTGTTGTTTTGAGTGTGACATGAACTGATGGTTCTGAACTTTATTGTTTTAAACTCTCTGCTTTTGAACATGTATGTTCTAATATAAAGTGGACTTCTGAAAAATGAATGTAAGAGACACTGGTGTATTTCAGGAGGGGATGGTGTTGTCATATACTGTGGTTAATCCAATCAATCTAAGTGTTTACTCTAGACCAAAAGGATAGATATTATAAAATGTATAAAGTTTATACAGAATAATTATAGTATGTTCGTTTTGTACAGTATTTTTCAAGTACAAATACTGACAATGTATTTTGAAAGACATATATATAGCAAAAAGAAAAAGCTATTCCATGTTTAAAATATATAGCAAAGATATATATTCTCCATTATTGTACAGAAAGGAAATGCTTAGGGGTTTGTTGGTTGTTGTTTTTTCTTTTTTTTTTTTTAATCTTTTAATATTTTAAGCCTACCACTGGCACACTGACATGTTCTGTGCTTTAAATTAAATTTTTATGGAAGTAATATGGATTTCCAGGATGTTCCATATTACTGAAAAGGAGAGACTTTAGTATTTTCCATCAGAAACACATCAAGAAACTGTTTAACAGGGACAAAGCACAACATGGATTTTAGTCAACTATTGATTGGACAATACACTATTTTGTAATGGCAGGAAAATAACATATAACACAAAACCACTCACAGGCACTTCTGATCTGCTGCTGCTGCTACAATCTGTTTCCAGCTGAATACTTTTTTTTTTATAAATAGCTCAGACCCTGTACACACTTTGTGTACTGCACACAGTTAGTAACACGTGAGGAAAATAAGGTGCTACACGTCTTGCTTGCAGTTTTCTGAGTGTTCTGACATTATTCTCCAATAAACAGGTTGTTCATTCCATTAAATCAGTTTTCATGCTTCAGGAGAAGGCGACAAAGAACTCAGCATTTTGGTCAGCATTAAAAATCCCCTTGCATGAATGGCACTTTCCCAATATTTTTCCACAAACACACCTGGCTTGTCAGTGTCCCTTGACATGCAGGACTTGCCTGTGGAGCATTTATTGGGTAAGCTGAATTTCCACGTGCTGCAGCAAACTTTGAAGCGCAGTGAGTTATTCCCTGAAGGTCAGTATGAGGCACTGGGTGCTGGGGAGCCCCAGGAGTGTGTGGCACAGGGCTCAGAGCTGCTGTGGGCACGTGGCAGCAGCACAGCAAACTGCAGCAGCCCCAGTCCCCCCCCGAGGGGTGTTTTTGGGGTGCCCCAGGAGCAGGAGTGAGGTCAGCAGTGCCATCGGCGAGGGGTGGGGTGTGACCACAAACCTTTCTGTGACACGTAAAAGGCAGCTTGGGGGAAAAAAAAAAAAAGTGACAGAGAATTCTTTTGTTTCTTTGGGCAGGGAAGGGGTGGGAGATGGTTTTTGTAGGCTGGGTGTAACAGATTTATTGTTATGGCCACAGAGGAGCACAGAGGTTTCCAGCAGCTGCCTGGCCCAGCGGTGCCAGAGCTGCTCCAGTGCCTCCTCACCCCTGGGAGAACAGGAGGGACTGGGAATGTGCACAGGCTGCAGCTTCTCCTTTGGGGTGAGGACTTAACAAGGAGCCTGAGGGATTTAGGCACTCCCCATTTGCTGTGGGAGTGAGGTACCTTGGCTGCTGTGAAAAGCTCATTTGTAAAAAAAAATTAGCAGTTAAAAAAAAAAAGGCAAAATATGTGGGCCGATATCTGGAAAAACTCCAGGTTATCTAGCCAGGTTGTCTCCCCAAAATAATAAATAAATGGAAGTTCAGCTCATTTTCAGTTCCCAAGGACAGCTCAGCTGGGCTCATCACACCTCTGGTGGCTTTGTTGCTCATGAAGGAGCTTGTAGGTATAAGAGATTGTAATTTTATAAAAATAGAAATATATATATTTGCAGAATAATTAATAGCTTATCTAAATAATTCACTGACCTCTATTAAACTTATAAGCATTGGTAAAATGCTTGTCTTCTCTTTTGTTTTTTTGCTGAAACTTAGAAGTGAATTTTTTTCTTTTTAAAAAAGAATGCCCTCTAGAAATCAGTGGGACTGGAGATGGATTTGTGATCCGAGCACCTTGGGGCTCTCCGTGGGAAAGCCCGTGGCAGAGAAGGCAGGGGGGGTATTTCTTTTTCTATTTTGAATGGTGCTGAAGTCTCTAAAACCGAGCACCATGGAAATAAAGTTCTGACTTGAATCCACAAAAGCAAGAAATTCAAAATGCAGGGCAGGAGCCCGAGTGAGGCTCCGAGCTGTGCCCACGGGGATGGGATCGGCTCACACCCCTCACACTTGAATCTCTTGCCTCTGTGGGTTTGTAATACCCCCAGTTATTGCTTTAAAACTATTTTTGCATGTAATTTACAATAGAGATGTGCAGTTTATTTTTATTTTGTCGACTTCTTTTTTTTTATGTGAAGAGATAAGAAAAAAAATATATTAAAACTTACAAGTGATCAACCATCGTATTTCTGGCAACACCACAAGACAGCATTAAATACAAGTTAAACAAACAGATCAAATTACCTGTATGACAAGAAGTGGATTGCATCCTGTATGCTGTTCAGCCCAAATATTTTTTTTTCGTCTGTTATTCTTAATGTTTAATAAACTTTTAAATTTTTCTTCTCTCACCTGTGTGCTTGTTTTGGTGTGTCGGGGCACGGGGCTTTTGGGAGGGGAAGTGTTTTAATTTTTCTCCCCCATCCTCTGGTCTGTGAGTGCCCAGAGCCTCCAGCCTGGGTTGTGTCACATCAGGGGATGGACCCCAGGTGGGTGCAAATGTCCCCAAACCTGCCCAGCTGCCACCAGGGTTGGGTATAACCCCAGCAAATGGGTATTTACACGAGAGAAAATATTTCTAGTTGTAGTATAGTTAGTGCTTCTTATTATTTTAATAAAATGTTTAGCTTAATAAGTATTAAAGGGATACAGTGTAAGCTATATTCATCATTTATATATATATATATATATATATATATATATATATATATACACACACACACACTATATACACTTTATATATCATGAGATGTGATCATTCCTTTGTAATACATTCACAAAAATGCTGCACATTAAAGAGTATTTTTTATTATAGTGGACAACAGAACTCATTAATTTTACTCTCCATCATATCTGATATTTTGTATAGACCACATGGCAGATAATACATACTGCAGGCTTTTAGATACCTAGTTTATATATAATAAAGTACAGCCAGTGAGAGAAAAATGTAACTCACTACTAACACTTCTTTCTACAAGTTATTAAAATGTGTATGTGTATGGGGGGGTGTATTTATCTGTATGCATAGAGGTCATTGATATAAAGGTCTAGTTTTAATAAATATATATGTATATATTTTTTTAATATATATATATTATGCTCAAAGTACATTTGTTACACACATATGTGTGTGCACGTGCAAAATCACACACAAACACATCTATAAAAGTCTACATTTTAATATATAGTATATATTAGGCATAAAACCCATGTTTTAATAACACAGATGAATTCAGTCTCTTGCTTAATCTCCCCTTTGTCCGTGTGCATGCACTCATTAGTTTTATATATGGCTATAATATATAGAAATAAAGGGACATATTTAAATGCACATATTAAAGGTATGTGTGTATACAGAAGAAAGTTAAAATTACATTTTCATATATTTATCATAATTGCTTTTAGCTTTATATTTTTATACGTGTTTATAAATATATAAACTAGACTTTATTAATACAAAGGTTTTAATGAGACAGAAAGTGTATTTGTCTAATTCACACACACTGTGCATCTGCACAAGCACATACATCTCTACATCCATATGGCTATACTTTGGCCAATTAGACTTTCATACAGCATATTAACAGCATTTACTCTATTAATAATACATATTTTTATCATTTTAAAATACATTTCATTGCTATAAAGGTCTGGGTTTGCTATATATGCTATGCACAAAATATAATTTCTGTAATACACAAACACAGATGTCAGTGTGGGCACACAAGTCCTTGGAGCTCTCTCTCCATACAGATATGGCTTATATAGTTACAAATTTAATAATTGTATTTCATAGAGAATAAATTCAGAATTTATTAAATTCTCTCAGAATTTAATTATTAAAGTCTCTCAGAATTTACTACTTGGATGCAGCTTTATAATCCATATGAAAAATATTGTTATCAAGGTCTTTTTTGTGATAAGACATAATGCTCTGATTATGCACAGGAGTTGTCTTAGTACACCCATATAAATCAATATTCCCACACTCATCCTTGTACCTAAATAGCTGCAGATCTGTGTCTTTGTACTGTATATATACATAAATATATATACATACACACATATATATACATACATATATATACATACATATATGTATATGTATGTATACACACAATATATTAGAATAATAATATTATAAAGTTATGCATATACATATATATCATACATATGTGTAGCATAATTTATATATTTAATATATGTACACTATAATATGTATTATCTGTGTATACCATGTATATGTATTACTTTATAATATTACTCTATATTTATGTGTATATATATACATATATACAGTAATATAAAGTAATACATGTACATAGTGTATATATATAATATAAATATATGCTATGTATGTGTATTATACTATAATATGTATTATATATACTCTGTATAATCTGTATTATACATAGTATATATACACTATTTAATATGTATTTTATATAGATACTATGTATTTTTTTTATATATATATACACTGTGTATTTGAGATATACATACACTATATATACACAAATAAATACACTATATATGCTACAACTATATTCAGGCACATATATTAGAGATACATATAGTGTGTATATATATATATATATAAATATATATGTATATATTGTGTCCTGATACTGTTGTATACACTGATATAAATTCAATTAAATTTTCATACGGCATATTTAGCAGAATTTGATAATCTAGGTTAATATTTATATTATTATATAATTTATATAAATTATTTATATTATTTATATATCTATATATATCTATAATTACCTCTTGCTATAGAGGTCTGTTTTTACTATACATTATGATGCACAAAGTGTATTTGCTGTAACACAGACATGTATGAGCACACACACACTGCCTGTGTATGTCTAGTCAGAGAGAAATTTAATAATTTTATTTCCCTAGAGCATATGGAACAGAATTAATAAGGTTTTCATTCATATTTTCTATGAAGATGCATCTAAAAATAGTCATCACTGATGTATAAAGGTCTGAGTTTAAATATATAGCACCTATTGCACACCAAATATCTGTTTTAATAACCCAGAAACCCTCCCCTTCCCTGGACACACACGTGTGTCTGTGTCACACGTTTCCATCTTCACACTCAGGACAGAAAGAGAGGCTTAAAAAAATGGATCTGTTTTTATTTAAGCAGACACACATATAAAATGATGTGCAATAAAGGTTAAAAAAAATCGTATTTTCACATACCATGTTTAGCTGCATTTATTTTTAAAGGCTAGATTTATATATACATATATTGGTATTTATTCAAAAATATATAAAGTAGAATTTATCATGATGATGATTTGGAGTTAACATTTAATAAAATGTTATTCAAGGCACAAAGTTTGTTTCTAATGCACACACTCACCTCCATCTGTGACTGTGCATTGTGCACACACAGAGCTAGATATAGACATTCAATAGTTACATTTTCATATGGTCTATTTTACAGCATTTACTTCATTTATATGGCTTTAGAGCTTTTTATATACACACATATTTTATTGCTATAAAGATCTGGCTTTGCTATTTATTCTACATAATATATAAAATATATTTATATAATATATATTTATATATTATATATATATAATAATAAAATATACTATATATTGTAAATATTTATAATATATATTATAAATATATATTATTAAATATATTTATATATTATACAATATATTTATATAATATGTAAATATACTATATATTATAAATATTTATATTTATATATTATAAATATATATTATAAATATATTCGTTACAATGCAGAAATACACCCTTTGACTGCCTCTATATGTGCATTTAGCAGTGTTTTGTTATTATATTTTTATATATATGGAACAGATAACACATAAAACATGCTTTTGGAGATGTTTGTATTTTTTGTATACACTAATATACGTGACAAAAGATTTTTACATGAGATCTTCATCACATACAGCACATGTACACATAGAGAGAAAATTCAAGAAGTGTTAATATAGTAGCATAAATACACTTTAATATGTAAGTATATAAAATAAACCAGCTCCTCCTGGTCATCCCCTCCCCAAGCCCAGGAGACACCCCCCAAACTCATCATTACGAGGTGCCAAGAGCACATTTAGGATCAGTTTTCCGGAGCTTTTGCTGCTCTGGAGTCCTGGCACTCCCTTAATAACCCACCTGTTTTGATTTTAAGATAAATTTGATGGATTTAACATTTCATGGATGAAATGACCCCAGAAAATCCCCGATAAAAATAATTAAAAAGGCTGGAAAAGTCCCATTCCGAGGCATTCCCTTGGCCAGGCACAGCCCGGGCTCCGGCAGCTCTGGGCCATCCGAGGTCACCTTATGGTCGGGTCTGGTGTTTCTCTTTTTAGTTTCTTTTTCTCAAGCCCAAATTTTCACGAAACCTGTGAGAATTTAAGAATCCGTGAGATGCTTTAAACCCTCCATTAAACTTGCCCAGCTGCTCAAAAAAATAATTCAGGAGCAAAATAAAGAGGCAGCAAGAGACAGCAAGTCTGGCTGGTGGGAAAAGAACCCTTAACGTTGTACTTGAGAGTAATAAGTAGGATTTGTCACTGTGCCTATGACCGGTGCATTTCCACCCCGTATTAGTGTTTCATTTTTACATGCAATCATCCCTTAAATGCGAGGGCAGTGGGAGATATCCATGGGTGGAAATGCTGGGAAGCAGGTCCAGCCTCAGGCAGTGCCGACACAAGGGGTCACACAAGAGCTGCGAGCGGCTCCCGAGCGCTGGGATCTGCTCCGAGCTATCAGCTTTTCCTCCTCAATATCTGCTATGTCCTCCCTCCGTGGGAGGGGGACAAACACCGTGTCACCCCATCAGCACCACGGCTTGGCACAGTGGTAGACCCGATTTTAATTGAAATGTGAGCACTAACCCCACCTTCCCACAGCAACCAGCAGCCAGGTTCCACCTGGGGTTGATGAAACCAGCCAGGGGTAATCCCTTCTAACCACGACTTCGGCCCAGAAGCCTCATTCCTCTCACCTGTGTTTCACTCCCTGTTTTCTCTCTCCACCTCTGCAGCTTTCAGCCAGAAACCACCTCTGGGAAAGGACACGTCCCCCTGCTCAGCCCTGGCCCCTGGGCCCACGTCGCAGATGAGCTGGATGGCAGCAGTGAGGCTGTGACATCCCAGTGGCCCGGGAGGAGGTGGGATGGGATGTCCCAGCATGGCACGGGCAGGAGGGACAGCAATGCCCTTGCAGGGAAGGGAATTATTGCCCTGCCCAGGCTTTGCGGCCCCTCGGGACTCCTCCCCTGCCGTTTGCCCCCCTGCCCTGCCCGTCGGGCTGTGGCTGGAGGAGTCAGGGTTGCAAAATGGGTTTGCAAAATGGGATTCCAAAGGCAAAGCCCCCCGGGAGCTGCAGCCACCTCAGCTGCAAACAAACAGCGGCGTCACCAGGGGCAGAGCCAGGGGATGCTGCTGGGGACTGGAAGGTTAGGGAGGAAAAGTCCCCCATGGGTCAGTCCAGGCTCCTCCTTGTTCCCAGCACAGTTCCGTGGTGGAGGGTCAGATCTGCTCCCCCAGAGTAGAAATGATGAACAGAGAACTTTGGGGCTGGATGGAAGCAAACGTGTCCAGTGGGATGCCCAGCACACCCTGGCTGGGGTGCAAGAGATTGTCCTGGAGATGCTGCTGGGAGCTCTGTGGGAAGCAAATGCAGCACTGGAGATGGGTGAGAGATTCCATTAAAATACTAAGAAATAATAATAATTTTTTAAAAGCCCAAAAAGTAATTAAAAAACAGAATTTAAAAAAAAGACAAAAAAAACCAAAAACAAAAACAGAAAAACCCCCACAAAAAACCCAACAAAACCCAAAAAAAACCAAAAAACCAAACAGAAAAAAAAAATTAAAAAAAAAACCAAAAAAACCCACAAACACCAGAAAACCCACCACCATCCAACAAAAACCCCCCACTCACAACAACAATAAAACAAACCAATAACTAGAACAAAGAATGCGAAGCCACTCTCCTGGGATGCTGTGTGTGCTGGCTTTGGCTGGGGTAGAATTCCTTTTCCTGGTCGATGTCCCTCTCCTGAAACACGGGATTACAGCTCCTGCTTCCACCTCTCTCCCTCTGCACTGTCACTAATTTCTTATGTCCCTGTGTCACATCATCAGCTGGGAAAAGTGTCTGAAGTCACTCTGGAACACCCTGCTGACTGTCAAATGATGTGGCCATGAAGCAACATTGAAGGGCTTGAATTTGTTTAAATCTAGGGGAGAAAAAAGCAAGGGAAAGAGGTGACAGCCTCCAGCTACAGAAAAGCTGCCTGTAAGGGCTCCTCTCTGAGCAGCTGCAGACGGGACAAGGAGTAACAGGCTTCAAGTACAGCAAAGAAAATACTGCTTGGGCAGCAGAAAAAAGTCAGGAGGGCAGAGGGTGAAACACTGAAATAAACTGCCTGGGAGGATTGTGAAATCCCCATTGTCAGAGGCTTTTCAGAAGGAGCTCGTCAGGAATAACAGGCAGAGTCCCTCTTCCCTGCAGGCAGAGGAGGGGCTAAAAATACCTCAGAGTCCCTTCCAGCTTCATTTTCACTCATTTAGCAGAAGGCTGATTAACGTGCCCACCACCACCATCAGCTTCAAGACAAAGGCCATTCCCATCCAAACATGTACATATATGAAGACACATATTAAAAAAAAATCCAATCCATGTTCCCCTCCTAACCAAATCCTCAGCTTGCCAAGTGCATGGGTTCTGATTTGAGGAGCTGGTTGAGTTCCCACAGCAACAATGTTGAATCAATTTAGGAGCATTTATGATGCTCCTAAACCACTGCTGTTTGAAGCCAAAGGTACCACACGTTCCCCAAGTTCAGTAGGTGTTGTGGGTTGAGTTTCAGAGTTTCAACATCCAAAATAACTACAGCTCTCCATCCAAACATCCTGTGGTTTGCTCTGGATGTCCTGTCAGGGACAAGGCTCAGTCTCTGGCTGACCCTGTCACAGAAGCCACGTCTGGTCACACCTCTGTGTCACCCCTGGAAGCCAATCCCACCTACCACACGGCAGGAGATGTCTGCTGGAGCTACACCCATTCACTCAACAGCTTTTCACCTGTGAGAAAACCTAAGGGAGATTTGCAAAGGCACCCAAAGGATTTGGGCACCCAAATCCACGCCAGCAGGGCTCGTGCTGCTAAGCAACAGGAGCCTGTGAGAGCACAGGAGCCTCGTTAGTCAGTGATGTAACTTCTGTTATAAAACCCGTGCTGGCCTCTCTGCCAGCCTTTTGCAAGAGGATTTTGGTTGCCCAGCTTATCCTTAGGAACCAGCCCCCTGGTTCTATGAAGGGAACAAGTCTTGCTGCCCTCTCTGCTCACCACAGACAGGAGGAGGATGCCTGGTTTGGAAACAATCCAGCAGACAGACCCCCCAGCTCTGTAACAAAACATCACCCACAAAATGCTACCCAGACAGGAATTAAACAACTCTTTTTCCAAGAGAGCAGTGCTTTCCCTGGGGGCTGGACCTGTGAGGTTGAAGTGCTCCATGTGTACAGGTGCTCTGAGGGTGCTGCACCTCAGGCCTCCCTCTGCTGAATTCTCCAGACAGGCTGCAAAGCTCATCCAAACTCTGCTGCTTGTGCCACTTGGGCAGTGCTGGTCCTCCCAGCACTGCTGGGACATCAAATTAAGAGCATCCCAACACTTTCAAATAGCCACTAGAGAACATCTCAGGTGTCTTATGACCATTCCCTTCCCAGCCTATGACAGTGCTTGGTGAATGTATCCCAAAAAATGATGAGTGAAACACTTTCAAGCAGTAGAAGGGCAACAAGCAGCCTCTGTCTGTCAGAGCACAATGGTGGCACAAGCTGAGAAATCCAGGGAAGGCAGAAAGCACCCATACCCTGGAGGCAGCTCTGCCTGCCATCCTGCCCACTCTTTTGTTGACTATTTTTAGCTTTAACCTCATGACACCTCTATTGATGGTGAAAGCAACCAGCAGCAGAGCCCAGCATCCTGCCTTCTTTTAAAAATAGCAAAGCATGGAGAAAAGATTCAGTCAAGCACATGATGTGAACATGACAGCCTTGGCCTCCAGGGACATCTTGTGGCTACACACACCAGACCCAAGTAAAGAGTTGTGCAGAGGTCCTGACCAGGAGGGGCATTTAAGCAAAAAAAAAAACCCCAAACTCTATGAAAAACTTCAGCATCTTGCCTTTAACTTGCTCATTCCAGCCCCTGTAAGATGATTTTGTAAAGTCACAGAATATGCTGAGTTGGAAGGGACTCATAAGGATCATTGAGTCCAACTCCTGGCCCTGCACAGGACACCCCAAGGGTCACCCCATGTGCCTGAGAGCACTGTCCAAACCTGCTGTTCCCAGGGTGTCTCCAAGTATCCCATTTTTACACCAGAATTCAACCAATAACAGCAAAGGCTGCAAAAACCACGTTCAGCCACTCAAGCCTCACTTATTTACCTAGAACTGGGAAACAGTAACACAATTTCTCATCACAATCACAAATAATCAAAGGGATGTGGGGAAGACAGAACTGGCAAAGCAGCCCTGCTTTTATACCTGCTCCTGGTATAGAAGGAAAAATGCCTTTTTGCTCTTTTTTTTTTTTTTGCTGTTGGCTTAAAATCCCCAATGCAATTCAAAAATAAATCCTTCACTTCATAGAATTATTTTTCTATTCACATGATACTGTGTTATAAAAGCATGACCCAAGTACCTGCAGCATCCCAGACATCTTCTGGAAGGGTCCATCTGCAAAGCTGAAACGTGTTATCACTGCTTCATTTAGACTCGGCCTACTGGTTGCACTTCTAAAACCTAAAGGCACAGAAAATACAGAAGCAAGTGCTTTTAAAAACATTTGCCTCGGGAAGAAAAAGAAATCACATCTCTGTACAGCAGCAAACATTACTGGGAAAAGCACTGTCTCTACTCCTGGGAGGAAAGAGCCTGGAGAGCTGTAGTTAGATGGAGGGGAAAAAAAGAAAAGACTAATTGATATGCTTGTTTTCCAGAAAGAAACATATTTTTTAGTTCAGCTTGTCTATATTTTATGCAATGATCCTCCTCTAGGGATGGAAGCAAAGTTATGTATTTCAGTGTTCTAAGTTGAAAAAAAGAATCCTAATATATAATGGTATAAGAAAATTGATCCAGAACAGCAAAAGGCAAAGCAGCAAGTTCCAAATATTGACCAAATGGAGACAGAAATATACTTTTTTCCATACCACAAATTAAATAATTTGGATTGCAGACTTTCCTACTACTTTTAAAGCATTGACTGAGCAAGCATGAGGGTCATCAGCTTCAACTTGGGATCCCTTGTGCCAGGAGTGGCAGCAGTGTCCATCCCTGACTTCCCTGGGTAAGTGCTGGAGGGGGAAAAGAATAACCACCAAGAATACAGGAGTTTCCAAATTGCACCAAATGTTTATTGTTAGTCTAGTACATTCAGTATCATATTGACTAGAATACAGTAATTCAAAAGATTTTTGGCGAATTGAAATTTTTTAAAAACCATTTCAAACACTCCAAAAAGCAATGCCATGAAAAATTAACTTAAAATTAAAACATACTCAAGCAAATAGTTTCACTTTCGACTACAGAAAACCTTTACACGTATTTTAGTGGTTTTAACAGTACTGCATTTCAACAAAACATATGAACTCACAAAAAGTGGAAAATATTAAAATAGACACAATGTTAAAAAACTGAGGCATCCAGATGTGCGAGACTGTTGCAGCAGGAATTACCTGCCCAGCTCTTCTCTTTGCTCTCTTTTGGGGCAGTTCATTATTCTTCTGTGGTGGTGCCACTTCTCTGATCACCTGCTAAACACCACACAGCATACTTTGAATTTTAAGTTTGTCCCTCTTGTAAATTCCCTGTACAAATGTAAATATTCTAAAATCTGCTGCCCTCTGGCAAATCTAAGTGGAACAGGACCTTTAAAATATCCCTATCTTGTTACTCATTGTTTGCAGACAGGCAATATCCAGAACAAAATCTGAGAAAGGCAACGCATTTTGGTTTTGTTTTTAAATACTGACATGAAAAACCGAGTAAATTAGAAAAAGGATAAAGTCAATCTTAATATAAGACATTCATTACATAGTGGGACAGGATACAATTATTGGGCAAACAGTATTACAATGACTCTTCTACACTGGTCATTACAGCACGTGTCCTACAGTCATGACTCGCTACCACAGCTGGATTTCCTGCACAGACAGACAGCAACAAGGACCAGTTTTACTGTGTGAAGCCCCAGCATGACACCACATCGAGTTCCCCAAGCTCTGCTCCCTGGAAGGCTGTGCTTGTGGAGAACCACCAGTTCCAGGTGGTCAGGGATGCTCTGAACCTGCTCTGACCAGGATTTCCCAGCAGAACCACCCCAACAAAAGCTGGTGGGTGGGACCAGGTTCTGTTGGTGGGTTTAAATCCCTCTGGAAATCCAAGCCTTAATGTTACAGCCCTGGAGAAATTCCTGGTTTGGACAGGGAGCATCAGCTGCCCCCTCCCTTCACACTGCCCAGCCTTCACCCCAACCAGTGCCAGGCTGGGCAGGACTGGGAACCTCGAGGAGACAATCACCTCAACTATTCCCTTTAAAGCACTTCATCACAAATAAAACCAAGGTAAGGTCCGTTTCAGTGGTACTACAGACCAGCAGAGTGCTGCCATGTTAGAACTCAGCAGAATCACATTTAGATTTTTTGTTTGTAAAAGTGGTTACAACACTTTACACCTTTAACACAACCTTTGGAAGAGGTACAAGGTTTGCTTGTCAGGACAGGGTGTGGAATGTAACCATTTCTTGCAAGAGTTTGCAACATGAGTAGCTGCATAGATGACAGTTGTGTGTCTTCAGTTCAATAAATGTACTTTTAAAGTTTACAAAAAACACAAAAAAGTTTCTATAAAAGTTTCACATTATACCAAGATAATGAGTGGTAAAAGTAGATTAGTTGTCTGTGATTCATGTTTAAGAAGTGACTAGTGGAAAGGTGATAGAAACCAATTTCAAATCAAGAGCGTTAACGTTTGCACTATTGCACTGACTTCCCCATTTCAATCACTAATTTAGAAAAATTCACGTAGTTAAAAATTGTAAAATTAAACTAGGATACAAAATTTGTTTGTAAACATCAGGTAGCCAGTTCTGCTAACGTGGAATGGACTCTTGGTACTGCAGTGCAGTATCTTGGTTATTTACAGCACTTGCCATGTGATGGGCAATGGCAGGACACAAACATCAGTTCACAGTAATTGTGTTCACAGAGCCACCAAAGTCAGTGCAGCTTTGCTGTGCAATTTTTTTTCCAATTTCCCCGAATTCCTTAAGTCAAATAATACTGTTACAGAGGCCGAGTGCAGATGATTTTTATACCTATAGATATCTATCTCTCACAAGTGGCGAATTTTGTCTGCAGGACTTCTGTAAAGGTACTTCCAGATGGCATAGTAATGGACAGCAGCTGCTGTGGCCACGAAGACGTGCCAGATGGCGTGGGCAAAGGGGATCACTCCATCACTCTTGAAGAACACCACGCCCAGGCAGTAGATCAAACCTCCCCAGGCAACCTCCTGCAGCCCCTCTGTGTTGGTCTGTCAACAAACAGGGACAGGTCAGCGTGGGCTGGGAAGGGGGCAAAGAGTTTTTCATGTGTAAAATGCAAAGTGATTTCCTCCTCCCCTCGAGCAAAGGAAGGTGGGTGTCACAGCTCAGAACATCTTGGACAAGGAGAAACGCAGTGTATTTATATCACACTTTGTGAAATACACAGTGATATATTTATATACTGTGTCTCAACAGCACTGTGGAAGTTATGATAGCATAACTCAAGAATCAACACAAGTCTGATGGTTGGCTTCATGCTCATTAGCAGAGCCAAAGACCACGTTACTGTGTGCAAATTTGAGTTTAAAGCAACTCCTACTGGTTGGATGAAACATTCAACAAGGTTTAGGTACAGCATTCAGTGGAGCAGTTAAGGCATTAGCTTGAGAAGATGTCAGATTTGTATTATTTATATTTATTTTGTATTCAGCAGCAGAGAGGGTTAATCAACATTATTTAAAATGTGTAAGTACAAATAAATGATAGTCAAAGTTTTGAAGTGGACAAGAGCCAGTAGGACACTTTTCAGGTGCATCAAGAAACCCAAGCTTTGTTTATCTCCCCAGTGCAGCCCAGATTCAACAAAACAAGGCAGCACTTCACTGAAAGGTAGATCCAAAATATAACCAGCTGTATTTGGTTCTTCTGCAGAGAAAATTTACAATTATGGTGGACTAAAACATTTTTTTCCAAAAAATTGAGCTGCACTGAACCTAATCTAGTTATAAAAGGCAAGTTTGTTTGTAATAGTCACATTCCTTACCATGGAAGTCACTACCAGAGCAGGAGAAAATCCCATCGCTAAATAGAAAAAGAGTTCAACGATCTTATACCTAAAAAGGAAAGATTTGAGTCATTTAAGGAGGTACAAGAGGATGAACATTTCCTTCAACAGTAAAAAAAAATTTATGTTAGCATGGGTCCATTAAATTATTCACAAAGCTTTCCATGCAGAGACATCACTAATGTTTTATGACAAAATTACTCTAGTATTTATCAGCATTGTACAGTTGCAGGCAATACTTTCTCTAAATACTGCCTAGATGCCTTCACTTGCATGAGGTGCTAGTGAGAATAAAACATTGAGACAATTTAAATTTTCTTACTGGATGAGAGCCTCAGTAGCTCATCTCCCAAACCAAAAAAAAAAAAGTCTAGTCTTGTTCTCTGAGGATGATTTTCAGTTTGAAGTCAAATGCAAAGAATAATTCTTACTTTTCATGGTAGAGAAATACATAGAGGGTTCCCCCAGCAGCCATCAGCCAGATAAACCATCTCATGTGAGATGCCAGAGGTCCCAGCTCACGGAGGTTTAACCTGGAGGCACAAAGGTTTCAAGAGACAGAAGTGATGAATGAACACACCGACACACTGGCAGTGGGGCTTGACAGAAGTAAATAAAGATTCAGGGCTTTAACTTCAGCATGATGGGGGAGCAGGCACTGGGACATTCCACCCACAGAGGGGCAAAAGGGGTTTGCATTGATGGGGTAGGTGGAATATAAATAAACTACTTTCTGATGTTTTCTAACATTACTTTCTGTTCAGCAAGTCCCAGGAGGTTACATTACATTGCCTGTCACAGCACAGAATGTGGGCAGTTGCAGCTAAGAAGGTACCCACAGATTTTGGGAGGCAGTTCCTTACCATGGTGCATATGAGGCTGCGATGAAGACGTAGATCATCATCCTGTCACACATGTGGAAGCAATGCTCCATTGTCCTGGCAGAGAGAGAGCCAGTCACCAGGGTACATTTGGCAAAGATTTTTGTATCATCTCATTCTCCTGATGCACTTTGGAATCACTTTGGGGAAAACCCCATCAGCTCCACGACCTCTTAGAGCCACGTGGAAGGAGAGAGACACTAAGAGCTGAGCACTCCTCCATTCCTCTTCCCTGCTCCACCCCACCGTGCATCCTGCTCCCTGGCAGGGAGGCAGAGCTGTCACATCAACTCTGCCTCATCCAGAAACTACTTAGTGACTACTGGCTAGGTCCAATTTACAGCCCAGAATTACACAGGGGTTATAATGGGACCAAAAACCCAAAATAAAATAAAAAATAAATAATAAATCACATGTCAGTTTTGCTGCCTTGCTCCCAGAGAGGCTTTCTGCTGGTTAGCTGGCTATTGTGTTATAATTCTCTTGGCAAACTCTGTGTTCCTCAAAGCACTTGAGCATGCCATAGTCCCACACAGTGTTCTCATTTCTGCAGTGGGGTATTATCCATCATCCACTTAGACTATGTTTTTCCCATTCTGCTTCTGGATTAAGAGCCACTAGGGCCTACAAAAACACATGTTTTCTTTGTGAGAAAGCAGCAGACATTGAAGCTCATCTGCACACGAGCTTGGCTCACTATTTCTTCCGACAGAATCGAGGGTGGTTTTTGTCATGGTTCAGTAAAAAGCACCACTCCAGCCTGCAGGAAAACCGGCTCTGACTGAGAGACACAACGGAAAAACATCCCAGAACAAAGTGAAACGTCTTCTCCCCGATACCTTAAGTGACTCTTTTTCCAAGACACGATGTGAAACACCGTGGAGACGATGAAGAGGGCGCAGAGCCCCACCCCGTACATCCAGGCCGTGATCTTCTCCCAGCGATCGTCAGACAGCCGGTGCAGGAGGGCACTGCCCACAATCGCGGGGACAATGAGGAACTGGGAAAACAAAGGGACACTGTTCAGCCTTCCCCGCAGTACCACCCACAGAGCAGCACCAGCGGGCAGGGAGAGCTGCAGCGAGGCCATATGGCCCGTCCCCACCCACTGAAAGTTTGTCAGGGAGTTTTAAGACACAGCAGCATCTTGGACAATGGCTCAGGCAACAGTTACAGCTGTTTGTGCTAAATCTCTCCTCCCATGGTAGCAGGGAAGGTTATCAGCTCCTCCAGCCACGACATAAAATCAGACAAAAAAAATTGCCAAGTCTTAGCAGTGGTTTTATTTTCACACTCTGCTTCGTTTCTTTAAGACCATGTCGATATTACTCCAGATTGGATTCAAGCCACCCCTAGTGCACAGAGGCAGAGCACAGGACAAACCAAAATAAACTTGAATCCCAAATGAAAAGAACAAAGCATTTAGCAGTGTGCAGTTGAGAGAATTAAGCAATAGTTTTGCAGAACTTGGGTTTTAGATATCATAAATAAATCAGCTGCAAACTTCTCTCATGAGCAGATTCTTAATGCACAAATATGTTCTTTTAATGCAGTGTATCCAAGTCTGTTTTCCTTCCCACCTCCCTCTCAAGCATTTTTAATTCACATCTTCCCAAACAAGCACTGTTTGAACACCATGATGGAACTAGAATTAGCATGTTTGCATGAAGCATCCAAGAAATGGGCTGCAGGCTTCACATACATTTAAAACTACCCTCCTTTCCAGAATAAAATACATGATGCACCTTTGTATCCTTCAGAAAAAAAGGAAAAAAGAGGGGAGGAGGAAATAACCCAAACAAAATAAAAAAAAAAAACAAACATGTCCAACAAGTATCTAAAGAAGAGAAGCAACTGGCTCAGATATTTCTACCCCTCTGCTTCCACTATCAAGGCATATCCTTGTCAGCCTTTTAGTTAAAAATGCTGCACCAGTTCCCTTCCAGGCCCTACAGTGTGTCTTAAGATGCTAATTGGTTCACTTGAATTGCAAATAAGCTTCTTAGGTTAACTCTTCATAATTTAACCCAAGTCTGTATGCTAAACAATAAAGCCAGGAACAAGCAATGTTTAAACAAATCTGGCCACTTTGCATTACAGGTTGGATAGCTCAGAGATCAAAGGTTTGGCCTGGCCTGCACTGTCTGTCCTTTTTTTACTGACAGACCAGGAGACATCGAGGCTCTGATCAGTGTAGAGGATGCAGAGCAAAGTAAATGGATCTAATAAGCAACTGGTTGATCCAGAGAGCTAACAACACAAAAGAAACAGCTTTTCCTTCTGGCTTTCAAGCACATCAGCTGTAGCTTCGTTACTATTGTATTTTCCTATGGTTTGCAAAATTTAGTACATTTACACCAAAGCTGCAGAGCCATGGAAATGCACTGCTTTATCCACAGCACTGGGACCAGAGGTGAAAACACTTCCTGAGCTCTGGAATGGGACTCTGGAAGTTGACTTTGTGCACTTTCAGGCCACACATAGTCTGCCAGTCTGGTTCCTCGTTTATCACAAACCCTAAGTTTCCATACACATATCCCAGACAGCCCCTAAATTCAGGGAAGGTTGAAGGAGATCAGTCACTCCTGTTTCCCACATATGACACACAGTTTGAAGTGTGGCTGAAGCCCTTGAGGCAGCCAGGAAGGGATGAGATGTGACAGTTGCTTCAGTTGGGTTCTGCAGGACACAAGAGGATACCTGGCCCCAGAATAGTGTTGCAGCCGTGTTTCTTTAGGCTGTGCAGTCCCACTGTATCCACATTTATCAGTCTCCTTCCCAATTTCTAGTGCAAATTTCAGTTTTGACTAAACTTGAGAGACAACTAAAAGGTTTCAGGGACATTATGTACCCACAGGTACAAGGCAAAATAGGAAATCCCTCCTAATTCCCCACTAACAGCCGAGGCATGAGCTGCTCAGAGGCTCTGCTCGAGACCATTTCAGAGGAAGGAAGCCCTCCTGGGAAACAAGATTTAGATACTACACAGAATAACTTGCCTTTCTTACACAGATACCCCAGCTTTTTACTGATATGCTCAAATAAATATTTCACAAGTTAAGCTTTGATGTGTGATGCTCAAATAGGCCATAACAAAGTTCAGTGTCAATCAGCTTTTCCCAGTAATTATTTTATCTAAAGTAATAGGGTTAAAACAAATAAGCAATTTTCTTATCACTTCCTTCTCTGCACCTTCAGAATGAACAGTACAAATGAGCACATGAAGGAAGACCTGATTTAGTCCCTTTTCTGCCTTGTCCTGGCTCTGCAGAGCAATTCCCCTTCTCCCAGGGTACAGCTCTATACCCCAGGAGAAGGACTGACTGTTTTATTTTAAGTATTCTATCTGGAAATACTTTCCCCTCTGTGCCTGATAGGCACCATGGGAACAGTCAGACTAAACAAGAGATGTTTTATTACTCTGTTTTTTGGACCCAAAATAGCTAGATTAAATACAAAATCCAGAAATGATACCCTGCTGCTCCAGCCAACTGGATAAAAGTCCTTTAGATAGCAATGCCATGACAGATAACATATGGTACAATGGGCTTCATCCATCTTACAAAAGAAACACAACACTTCAATTGACAAAACAAGGCAGATTTTCCCATGTTCATTTGAAAAGTCTCCAGCACAAGAACTACATTTTAATCTCCAGCCTTCAGAAGGGAGAAGCAATTATCAGTCCTTTAAAAGGAGGGATACTTACCAAAAACAGTAGCCAGAGAATCAGATCTAAGAGAGTGAGTGTGATTGTGCCGTGTCATTTCAGGGGGATGACACAGCATTTCTAAGTTGCCAATATTCCCAGAAAAAAACAGCTACAAGTCACAAAACCTTTGCTTATTTTCATCAAGGAGTGCAACTCTTCCAAATGATTATGATCAAACCCAGTAACTTAATGTACTGAGAACAAACCCAGAACTGTGATACTCCAATTTACTAATTTTAGCACCTTGATTAATCCTGGCTACATCACAAGTGGATCATCTCTCACTGGAAGAGAGAGGTGCAGAACAAAAGAGAAGGCAACAGTTTCCTAAGTTTTCTAGACAAATGCCAGAACGAAATGAGAGCACGATAGTAAAAACCCCTTTGAAATAAGGAGGAAGACAAAGGAATAAAATATTTTTATTTACAGCTATAGGTAGGAATCTTTAAGAAGAAACTTGGTCACAACCCCCCCACATGTTACCTATTTTGGGAAACCAACTACCACAAACTGTCGGGATGAGCAAAAAGCCTTAAGGCACAAAGAAAGAGGCAGAAACAGTAACCTGTGAACCTGAGCAGACCCACTTCAGGGAAATTACACTCTCTGGTTACCAACTTACAGCAAAGTATCTTCCCTCTGTCTGGGATTCTGCTCAGGGTTCTGCTCCATTGGCCAGTGTTTTATCTGTGTTCTTCGTTTCTGTACACAATTTCTCCCACAGGGAGGTTCAAAAATCTGTTGGAAATTTTGCTTTTGCACATAACAATCATGGCAAATTAAGTTATTTTCTGTGCACTGAGGGCATAAAGATGGTCCATACTCTTCCTCTTGGGAAAGGAAGAAAACAGAAAGATCCACAAAGCTGCCAAAAATCACATGTGACACGTAGAGGGAGCCATGAAGGGCTGTGTCCATGTCCAGCTGCCTGGTCCAGCAGTGCCCTCCTGAAGCCAAGTACCATCTCTCCCTGTTCATCAATTGTCCCCTGAAATAAGGAGACCAGTGCCATGGAGTGGGAAGCCCACGGGCAACTTGTGCTGTGCCACACACAGTGCAGAGAAACTCTTCCTACAGTCAGGTGCAATGGAGGCATTTTCATCACAGGAGCCCTTCTCAGATTTTGGTGACCCCTTCTCCTGTGCTCACATGTCCTGCTAAATGCTCCAAGTCTCATTTTTTAAATATTTACCTTGCTTCTATTTTTCCAAGCGCTGCACAAACCCAGCCTGGAATAGAGGCCACGGCTTAATTTAAAGAATAGTTCCTCCTTTTAAGGCAGCTGAAAAACTTTTTGAGCAGTATTAAAGCAAGCCATGCCTAAATTCTGAGGTTTTAACACAACAGGGCACATCTTTTGTCTGATAAACCTTAGGTACACTAGAAAGTTTCATGATGAAAGAGCCATCCCTCCCCTCAGACTTAGCTTACCTTACAACTCCAATTCTTACAACCCCTGCTTCTCTCATGCACTGCTTCCTTCCTGTTCTTCTAAACACAGAGAACAGTCTTTTCTGTCTCTGTTTTCAACTACTGAGCTGCCCTTCCTGTCTCCTACTGTCTGAAGGCAAGACAGTGCTTCACTTAAAGCTAAAAAAAAAAAAAAAGATCAAGGCATTTTAAATAGCCTTACTAGCTGGAAATTTGAAGATGCCTTACTCTGCCACAAAAAGTTACCTTTTAAGTATTGTAGCAAAAAGCTATGCCTGGGATTCTGTACCCTCATTTATCATTGGGGATTTTTTTATTAAGCAACTGCCTAAACTGACTCCTGTGTAATTTTAAGTCAAAAACCAGATGGGATACCTGCTGAGGAGTACAGCCCCACTCATAAATTACAAGTGAACTGCTTCCTGAATTATGAATATATCTCTTTATTCCAAACCTTTATGGAGAGCCATTGCTAAATTCTGTTTAGAATTAGCAATGTCTAATTGAAAACTCACACTATGGCAAAGACTCACCCCTTTGACCATCTAACATTTAATAACAGTCTGTGACACAGAAGTTTTTTCTGTATAATCCACTGTTTTCCCAGCTTAGATTCCCTTTCAAGCCTTTAATTATTGATCAAAAGTTAGTTATTGCATCCCTCTTTATTTTAACAGTTCATGGTAGGTTTTAGCACACAGTTTGACTGTTCAGGAGGTAATCAGACAGCACAGACTGCAGCATTCCAAAAAATACTGATGCATCTTGGCTGTAACCTCCTGCTAACAGGCAGAAATAAGACATGCCTGTTTTTCAACTAGGTGAAAGCTAAAATTGCTAAGGAGCACAGTAACCTCCGCCAGATATTTTGAAATCTAACTTTTTGGCCAGAGCAAACAAGATTTGCACAAGGATTATGAGATAAACTACATATTTGTGCTAACTAACAGAATGTTGCTTCATTCCCTAGGCAAGTAAGCATATATTTACATAATGCTGTACATGAGACCCTTGGCTTAGGAACACAGAAGCTTCAGTTAACTTCTCTATGTGTAAAAACCAAGTGATTCTGTTTTTACCAGCACCATGGAGCTGTATGTTGGTTATTTATAAAATATTCACAAAGGATCCTTAAGAACAGAGCCCTTTCTAGAGCTGAAGAGTCCTGGGCACTACCTCGAGCTCTGCAGCTCACTCAGACACTCTGGAGATAAGGGACTGAGGACAAAGTCAAACATACTTCAAATGTTTGGAGTTAAACAAGGGATTGAGGAGAAGCACAAGCTGCTTTTATAAAAGGGCAAATGCTATCTCAAAAAACAAACAAACACATTTTTAAGTCCTTTTCAAAGTGCCAGACAGCAAATTAAACTTCCTAATTACTAAAAGAAAAAAAGAACAACCAGCAAAGGGGACTGCTTTCCTTCTTCTGTATGTCTATATTGTATATTCAAATGTAGAATGAGTCTTTAAGTTATGAAAATAAGGACAGAGTGGGAGTTTTCACAAGGCTGTCAGCACTACTGGTGCCTCTTTGCAGAACAGCAGATTTCTTGAAGAATCGATTCACAGATATCAAGTATCAGAACTGAGCCAGTCCAGCTTTTCTAGCTCATACCCACATGAGTCTGATGAAGCCTTTACCTGAACATGGATAAAGCTTTCTTGTACTTGCAGTACACAATATTATGTCAGCACAGAACTGGGAAATCCACCTTGCAGGGTTAACTATTATTGGCCTATATTCCCTTTCTCATAGGCATCCTTTGACTGGGAGAGAGGAAAAATGTCAAGACTTATAACTTTGCTAAAAAGGAACCTTATGAAGCATCTGGAGCTCCTAGAGACTCAGAACAGGCGCCAGCCATCACCAAACATCTGATTTCCTGGACTGCCAGAGCTAAAGCTTACACACACAAAACCAGTGAGGTCGTAAATATGAATACACTTGGGCAAAGGTGAGCATTTAGCAATCCAAACCCACAAAAATTTACTGAAACATCTGGTTTAAAAAAAAAAAAAAAGAAAGAGAAGAAGAGAAAAAAAAAAGAACTGTACTTACTGCATGTGTGTAACAGTTAGCAGCATGCTCATAGCAAGTGGGTTTGTAGCGGCTGTTGGCTGGAGCTGGGTGGTTCATGAACCTGTTGAATAATTAAGAGGTACTTTTAGGCAAGTTAATAAAC
Source organism: Manacus vitellinus (assembly GCF_001715985.3). NCBI lineage: Eukaryota > Metazoa > Chordata > Aves > Passeriformes > Pipridae > Manacus > Manacus vitellinus. Next base: position 8,014,431 of record NW_021939798.1, read on the forward strand.
CATCTCTTGGAGTGTCCTGAAGGAATATCTCCAGCCTAGCAGTGCTAAGAATTATAAGTACAGGCACGTTCAGAGTGACTGTTATTTAAGCTGAGTTCTCCCAGGTCCCCCCCACCAGCAGCACACGTTAAAGCAGTTTCTGTGCCTGCCTGTTGCAGTGCTGGGTTATCTTCCATCAAGGCTTCCCATACATCAAGACTCCCTCTTTTCTGACAGCTTGGTCAGATGAAGAATGAACTACTTCCTATTTAAATGAGATAATATGGACTTGAATTGCTCTTGAAACCTGGACTTCATAGCTGCCAAGGGTTACTCTTCTTTTAAGAAGTTCTTGAAACTACAGCAATAATCCAGTTCTTCAACACCCTGGAATAAACCAACCTGAACACTGACTTTTTGATTCCTACAGCAAGCAATATTTGTGTTTGGAGTATTGGATGGCTCATTTTTTTCTTTAAGGCCAATCCCATCTTGTGTCTGTAACTAAGATTCAAGATACACAGGGATGAAAGGAAACTCTCACAGTCAACTCTGAAGAGGAAAAATTTCAAGAGGTTTACCATAGACATTCCACCTTTTTCTCTAGGAATTTTCAAACATTACCTAACAAACAAACAATCACACCAAACACAGTCTGTGCAAGCCAAACAGAATATGATGAAACTTGAGAAAGCTTTGGAAGAACTTGCCAGTGTAAACGTTTCATTTCACTGTAGTAAAATACCCAAACACTTGAGTTGTTTCTGTGAAACTACACAATTTAGATTTGTGTAGAAACATCTGTAAAAGCCAGCACACATCTATATGCAAGCAGTTAAATCAGAGCTATAAACTGCTCCAGCTCCAGTACTGTGTGTTATCCCAGCACAGCTGACTGTCCCATGAAAGGAATTCTCCTTCACTAATAATTCCTGTTTACTCCAGGAATGGTTTATTATAAAACCATGCACTGACAATTACTCACATATCCAACAAACCAGGAACAACTTCACAACAAATAGAGAATATGTCTTTATGTTCACAACTGAGAGCAGCTTTTTTTAGCAAGATTTATATAAAAAGCTTGTTAGACAAACGTTGGTCCTTCCCCATGTCCTCCTGGTTTAAGTCAAAATGAGTCCTATTCTTATGACATCCATAAAATATTGGCTGACCTCAACCCAGGGAAAAACAAACAATCAACCAAAAAAATCCAACCCAAATCTTGAGTAAGCAGTTCCAAATCTGTGGGATATTTCATTTGGTTTTCTTGGCTGACTTATTAAGTGATTTGTGAACCATTTTTTTCTAAGCTCCTCTATGAAAATGTAGCAGCAATGATAAAACAAAAGCATAGTGATCTCTCCCCAAATTGTGGCAACTTCAAGAAACAGTTTCAGTTGTTACTAATACAAAGGATAAGACAAATGTGAATTTAATTCACAGACACTGAGTATAAATGGTTGGTAGCAAATTAGTAACTGCAGGAGTTAATATATGGTTAAAAAATGTCAATTCCTTTGTCAGTGACAAGTGGCACCTTGCTCTCCTCTCCAAGAGGACAATGACACCATCATCATATACACACTCACAAAACATTTGTTGTCCAGTGCTTACAGGTCTTCAACAGCTGCTGAAGACCATCTCTGCATCCTCTAAAGTTGGAACATTCAGTTCACTCAGTTCTGCTTCCAAATTAGGAAAACATTTAAAAATAAAAGCATCTGTTGGCTCAGCGAGTGACCAGGCTCAGACTGCCCTTGCCCGACTCCATAAATTCAAAGTCATGGGAAACTTTTCACTGATCACATCTAGAGTATTATTGCATTTCTCTGTGATGGTACTTAGAAGTTCCACAAGAAGTAAAAAATAAAAAAAAGAAAAAGAAACCCAAAGCTGAAGAACCAAAAGGAATAAGCTTATACTCGGTAGTAGCTTTATAACTCCCACTGTTCCTAATTTCTTTGGAAGATATTATTATCATATAAAAATCTATAAATAATTGAAGATAGCCTGCTAATGGGATGTTCTATTATCCAGCAGAGGACTACTTGTAATTCTTTTTCCTTTTATTTAGTAGAAAATATACTCCATCTTTCTAAAGCAGCCACAACAGAGCTCGGGGTAATGTTAGATTTTAGACAGAATTATGAACAAACACTTCAGAAATTAGAACCCCTTGCTCTCAGTAATTTGAAGACAGTTATTAGCAGCAGAATAGAACACAAAAACAGTAACAAAGCCATCCTTGCTCTGTTATCTACACAAGGAGTTGGGGATTTTTCCCCTTTGTGGCATCACAGGAACAGTGCAAATATCCGTTCACGTGTGGTAACTTCAGGCTGGCAAAACAGACAAGCACCAGATTTCAGAGAACTTTGCACTTACAAAACATTTCAAGCATTTATTCTTATTTTACATACAGTAACAACAAAAATGGTCAGGAACATGGCTGTTGAAAGATTTACTGGACGTCCTCGACATCCCAAACTCGCTCTTTCTCCACCAGAGAGGGCTCTGCTGGAACCAGCGACACTTCACCATCCCCTTCACCCACAGGTTTACACCAGTAACACACCACCACTGGTGTGTTTTGGCAGGAGGGGCAGAGTTCAGCTTTACCTCTGCCTTAAAAAATGGGTCTCACAACACCCCAGCAGCACCTCTGCTGTAGATGTGACGTTCCTGCACCTCTCCCTTCTGAGAGGCACCGACTGCAACAGGTTGCAAGACCCAGGCATCAAACACCAGCACGTTTGCTCAGGTCACTTCTCACATGCAGTGCTCTTAGTAGAGCAAAGGTTCAGTTCTTTCCCCCTTCCTTTTGATAATTAATTATTTATAAATGTTATCAGGAACAACTTCAGAGGGAGGATCACCAAAGAGGTGGTTGCACAGGGCAATAATTGCAGCTTCCCTTACATCTCTCTCATTTCCAGTTTGACAGTTCAGGCTTAATGTCTTAAGAAACAGACCTGCAGTTTGAAAATAGCTGCTCTGTGATATTACTGAAGTACACATCGAAACCAGGAGAAATTATTTTGACACATACAGTTGAAGTCAGCCATGTACTCCTGTAGTTACAGGGATGTATGACACTGCAACATGAAGGCAGAACAATGTGGTTACAGACTTATCCACATTCTAGAGGCAGAAACTGCTCTGTTCTTTCTTAGAGATAAATAAATAAATAAATAAACCCCACTCCACCAACAACAGATGCTTCTTGTTTTCTGCCACATGAATACTGAAACACAGGGACATTGTTCTTCCTCCTGTCTACAGGTCACGTTTGCCTCTTCTGGAAAAGATAATTGTGGGAATTATAATCTCACCTTCCTAAAAGTGGAAGCTCAATTTACAGCATTCAGATGCTGTTTACTCCCAAACAAAGGCTCTCTATAACACAACCATTAAGGTTATTATCAAATGCAGGACAGCCTGATAAAGTCCCACTGAACTGGACTATAATTTACAGAATTATAAAGCTTCTAAGTGAAGCCTTTTGATTTTCTAGCAAATCTCTGATGTATTCTTTAATTGCAGGGCTCCAGTGAAACTGGAGTCATTTAATCAGGGGATATTGCAGCACATCTCACAAGAAAACAGAAATCATTCTCCATTTCAGATACTGACAATCCAAGATCTCCAATATAAAATATTAATGCCTTCAACACCAGAATATGAAATTACTGAAATTAAGAGACTAAGAACTGCTTGCAGCCAGCCAGGAGAGCAGGATGCTTTCACACTGAGCTGAGCAATGAGTTCCTTTTCACAATTTAAATGCATTCTCAATGCTCAACATCTGCTTGAGGCCAAGGAAGTCCAAGCTCCAGAATTCCACAGCACGCAAACAACCTTCTTTGATGAGCACACTCCCAATATAAGTGGAAAAGGGGTATTGAGAAAGACATACGACAATTTAAAACAAGAGGGAAGAAACCCAGATCCCTCCCTTCACGCTGCTTGAGCTCTGATCTTGAAATACTTTGAATATTTTAAATGCTAAACACAGGGACTGATCCATCCTTTGTGAGAGACCCCAATCTCAAGCTCCTATTGATTCCCAAGGAGCAGATGCTGCCTGTTTCACAGTGATTCCAGAATTAGGAGAGGATAGTATTTGGGAGACAAAGCAGGAGGAAAATCTGAGGGTTCTTAATGCTTTATCTTTGCATGCAAATCCAGCTTAGAAAAATAAATTACAAAATCCCCAAATCTATTGCACATCTCTGTGTGGCACTTGTCTGGCAGCACAGCAAGATTAGACCCCAGACTGCAGAAGGGAAATCAAATCTCGCCTTATTCATGATTCCCATCTGCTGAATGAATTATTCTTTTAAGCATGAAGCAAAATGTCAGGAAAAACAGCAAGCACTGATAACGGCCTTGAAGATCTGGATTTTTTTTTAGTCCTTTCGGGAAGTATATTTCCTTTATTCAGCTCAGAAGACCTCATACTTCCTTTTATCAACATAAAAGCACATTATCCCTTTCTGTGTCTTTCTTTCTTTGTGCTTTCCAGCAGCAGAAGCCATTTAGACCCAATAAACCACAAATAACAGCATATGAGAAACTCCAACAAGGTGGGCGTAACTGCACAAAACCAGCATTAGCACACATTAAATGGGGTTCAAAATTGCTTCAGTATCTAAATATATGCTTCACTATCTAATATGTTATCTAGGCTCTTTGTTTTCAAGAGGAAAGACAAAAAAAAAAATCACCAGCAGGTCAAAACAGATCAGCACTACATTTTCATGATGAAGATTTAGGTAAGATTTTGAAGAGAATCTAAAAGATTCATAAAAAGCTTGCCAAATTGGCTGATATTTCCTCTTTACAAATTCATTCAGTTAAAAATAGAGCCATATTCCTCTTCACTAGGCGCCTTCCTTCCTGGATTTGACAGTATCTAGTTGTGGTTTGTAACTGCTCACACAATCTTTACTATCACTGAGCATTTGAGGCACAGAAATAATTCAGATCAGTACAGAAGCAGTTCCCTTATTTGGAAATATCAGTGAAATCACACGCTGTGCAAAGGTTCATGTACTTACAGCACGACACTAAAGATGAAAGGAAATCTGCAATACTCAGAGAATCCATAAACAACTCTGGTACCATGCATAGATCAGGTCACGGAAAAAAGTGTCTGTGCATCCCACTGACCTCCCCAAAGGTTCTCAGCCTTCCAGCAAGCACGAAAGGCAACATTTCAAGTGAAGAAGGGGCAGCAAAAAGTCACCCCTGGGTGCTGCAGCTCATCTGAGCTCAGGGGCAAGGCACCAGCCAGCCTAACAGCCAAGGTGTGGGCTAGCACAGAAAAACCACATCCGACTGCATTTGCATTTTTCTCTCTCGGTTCTCTTTCAATTTTATTTCCCTTTTAGTACTTAGGTTTTAGTTTCTTGAGCAAGTTGGTGAAAGGAGAGCAGGGCAGCCCTATGGTGGGTACCTGCTGAGGAAAGGCACCACAGAAACTGCCCCTGTCCCAGAGATGGACTGTCCATCAATAGTTATCAGCCTTGCATCCCAACTTTGGGCAAAGAAGAACCTAAAGCCCACGGATGTACATGTTTATCTAGAAACCCTGACCGCAGTTACCCAATCAACCCTGCCATGAACAAAAGCAGCATCTTTTTAAGCTGAAAAAGGGCTGATTTTTAAGCTGAAAAAGCGTAGGTTTAGATTGGGCATCAGTAAGATGCCCTGTGAGGGTGGGGAGGCACAGGTTGCCCAGAGAAGCTGTGGCTGCCCCATCCCTGGAAGTGTCCAAGGCCAGGTTGGATGGGGCTTGGAGCAACCTGGGATAGGGGAAGGTGTCCCTGCCCATGGCGGGGGGATGGAAGGTGGAAGGAGATGAGCTTTAAGGCTGAGCTTTAAGGTCTTTCCAACCCAAACCATCCCGGATTCTACGATTCTGTAACCAATCCGCCCGGAGGGGCAGCTGGACGAGGATCTCCAGCGCTCTGCGGGTGCCGGACCCAGCCCGGCCCGGAGCCACAGTCGGCCCGCGCGATCCGACACCACGGCCGGATGCGCGACCCTTCACCCGCTTAACGGGGCAGCAAATAAACAAATAAAGAAACAAACCCCATCAGACCCCCCATACACACCCACCGCACCCATCCCCTCGCACCGCTCGGCGGCCTGCCTGCTCCCGCCGCCACCAGCGATGCCGCGGCAATCTCGCCCCCACCCATCCTCGGAGAGCGCGGGGAGGAAGGGGAGCCCCGCGGGACGCGGGACGAGCTCACCTCCGAACCGCTCCCGGAGCCCGCGCATGGGTCGGGTCGGGTCGGGCCGGGGGCTGCGGGCGGCTCCGGGGCGGCTCGGGCCGGGCTCCGGGCCCCGCATTGGCGAGCGGAGCGGCGCGGCGCGCAGGAACGGCGGGCGCCGGGCGGCTGAGCGCGGGCCGGGCGGGCGGCGGCCGCTTTAACCGGCCCAGGGCTCCCTGCAGCCCGCGCCGCCCCCGCCCGGCCCCGCCCACCGGCAACACGGCCGCCCGGCCATGGCGGGCGGCACCGCCCCCGGCAGCCGCGCGGGGACCGGGCCGGGGAGCGCCGGGGGCCGCGGCCTGGCTGTGGGGCTGAGGTGCCGGGAAACAACGGCCCCGTGTCGGCGCTGAGGGTTCCAGGCGGCAGCTCGCCCCGCAGCCTCGCAGGGGGTGGAACGGCACCGGGGATGCGGTGGAATTGCACTGTCTTGGCTCGTTCACCCACACGAGATGAGGGCTTGGCGGTGGCAACGCGCCTCGTCCTCAGAGCCTGGAAGCTGAAGGAGCCCTTCCCCAGGGGATGCGGCACCGGCTGGGCCCGGTGTCCTCACCCCCCTGCCCGTGGGGTCCATCCCGCTGTGCAGATGCCCAGCAAAACACTCCTGCTTTGCTGTCACATCACGCTGCATGTGGGGTAATTTACTCCGAATCGAGGTTACAGTGTTGAGACTGCCTGTGATAACCTGACTAACTGCCTTAGTTCCCCTGCCTGTACACCATAATCTTATCTACTCCAAACAAACTTCCAAGCAAGGGTTATTCCACTACGTGAAGGGACCACGTCAAGCGTGTTTCCGTAAGATAAATGTGGTGTTGCCTCGTATTGTACAAATCAGGGCATGAATTAGGAGAATATTACGTTCTATTCATGCTCCTGTTGTGGAATCTAAGCTCTTGTTTACAGTGGGATTTTGAATGGTTCCAGGCCTCAACAAAAGTGATTAGTAGAGGAACACCAAAGCAAACCACAGGTTTAGACAAATAAACCATACCCAGTGTTAACATCTTTTATGGCAGGACTGAGACAGATGGGATCTGCTGGCCGCTGCTGCCATGGTTTGTAAGTCATCTCCCCAGCCAAGCACGTCACCTCTGCCAGGTAACCACCTCCATCACAGGCAGCAGAGGGAAGTGTGAACATCATGACTTGGCTGGTTGTCAGGCTAAATCTGACTTTTCATGGCCTTCACGGCCCTCAGTCCCATTTACCAACTCTTCCTCTGTGCCAGAAGTGAGCAAAGGATTCAGTGGTAACAGTTTTGTAAACTGCCATGGCAAGAATTGCCCCTCAGATTCTGTAGTTTCAGGATGGAATAAGCTCTTCTAGTACAAATTGCAGATTTTGGTTGTCTCCAACAGGGGCTTGCTGCAAGAACAGCTGGGGCTGGGCCAGAAGACAGGCACTTGGCTCATCTTTGCTCAAAGGGGAAGGCAGAGCTTGTTGCTGGAAAGGAGAGCCCTTGAAATGGAGAGCTGAGCTGGCTCCCTGAGAAACACATCTATTAATCTCTGCGGTATCGCTGCTAATAAATGGGTACAATCTGTCATCTGATTTAACAGTGTCACCAGTAATAAGGTTTCATATTGCTTATGTTACCTGTTAATCCAAAAGGAGCCAAGTTTGAGGACGCGACTGAAGAGCCCAGACCTGCACACGCAGCTACATTTGAACAGCTGAAGTGTCAGCAGTATCCCAATATCCTGGCTTTATTTTGAGGTAGAACCTGTGGTGGCGCAGCTCCCTTCCTGCTCAGTACCACACACTCATCCTTGCATTCCTCGGCCACTGCCCCAGTAATTTGCACTCTCAGGCTGTAAAAACATTCGGGATCATGTGACATTGTGGACACCGTGACTGGAAAGCCGCTGCTTTGAGATTCTGATAAAAGCCTGGACTGACTCCTGTAAAATGAATGTGCTGACACCTTCAAAGGGGCAAAGAGTCATTAGATCTTGTCTCCATCTTCTCTCATTCCCCCTGCTCCTCTTTGACTCTTTCTTCTGTCTCTTCCCAAGCCACTCCCATTTTCATTTCCTTCCACGCTGCCTTGGACATTTGATCTGGACTCTACCAGCAAACACATCACAGAGAGTTTTTCTCCTCACAGTTTTCAAAGCCTGTTTTTCCACCTTTGTTCTGCGGTCACAGATCTCAAACGGGCGTAACTTCCATCAAAGATGTACAGATTCAAGATACAGTTAATAAAAATAATCACTGTTTCAAACTTGTTTACTTTGAATGAAAATAAGAACACTCTTATCATGAAGCCTGACTGAGTGGAACCAGCTTAAGAAGATCCCCAACCATCTTGACAGTGGTGATGAAAGTGGAAGATTTGTAGTTGGATGTCTGTGTCTCTTTAGGAGAGCACTAAATTACTCAACACACATATTGTTAAAGCAGTCCTGACCAAGAACATATTTTTAGTACTGATGACTCTTGTTGAACTCATCTCTGTAATTGCTTTTGATGATCTATTTAATCAGAATGCCTTAAAAAAATCACAACAAAAGAAACCCCTTATTATGGACCATGGAACCATTAAATCTAAATCCTAAAAATTGGCATTAAGCATACAACATTAAAGAACAAAAACTTATTAGTTTGATTACTCACAAAGTATAAAAGAAAAGAGCCTTCGAATACCCAAAGTCCATTTGATTAAAAATGTTCATAAGACTAGAAATATGTCCTGGTGCACTCAGCCAGAATTTTAATAGATGAGTCAGAGTTACAAGAAGATGGAAGAACTTTTCTTACTTGAGTGCATCCCTGCTGTGGGGCACAATCAGGTAGTGTGCATGGAAGGAGTAATGTATTGAAAATGAACAGCCAAGGGCTTGTTAATAAGACATTTAACCTATTATTTTTACACTGGGAAAGAGAATTTAGTTCTAATCAAGGCTGTGAGGTATTTGTAAAACGGGTTGTCCAAAGTGAACCAGGCAATCTCAGTTTGATACCCAACAGACTCCCATTTGGCACCTAATAAAAGGTGTTCACATAGCAAATCTGTTACTAATTGCAATTCTTGACAGTCAGGAGCACAGGAGCTGTGTGGTTTGCCCTTATTATTTCTAGGTCAAATTTTACCCATGCAGAATCTCCTCCTGGCCCTTCACAAGCACTGTCTGCTTGTCTAGGGATGGAGAAATTTGTTCTCCTGGACTATTTATGAGCATTAAATTGTCACACATAGCCATAATTTCTAAGTCAGACATCAAATGCCTGTAGAACATTATGCAAAGAGAGGCACAGAAGTGGGGTCTGTAGTTTTCACCGCATTGCAAAATTGTCTTGAGTTGCACAAATCTATCAAACGAATATCAAGGACTTGCCAAAAGCTTCCTTTTCCCCACCCAAGATGAACATTTAATTGCCACATGAGATGTCAAGTGGTGAATGAAATCCTCTCAGGAGGTTATCTTAATAAAAGTAAACACCTCACACAAAAGCTGAGTTTCTTCTGGCCCTTTGGCACAGACGAGTCCTTATTACGAGCCTGCACAATAACAAGTCCCCTGATTTGTTAAACAGATAACAGAGAAGCAGCTCCCCAGCTGCCAAAACGGATGTATTAGTGACAAGACATTGCTAACATTCCCAGGTACTTACTTTTTGGAGTTGCCAGTGGTGACAGGCTGGCTCTGGAGGCAGCAGGGCAGCACACGGGGAGCTCTTGGCCAATGTAATGCAGTGGGGAGGTGAAGGAAGCTGAGCAGCACAGAGCCTTAATGAGGCAAAGGAAACGAGTCTGACAGGTGAAACTCCTCTCCACTCCCACTCTACACCGGGGAGTAAATCAAGCATTTCTGGTAAATAAGGGTGGAGAGAAATACCCTTCTGCCTTCTTTTGACTTCATAATAAACAGAATATGAGGATCCAGCCTTCCTGTCTTAGCAGTGCACATGATAAAGGAGGAAGGGGATGGTTTGGTTAAGGTTTGATTTAGAAGCTTTAGTGGTAAAGAGAACAAAGGGTTTGGGCTTTGTTAGCACATCTGAGGACACGTGGCAGCAGAGCTACCCTGAGAAAAGTTACACTCTGGGTCTGAACCAGGATGAGGAACCTGTTGGCTTTTTTTTTTTCCTTTCTGCAGACTGACCCAGATTTCTGCTTTATTTGACAGTCATTTTGAGCAGAGTGTGAAGGAGAAGCATCACTTACTGAAATGCATGTCAATGGTCTTGTGAAACGAGCGCCTCTCCCTCCCTCAGCCTTCTCCCAGTCTAATTAATAAGGTCATCCCACTGAAGGCAGGCTTATAAATAGCTTTCCAAACACTAATGGAATTAGTTCTGGCCTGGACAACTTTTCCAGGGTGACACAGGTATCTAAGAAGGGCTGGCTCCTTGGCATAGACAGCCACTCGCAGTAGAAATGTTGAAACATAAATATTTACCTGGTGTCCCAGCTCTTGTGCCAGCACTGACCTGAAATGGGATTATAGCATTGCTACTAATATAATAGAAAGACCTCCTGCAAGTAAAACAAGGGGTTTTAGAGGAATGGGCCTTGTATTAGATTACATTAGGCTAGATAATGAAATGTCAAATTCGGCTGAAGGTTTCTCTTTTGTCAGTATTTCTGAGGAAAGTGTATTTTTCATGGCCACAAACCCACAAGATTTTGTGGGGATAATAAACACTTACCTTGGGGAATAACACCAAAGTACTTCAAGTCAATAGGAATCATTCATATGACAGCAATTAATGGGAAAGCTCTAAACTCAGAAAAGAGAGATGTTTTAAAATTGACTATTTAAATTACCTGTGAACTGAGCCATTGAACTGCTTTGAGAGCAATGGCTGAATTTTAAAATTTGGTGGGAGGCTGGAATTTTATAATAAAAATAAAACCTAAATGTGTGCAGAAAATGTAAGCTCTGATTTTTAGAAAACTTAAAGCAAAGTGTAGAGAGAATGTATCTGACTTAGGGACTTCAAGTCAATGAGCTTTAAGTTCCTAAACAAAAGACAGACATGAAATTATACTATGATTATCTATGTGACTATTGAAGTTTAATTGCAGGAAAATAATGGAGAAATGTTATTTTGTAGTCATTTGGTCTGTGAATCAAACAATAGTCCTGCCATGTATTGCATTTCCAGTAGTAAAAAAAAGGCCACAGATTTCAAAATGCATACTGGGAAACCCAAAGAAGATCAAATTTGATATTAATCCATCTTTTCAATCAAATTCCTCCTGGTGGCATGTTCTGAATATAACCCTCTCCTTGATGAAGAAGCTGACACAAGGGCAGGAGGTGCTTCATGTAGCTGAGAAAAGATCATGTCTTCAGAGAGGGAGAGAAAAGCAGCACTTTTGAGTCTCTGAAATGGCCTTGGACCAGCTGCACAAACTCTGAGTCATCAGATGAATCAAGTCTGTTGATGACTGAAGAGAACTTTTACTTCAAAAAATACAGAAGTATCTTGCTTTCAGATATTGATTATGTAGCTTTTCCTTTGGGAAGCCTTAGTCATAGAGGTGCCAGATTTCAAGGCTTCTTTAGAAATAAAAAATGTCAGGGGAGTTTGGCTTTTAGTAATTACACCATAAAAAGATGGTGTCCCGTAGCCCCTGGAACATGAATCAATTCCTCCAGCAGAAATCAGTATGTAATTTTGGCTAAGAGGCAAAGAGGGGGTTGTCAAAGGGCAATGCAAAGGTAAAATTTGCTCATAAAGAGAATTTTATACAAAAGGCCAAATCAGGACAACCTGACTCAGGAACTAAGCAGCTGTCATTGCCTTCAGGTCCAGTTTGGACCGTACCATGAAGAGCACCTAAAAAATCACAGTTTAGATTCTTAAACCAAAAGGATGAGAGTCATGAGACTCTGTGTTGTTGCTGCCTTTAGGGAGTCTACAACAGAGAATAAAGAACTATTCTGATTGTACTATAACAGTAGATACTCTCAGTGTCAGTAGATCCCAAGGGACCAAGCCTTCCACCCCATCCTCCAGTTGCACTGATGGGGTCTCATCACTGTGGCCTGCAAAGAAAACCATCACCAGCTTTTTACCCCACTCTTGGGGTAAAAAAAGACCAGATGTTGGATTTTGGCATCCAGAAGTTGAGGCTTTTGAAGATCTTTTTAGCAACCTGTTACCCATGCAGAACTGAATTATTTCTCTTTGACCCCAATATTTTATAAACTCCCAAGTTTTTGCCTTGTAAACAGTAAATGGAAAATGTTCACACTTACAAAGCCAGAGTGAAGCAGTTCCATGTTTAAATCCCTTTCCACGCTGGACCATCTTTAATCAATGTTTATAACGTTGACATGCACAAACCTTTACTCTCTTCTTCCCACCATTGGGTTTTTTTTTTTTCTGTGAACGTGTCTGCCATCCATAATCACTCTTAATACCTCATCTTTGACATCACAATCAATGAAGGGAAATAAGCTGTTACTTAATGGGGCTGACACAAAATCCATTTAAGTTAACGGAAAGACGCTCATTGTTTCCTATCAGCTCCAGGTCAGGCCAAAGTGAACAGTGGGTGGAATTTAGCCTGTCATTTGTCATCTGAGAGGAAATGATTTCTACATCCCACTTGGAACCGCTTAGAGATTTTAAACATATTTAGCAAAAGAAAACAAACCGGTTTCTTGTCAGAGGTTAAATAGTTGAAATTTTACTCTCATGGGACGGTGTCTCATTTTGAGGTTTTTGAGGTAAGTTTGCTCAAATTGTATTATTTTTTATGATTGTGTCGTAGCTTAAAATGGTACTTAGTTTTCTCAATAGTTTAGGGAAAAAAAAAAACCAAATACAGGAGAGGAAGCTCAAGATGAATGTAAGGCAGTGACACTGAAGAGGTGCCTGAATGCCCCGTGAGGGTCACGAAGCACCGGCTGCAGGGAGCTTGGCCTCGCTGGCAGGGGCTGTGAGGAGCCCAGCAGCCTTTTGAACTCCCTTTGCCCTTCCTGCCAGCCTCCTCCCAAAGCAGCTTGCTGACAGCCTGCTAGTTTTATTTTTTATAGGTTCCTTAAATACATTTGGAAAGGGAGAAAGCATCTCTAATGCACAGCATTGTCTCAGCTCTTCTAGGTTTTGTAAACAGACTTAATAAAATATGAATCCATTTTTTTCTCTGGTTCATAAATATTTACAAATATAATTCGGAAGCAAAATAAACATGTTCTTTACTAGAACCCAACAAACATCAGATGCACTGTCCCTACCATGTTTCCCAATCTGAATAATGCTTGTTAGCCTTGAGAAGAGAGAGTGGAGGGACTGGCAGGGACAGGAAGATCCAAGTGATCATCTAACTTGCAATTCCCCTGATATGTTTAGAGACTTGTTTTTTTCACTGTTTCTGCAGAAATAACTTCTGGTACTCAAGGACAAAACTCCAAATGTTCTTTCTCTTGGTTAGGGTATGTTACAAAGAGTAAAGGGAGTTCTGTTTCACCACGTCCCTTCTGGCTGACAGGAAATTCTTGGGATGTAACATTTAATCACTGGTGGCCAGGCCAAGTTGCTGAGAGGTCAGAGAAACAGGGGCATCAAGAGGTTTGATTCCAGTGCAAATTTGTCTACTCTGCTCCAAACAGAGTGATTGCAAAACCATTGTTACTGCTATTGGCTACCTTTGTATCCAAAGGTGGAGGCCTTGCATCCACCATCCACTGAATTCTCAGTCTGTCCTTGAGTTAGAGTTATAAACTGTGTTATCTTTGATGGAAGGGATAAGTTTTCAGACAGACCCCGACCCAGACCTCTTCCTGCTGTGGTGGATAAAAGTGTACAGCATTCCAGTGATGTAACTGTGTGATTGGACTCACACAAATGAGACTCTGACCCGTCACATAATTGATGGAAGGCCTAAAGGGAACAAAATTCCCTAGTAGGTTTTTGGGAGCCAGTTGCACACCGAGTGGACAAACAACAATCCAGAGGGGCACAGGAGTCCCTCAACCTGTTTTTCAAGGTTGGAACCTCAGACAGCAAATTCCCATCCTCCCCATTCCTGGGTTTTGAGGCTCAGCAGCAATATTTAAAGGTAGAAGTAGGTGGAACAAAATCAATAAACAGGCAATGCCCCTGAGGAAGAGCTGAAATAGAGGTGTTTGTGTGTACAGAGCGTGGCTTTCCAGAAACTGCTCCTTCCCTGTCACTTCTGAGCTGCTTCTGCTTATCCAGAGGGGAGCAGGAACCCTCACCGGGGCTTAACCTTGTTCTGCAGCCCTGGACATTATAACCTTCTTATCTGTAGCTCATGTGCAAAATTGCAAGGCCACATTTTTGGGAACGGAACGCAGAGCCTTGGAGAGAGGCCACGCTTTCAAAATCTGTTTCCTCAGTAGCTTCCCCCGTGGCGGGGACGCGGCGCTGGCAGCGGATCAAAGCCCAGGAATTCCTGCACTGCTCCCAGACCATTCCTCCTGGCTGAGGTCACAGCACTCTGCCCCTTTCTGCTTGGTTTTAGCGGGACCAATTTTATAAATTCCAGGGCGAGGTGCGGCCCCGGGGTGAGGGTGGGGAAGGCACAGTGGTGCTCACCCCGCGTGTGCCACAGCAAAGCACCGCGGTGGCATCTGCCCTGCCCTGGGCTCACCCCACTGGCAGCTGTGCCCTGCACTGCTCTTATTGCCTGCCCACGGCTCATTTCAAGCAGCCTGACATCTGATGTAAATAGGAATGGTGGTTTCTGAACCGCTTCCAGCTCCTCAGAACTTTACTGGAGGCTTGTAATAGCAGTCTGCTCAAATTGAAGGAAAGAACCCCAAAGCTGTCAGCAACCTGGCACTGGGGAGGTTTCAGTCGAAATGACAAACTTTTGATCAGAAATTTATAAAGGCACTTTCAGCTTTTCAGTGGAAATCCAAATTCTCATGTTTTGGCAGTAGAGCTATATTGGGTAAATTTTCACTAACATTAACCATTTAAAAGCTCTTTAGTGCCCGCCCTTCCAGACAAAAAGGAGGGCATCTCCTTCAAGGAAAGATGTCCCTCAGCAGAGGAGAGGTGATACTCTGGAGGAGCTCATCTCTCTCTCCTTTTGTTCTGGAGTTTTGGGGGGCAGGGGCCCAACCTTTGGATGGTGACATCAATCCCACACAAACTGAGGGATGCTCTCCTTGCATTCCTGCAGCATAGAAGGTTAAAAGAAATGGTCTTTAAACTCCAGGCTGTCTAGTGCACTAGACATAAGTGCTGCTTTTAGTCATCAATATATTGCTATTTAAAGAAGACTGGTACTTTTAAGTCTCCTGATTATTCATATTAAAAGAGTGTTTCTTTTTCATTTGAGATTTTATGCTGTCATGCAGACATCTCCATAATTAAATGTGTGCTTGGCTCTTTCTGTCTCCAGCTAAGTAGACATTAATAGGGAACCTACCAAAAACAACTGCCAGAAATTTTCCTGCACTTCAATTTAAAAATATTAATATTGAATTACAGTGATGATAAAAGTCCAATATGAAATCACTAAAGGAAATTTAAGGCTAAATCATTTTGGAATCATCCAAGATAGTTTGTTCAAACTGATATTTTTCTTACAGTTTCCCTATAGGCACAGCAGAGACCTGTTCTCCACCACCCAAATGATGGTTTAAAAATAAACACTTTTAAGCATAAAATACAGCATAAAAGACTAGTACTGAAGTTGCAAAATCAACTAGGGAGCCTTTCTGTATATGTCTAATATTGCACAGTACTTAATGCCATAATCAAACAGCATTTTTCCTGTGGGAAAAATCCCGCACTGGATAGTCTACACCCACTTTGGGAGCAGCTATTCTATATTTCATTTTTCAATATGTGGCCTAGGGCTTAATCCCAGCTGGGAGGGAGCTGGGAGGGAGAGGTCTTATAAACTGCAGTCTCAATAATCTGATCTGATCCTGGGTCATTTACAGAGCAGCCCTAATCTAACTTGGGCGCCCAATCCGCTTGCTGAAGTTTTGCTGGGAATTTTTTTGTCTTTAGAATTTTCATCCCCTACAGCAAGAACAGTATCTCCTGATGCAGTGTCCACAGGGGAGAACTGCCTGGAGCAGCCAGGCCTCACTGAGTGAATAACCCCCTGCCCATTGCTTGGCTGTTCCCAGCTAGATCCCGTGTTCGTGGGGAGCAGATGGATGCTTGTGATAACCTGTAGATGGAATTGTACTGGTGACTGGGGATCCTAAACATGCCCTTTGCACAGCCACTGCCTTGATCAAGGCTCTTCTCTGGGCAGGAGGGTTTTCATCTGTCACAACTCTGTCACAACTCCTGCCTCTGCTCAGGGCTGTGGAGTGGGGGCTGAGCTACATGTTACACAACCTGCAAACTGAGCTGGAGGTCTAGAACAAGACCAAAATTGGATCAAGTCTTTTGCAACAAGTGAGTGGGACCTTAAATGGAGATGTTGTTTGTACTCATCCCTTTGCTGCTAAGGAGCAGAGAACAAATATTTGCACAACTGCCTTCACAAATCCAGCTCACATAAACCCTCTCCTGTCCCTGCAATAAAAAGCTGCCAGAAAGGTTGGATTTCCATTAAACTTTGCAGTCCTACACTAAACATGGCAAGGCAGGAATGAACCAGCCATTCTACTCAGCTTGGAGGGCACATCCTGAGCCTGTCTTGGGAGCTGTGACTCCAGTGCAGATGGTGGGAGCCAGGTCTGCTCTCTGGACCTTTATTCCAGCTGTTTGGCTGCACAGCTTTATGTCCCAAGTCCTGTTTTTAATACTGAAATGTAAAAACACAACTCAGGCAGTTCAGAGTATCTGTTTTGGTCACAATTCACTCTCTGCAAAGAGGGTTTGATGGAGGAAGGATGGAGAACAGCAGCTTGAAGACATGAGTTCTGCTCATCCCTATTTCAGTCCCAGCACCCATGAAGGACAAATCATCCCATGAGGGATGAGGGACTGCATCCCAGTCATCTTGCACTGGGTTTGGAGCTCTGTGAGGATGAGCCCCTGCAGGGGTTCCCATCCTAACCCCCCCATACCATGCTGCTGGTCACAGCATGGGCCATGGTGTGTCTGTGCCCGCTGGCAATTTTTGAGAGTTCCCAGCTCAGAGGTGACTGGGACGATTCCCATCCTTCTGTCAAACAGGAGGTGGCAAAGCTGCTCTTTTTTGTTGTCAAAAATGGACATGATAGCAGGGGATGCAGCCTGAGCTAAGCACATGGGAATGCAGCAGCCACTCTGTGCCTGCCCCGGGGAGCTCTGCCAGCTCACCTCCACCCTGACCTCACATAGCCCTGCTATTCCAGCTCCCGAGTCCAGCTGGGAGCAGCGGCTTTGTCCTCAGCGCAGGAGGAGGGTTTGTTTTGACGGCAGGATAATTAACGTGCCTCAGCTCCAGGGCTGTAAAATCCCTGGGGAGACCAGGCATGTCTGATTGGTACCGTGCCACAGCCAGGTGAGCGTAACACCACCTCCCTGCTGGGGGGTGACCACGCTCAGCTACCTGGCTGCAAAAACTACAGCTCTTTTCCTCATTTTATAACGGCAAAGCTGGTCTCCACTGACCATTCCACTTGGAAAAACGCCTCCCAGCTGCCTGGACAGGACACAGTGAGAAACCATCAGCTATGGCAAACTTTTTTTGATGTGATCAAGGACTTGAGGCAGCCCTGGAGGAGCGAGCCCTGTCTTCTGCTGCCCTCCAGAAGGGGTTATTAAAAATGGGCTAAAACCAGCAAACTTAAAGCCATCCTTAATCAAAGAAGCCCTTGGCTGCTGGAAGGTTCTGCTCTGCAGAGCAATCCCTGTCTGGTGCAGTCAGACTTTTGTGATTTAAGGCCTCAGGGAATTATGTATATGCACATTCATCCCTTCATATGGCAATGTCCACATTCACATATGGCTGCTCCAGAGTCTGCCCCGGTTTCACAACCAGTAATCACTGTCTTTTCCTCCTTGGCTCTCCTTTAACCAAACCATTCAGTCCCAGTTTGGGAATACTCAGCATTGGATAAATGCACTAAAGCAGCAGCAAGGACAGCTTTGCTGACGTTCCTCCCATATTCCAGTGTGGTTTATTTCATGTTCACCATGGTTTATTTTTTTTTTTTCACTTCACCATTATTTGTGCAAATAAACTCTGCAAATATGAATATAGAGCCATACTGGTTTGTATGGGTATTTGAAATTGATAGAAAAAATTACCTTTCCTACAGATTTTCCATTATACTGATAGAATAAATTACCTTTCCTCAAGGCTTTCCACTATATATCAACTTCCATTATGTGCTGAACACTGACATGAGAAGGAAACCTCTGCCATTACAGCCCTGTGCAAACATGGTTCTCTTCCAAGCTTTCTGTCTTACTACTAAATAAATATGTGTGCGAGATAGCACGTGTGTAGTACTACAGAAGACTATTATTTACACAACTTCCAAACCTGTACAAATTCTAATGTATAGTTCACACACAAAGCATGTTCCAAGACACAGAGCTGCAGCGGATTTTCCACCTGTGCTGACACTACATCAAGGACCAGAAACCCAAAACATATAGCAGAGACCAAACCTGGGTTATCCTCAGCTGAACCCAAATGAAGTGCCTTGTCACCTCAGAGGAAACTAAATCCACCTCAGATCTGAATTCCCTCTGGAGGTACCCATCCCTCTCCCTTGGCTGTGAGAGCAGACTGGATTTCTAATCAGGCACTCAGGTTGGTAAAACAGAGGAGTGTTTCCACAGCCAGGAGCTTGGGCTTGAGATCTGATTGACCCCATAACACTACTTCTGGAAGAAATCACCCAACAAAAAGTGTAAAATAAGGAAATTTTTCAACACCTGAAAGGCAGCAAGATGCCTGGCCAGTTTTGAAACTTTTTGGTAAAAAAAGCCCCAAAATTAATCTGAGTTTTATCAACCACTGACAAATATTTTGGTTTTCTTTACGAACTCTTTCATTTCACTTGTACAACAGCATTGCCTGGTTAGACACAGCTCCTGGAAGCCTTGCAAAGGTGTTCACATATCACACAGATATCCACACACACACAGTCAGGGCACCCAGGGTTTGCCAGCCAGGCTTGACTGCAGGAGCGATGGACAGGGGAGCAAAGGGGTGATTTACACCAGCTGAAGATCTGGGCTATATTTTGCAACAAACCTCATGCAAAGTAAACATGTCCTTGCATCATAAACCATAGGAGCCAAGAAACAGCTCTGCTGGAGGAGCCATAGAATAAGGAGAGAACAAGCCTGTTCAGGTTAAGAGCTCTGTGTCTAAAAACATGTCCTGACATATTCACAGAAGGTTAGGTATTTTTGAAGTCGATTTTCCTTTTCTTGCAACTCCCCAATCCTCTGAGCTCATTAAAATGAAGACACTCTAATTTCCAGGAGTGGCCAACAGGGAAAGGTCAAGGAAAGACTTCTTTGTAATGTTGATTCTCCAACTCCAGGGAGAAGAACAGCAGAGTTTTCATTAAAACACTGTCAAATGATAAATTACTGCACTGTCAAAGGAAAGTAGGACTGCTATTACCTTATATGCAAATGGTAGTGAAAGAAAAGACTTGATGATTTATAGCTTGTGTACAGGTCTACCTGAAACGGGATCTTGGGTTGACAAAAACAAGGGTCTGGTTACCAGCAGCTGCTCCTGGCTGGGTATGGAGCAGCCAGAGCTGCTGCATCAGCAGCATTACACATCCCCTCTGGATGGAGGCTCTGTGGGGGTACATCAGGACTCCAGTTCTGAAAGTGCAAAGTTACTCAGAGAAGAGATGCTTTAGGCAGATACTAAAATGAAAAAGAAACAAAGAAGCAATTTTTGCTGTTGCACCAAACATTAAACAAAGCAAGACAGCCCTGGAACCCAGTGAGATCTGTGCTGGACAGGACACTCAGTCTTTAGGGAGGGACTCGAGTGTAAAATCCAGAGCTGCTGCTTGCCACTTTGTGTTTTGTGTTTCCATGGATAGATGCCAGGGGAAGACAGTCTGATTAGACAGATTATTTTAGTTCAAATTGAAATAGATCTTTGATTTCATTCATCCCATCTCCACTTGAAAAACGCCATCTGTCCACTACAAGGCATCCTGACTTTCAACTAAGAAAAAACACTGCTCGAGGCCTCAAAGGGGGAACAAAGTGAGGTGCTGCCTGTCCCGGGTGCAGCTCTGATGCCAGGGGTTTAGGGTGTTCACAGCTGTAACTGCCTTTGTCTCCAAGGAAAGCTTTCCTCAAACCCATGGGTTGGATCTGAGGACCAAGCCGCTGTCTTTTAACAGTTAATTAGCTGGAGCAATTAGTGGTCATGTTGTTGTACAAAGAGCAACAAAGGGAGTGTGAAAACCACCAGTCAGAGAGCGGCTGGACCTGAAAGCAGGGAGGGATTCAGGGAGGGATGGCAGAAAACTGGGGCAGCACATCCAGGGCCGGACACAGGCTCTGGAGTGTGGCAGCCAAATGGTAATTGTGGTTGTATCCATGCAAATTTGGGCCCCTCTGCTGCATTGCACTTGCACTTAGGTCACCCCTGGGTATTTCCACCGAAATCCTGTTGAATTACCTCAAGTAAACTCCTGCCTGCAGCAGGGAAAGGGAGAGCAGAGCACAGACCTGGTCCAGGGTCACGCCTGAGTCCGGAGCAACAGAATCTGGCCCCTGGAAATCCCAACAGTGCAGCATGGAAAGACCAACGATTTGTGGGGAGACACCAACTGCACATAATGTGCTGTACCTGCATCCCAGAACATGATTTTTAGAAAGCTGATGCTTGGGTCAGTAGTTGCTTTATGCAGTTGACTGTCAAATCATCTGCCCTGTCCCTTGAGCTTCTGGAGAAGAGAACAGGGTGATCCAAGGTGAGGAGAAGAATGAGAATCAAGCTGGGGTGACTTCTGCAAATTTAAGATACTGTAATACAGGGTTAAAATGGAAGCATTTGCAATCTTTATGCAACAGGCTGTAATTATGTGCACAAAGACATGTCTCTGCCTGTGTAGGTGTATGCATTATACATTAATATGGGTATAACAACCAAAGAAGCTGATATAGTTGCTTCTCATTCCATATTATCCTTTTATTAGGAGATGTGCACTATGATGGTTTCAGGTTTTTAAATCCATGGCAAAATATTAAAGCCCTTTCTGCCTTCACCACGTGCAGGAGCCTGCGCCGTGCCAGGGCTGCACCTACAAACCCAGTTCTCTCTCTGAAGCCTTGTCCTGCTCCGGTCATCTCAGGCACTTGCTGTCCCCATCCCAGGTTAAAGTCATGATCAGACACACTGTAAGTTCTAAGCCCAAAGTGCCCCTTTGAACTCAGGGCTTATCTGAGCCCTTGTTGCCTTCTGGCGGGTTATTCGGCGAGTTTGAGACGACGGATCTGGCCGACAGAGGTTTATCTGCTAAGACAGATGCCTGTAGCAGCAGAGCTAATCTGGAGTGCCCTGTAGGAGCAGAGCTAATCTGGGGTAGCACTTAAATCAAACGAGAGCAGCAAAATGCTGCTGACCCAGGAGGATGCTCTGGAGCCCTGTGCTAACAGGGTGCAGTGAGAGGAAGCTGCCCACGCTCCCAGCACTGTGCACACTGCTCCAACTCGGACACGTGTCTCGCCTGGCCCTGCTCAGGATGTGCCATGGTGCCATTCACAAGGTCCTGGTACTCATCCTGTGGGAACTGGCCTCTGAAGGTAGGCAGCTAAGATCCAGCTTTCACTCCCTCTGTCTGCACAGGATGGGAAGTGCCCAGAGATCCAAGGGTACAGACAGGTGAGAGTGCTGCTGTACACCTGCCTGGAAATCAGGAATAGGAAAAGGCTGGCCCTGGTCCAGTCCAGGTAAGCCTTTGCTACATGTAGAAACAAAGAGAGGTGCTTCACCCTTGTGTGATGAGAGCACAGCCTGGGCTTAAGCCATTTGCCTTCATCCCTTTCATCCAGTAAGTATGCCTTGACTTCTGCTCTAAAAAAAAAAATGGAAATGGGCTCCTGTAACATCTGTGACTGCAGGTTACCCTGAGTGCTTCCCAGCAGACAGGGCACAAAAAAACCACAACCCGTGTCCTCCCAAGCAGCTGTTAAACAAAACAGGAAAAGGCAGCCCTACAGCATGACCCTGCTTTGAAGCTCTGCCCTGAGGGCCAGGCTTGGGTCACCTGTGGGAAAGCTTTAGCAGGCACCATTCACCCTCTGCCCCCTGCCAGAGCTGGAACCTTGCTTTTCCTTCTTGCCTCAAACACAACTGCCTTCTGCTCTGAGGAGCTCTACCCCAGGCTGGGGCATCCTGTCTTTCACTGCACACCAGGAGAAAACAGGCAAAGAAATAAACCCACACGTTCACCCTCAGCAGCTGAAGTAGGGAAAGCGTTTTCTGTCTGCAAAAGGGGAAGAGCAGCCAGTCCATCTGCAAAACAGTTTCCCATTAACCAGCCCATGATAATATCTTACATGGCCCTAATGGCAGTTTAACTGTCACCCCAAGAAGCAGATGGACTTTTGTAACACTGAGAACACAAAATCACAAGAGGAGGGAAGCCCCGGGGTCTGCTGGCAGGACAGAATTGGTTGGAGGGAAAGAAAAAGGGTCCTCTGTCCCTTCAGCTCTCTTGAGGCAACAACAGGGGAGCAGCATGTCCCTTCCCAAGCCAAATAACCCTGCCATCACAGTTGCAAAAGCACACAGATTTGACAATGATGAGCCATATCTTCTCCTCCAGCCATGGCTTAGCCCTCCCACGTGTCCAAGCAGTTCTCCATCCTCTGCCACCGTGGATTGGTGAAAACCTCCATCCTCCCAAGGAACTCACACACCACCATGGTTTGTAAATACATGTCCCAAGGACGTGGTGTTAATACTTCACAATTATTTTTTTCCCTGCCAGAATGAGTTAACACTGGAGTCTCTGTCCTGGCTTCAAATTTCCTGGCTTTCCCCTGTCTGCGTCAGGACATAATTCTTTCCAGCCAGCCTTTTCCTCAGATGTTCAGAGTTAGCATTGGGATCCCTGCCAGCTCTCCTTCCCAAAACAAACACGGAGCCTCCTGATGCCAAAGATTTGCCTTCTATTCAGTTCCCCAGGGATAGAACTCTTGGCTTTACAAGCAATGCCCCGATTTTCATTTCGGCCTATGTATATAAATAAAAATGCAGCTTTACAGAGCCTTGTCTGCTCTAGAAAAGACTTGATGGCGTGTCCCTACAAGCTGTCTCTCTCCATCAACTCTAAATAGAGCTTCAATTAATTAATGAGATTATCTGCCAAGTTAGTACACATTGTTTCAGCAAGGAAAATAAGGCTTATTGTCAAATTGCTTTTTGCTGGTGCAATCATGGCAGCAGCAGAGATTTTGCTAGTAATAAAACCACCCACCCATTATTAAACCACCCTGGTTCCAGTGTAAACCTGGTCTAAAACTAATGCCCTGAAAAGTGATAAAATACTATTCCCATCTCGGTAAAAAGCTTTTCTTCCCCTCCAGCAACTCTGAGTTCACACCTTCTCTGCCGTGGTGACCTGTGTGCTTTGCCTGGAGGGCTGGAAATTGCAGAGCTGCTGGTGGCTGATGAGAAATGATTCAAAGGAGGTGTTGCCCTGAGCCCTGCAGAGAGCAAAGCACAGCCCTGCAGGGGTACAGCTGAAATTTGGACAGAACCTTTCTCTCTGCCCAGGGACGTGTCCTTCAGGCTCAGGACAGGTGAAAGGTGTGTCCTCCAGCAAGCCAAGGCTGCTCCCTCTGCTCTTGGAAGGAAAACAAGTGGGTTTCTTCTTTTTGAGGAAACAAGTTTGTGACTTATGTCAAGTTTATGCTTAATATGCTCCTGAGAGAATGGGAAAGAAATCACCTGTTAAAAGTACTTATTCAGTCCATCGAGAACTGCATTTTTGGTTGTTGGGGAGGGTAAGAGGTACAGTGGTCATAGGGAATGCACAGGGCATGTGCAGACATTAAATCAACTGCTGCCACTCATGAATTTTTTCAATACACCTTTTATGCTTATGACATTTGTTTCATGCATGCCCAGTTTCCAGCAGTAAACTTGAGGCACCTCCCATTAATCCCTCAGTACTCTGGGGCTCTGTTTTGTCCTTTGAAAAAGGCAAAGGTGGATGTGCCCAATCCTTGCCTCCTCTCCCCTTTCTTGAAAGGTTTAGCCCTAGAACTGGCACATTTATTTTATATATAAGAAGTGGCTGAGCTAAAAATAGAAGGTGAAAAATATTGCCTAATAAAGTTACAAAAAATATTGATGATTTAGGAAATACAATTCCTAAAAATAGAGCTGGATGCTAAGCCTGTATTCTTTGCTCATCTGAAGTCAATAGCAATTAAATTCAGTGTATTTTTAGATAATGAAGAGCTATATCATGTGCCCAATCAGCTTCAATACCGAAGGAGTGTGAAATGTGGGTGCTTAAACAATATGTCCAGGTCTTCTATGCATTCAGGAAGAGACACAAATATATAATCATTCATAATTAACAATTTCTCTATAGCACCACCCATGAAAGGATCTCGTGTTCCTTCATAAATATTAATTAAATCAACCCAACACTCCACTTGTGTAACAATTATTGCTGCCATTAACAGATGGAGAAACTAGGGCACAGCTTCATTGCCCACACAGAGCATCTGCTGCAGATCTGGGATGAGACTGACCCATCCACAGCCTGGGCTGAACCATCAGATGCTGGATTCGGATGCCTTGTGACAAGGATCTGCCTCCAAAAGCTGCTCCCCGTTTGTCACGTTAGGGTGGAAATGCCTTTTTGAAATGTTAATGTCAAACAGTGTCAGTATTAGAGAGGGAAACTAAGGAGCAGCGTCTCCAAGGAAACCAGCACAGGAGGAGGAGGGAGTGAGGAGACTAAAGCAGGAGCAGAACAGGAGCTAGAGTTGGCAGCTGTTCTGCTTTTCCCATTTTTTACATTTCTGCTATGATTTTCTCTTGATAAGTCAGATACCTTCCTGCTGTGAATGTCAGGGCAGCTTATTTATAAACAATTAATTTAGCTCTCCATCATCCAAGCGTGAAGAACCAGAGCTCTACCTCAGAGCCCTGACAGCTGCCCCAGGAGCCCTCCTGCTTCCCTCCTGGGCAGCAGCAGCCACCAGCAGAGCCCAGCACACATCTCCCCATCCCTCACACCTTCCCCACGTGACATCCTCGCTGCAGCTCCAGCTGCCATTCCATCCACCACTGAGAGCAGCTATTCCAGGTCAGGCTGCAGGAGCCCCTCAGGGACACCAGCAGGACACGTGGATTTGCTTTCAGCCCCCAGATCCCACCTGATGGGACAGATTCTGCAGTGCTTGGGGGAGTCACGGAGTCATTTGGGCTGGAGCAGCACCAGGAGACCCAGCCTGATGCTTTGCCTTATAAAAAGGACACAGGTAGCTCAAGATACTTGGGTTTTAATCCATCTAAAAGATGGCAAGTGGGCTGTAGGGCTCCCCTAAACACGAAGCAGTGTTGGCCCATGGCTGGAAGAACAGTATTTCCAATTAAACTCCCAACATCAATTCCTGCCTCTTGGCATCCCCACCAAAGCACCAACATCACACAAGCTGAATCACTGGTAACTCAAGGTGATGCAGTTCTAGGCAGTAAAAACTATTCTAAAGTCCTTCTTACAGCCCAGGGGTTTGACTTGGACGTGTTACTGTGCTTCTGTACTCAGCACTATCAGAGGATGAGCGTTTCCACCATGAAACAATGTGCAAAATGAGACAAGACTTATCCCTTTTCAAATTCAAAACAATCACAGCATGAGAAGTAATTCTCTCTTGTGAATATGGGTTAGTCTGTCTGGACTAATCCTCTACTCATATGCAGTGGCTTATTAAGGATTTTAAAAAGAAATCTGAAGGCTCAGATAGTATGTTTACAGTGGAACAGGCTCACATGAAAGATGTACTTTCAGGGAATTTAATGACATGTTTGATTTGAACTAATGTTGGAGAAATCTAGAAATCCTTTTTTTTTTTCCTGTGTTGTTTCTGTGAAACCCTTTAATGAAGGCTTTACAGAAGCAGTAATATGTGATTTTAAAAGGGCACTAAAGCCAACTGAAAGCGAGCCAGTGAAGACTGAATTCCTGTTTCCTGCAGAACAGCAATAAATCCTCCCAGCACCCCTCAGTTCCCTCCATATTACAGAACTAGAGATCAGTGCCATGGTGACCACAGGTCACTCAAAGCAGGTATTGTAAGGCTCTGTGTCCAGGGTTTGCCCAGATTTAATGTGGCTTGTTCATCAACTCCTCTGTTCCTCCTGCTCCAGGCATTTTTTGTGGGAGTATATTTTATTTCATTCTCTTTGAACCTACCAGGGTTAGTTCATAGAGTGGAACTCAGGTGCATCCCCTGCATGCCAAGCTGTATAGTAACCCCCTTATGAACTGCATAAATGACTAAGAAGAGAGAAATCTCAGTGCAGAGGGCAGAAGAGCAAGAGAAAATAAATGCAGAGCAGACACATGGAGCAAAGAGCAGCGGGAACAGGAGCTCCATAAGCCAAGGGCAAAACTGGAAATAGAGAGTATTTTCTAAATCCTTGCCTGTCCATCCAGTGTTTTTCAACTCATATTGCTCCTGAATAAATGCTAACACAATTTTACCAACACCTTGCTCCTTTGCAGGTAGCACCTGCTCCAGAACAGTATTTCTGTGCTGGATATCCTGGCCCTAAGCACTGCCTAATCCTCTGGGCAAAGCACACACAGATAGGCACGGGTAGGATTAAGCAAGGCACAAACCCAGGATCGACTGAACAGGGTTGGAAGAGCCAGGCACAGAGTATGTGCAAAGAGCTGCACAGGATGCTTCTCAAACCATGTGAATTCCAGCAAGGAACACACATTTTACACAGCACGATTTAGGGAAAATAGCAAAACTGCTCTGAGGATATTTACCCCCATTTTCTCGCAGTGGTGCAAAGGACGTGGCAGAGGACTGAAAGCACTCAAGGGAATGCAGCTTCAAGGGTGATTTCTGGTAAGCTTGGCCTGATAAAAGCCCATTTGCATGCATTAATCCTGCCACAGTCATTAAAAAAGCGTGGTAGCCAAGACCTCCCCAAAGCAGTAATTTCACTGGCAGTGACTTGATTACTTGGAATTCTTGGTACATACTCCAGGGCTCTCTCACTGCTTTAATACTCCAGTATTGTTCTAGTACAGACAAAACTAAGAAAGCCATTTTATCCCCATTGGGAAGGCAAAGTCCTGATGCACTTCAGTTTCTCATTTTCCAGAAGGGGATTTATCCTCTGTTTGCCTTCCTGCTATCAGGAGAAAAGTGCCATTTGCTGCTTTTGCCTCCACGTTTCAGGGCAGAGTCCATCAACTCTATCACAACTGATAAATTTCCTTATGAGTGAACACTGTGCTCCAGGAAACTGCTCCCCTGCTCCCAGCCTCCCTGGGCACCACTGGCAGTCCACAGCCCAGTTTCCAAAATCAGCAACTTCCCACTGAGTTTCAAGGAGCCAGGGGTCTGTGGTGGGTGTACACAAAAGGTTTGCCATTAGAGGAAACTATCAGGAGGATTTCAGCTATCTGAAAGTATTTATCAACCCAGCCTTGCCAGTCAGTATTACAGAACCAAACACGTGGCAATGATATGGCACACATGGAATCACTACATTATCTGCATGACCTTCATCAAAGAACCACAGAGCTTTTCTGTTGGCATTATGACACCTCACCATCAAAGAAAACAGCTCTTTGGGATATTCTTGAGCTCTTTTTAGTCCCCCCAAGGTCTTCTTAGCAAAGATTATTATTTCTGTTCCCTAATGCCAGGGATGCCTTATCACAGAAAGGCTCCTAGCATGTGAGATGATACATGAACACACAAAAAGCTTTTAAGAGCTTACAGGCTGAATAGAAGGCAGATGGGAGAGCCCAAGAAAAGACAACACTGGCCTGCCTGGGTGACAGTGGCCATGACATATGAGCAGCTTAGTCACTGCCAAGTTTTGCCAAAGCAGCTACAACTCGCAGTTGAATAATTGCACTTTTTCATTGCTAAATAACAAAAACAACACTCAACATAATTATTTCAGTTTGATACGTGGAAGAGGACCATGCCACCAACTTCAGATTTATTACCATTTCATCACATCAAGGGTTTAACTCCAGCACCCAGCTCTCAGGACCCTTCCTTCCAAAACCAGGCATGTCCATAACTCACCGGGGTGCAAAAGACAGCTTGAAAACAAAACCTGGGTTCACACACAAGAATTAAGAAACCAAAAGAAAAACCACTAATGATTCTGGCTCCTTTTCTTAAAATACAGTTAAATGAAAAGATACTCTCTAGATTTCTTTGCCACTGCCAGGATGTTCTGCGGCTGATTCATAATCCAGCACGTCTGGGGATGCAGCATAGGCTGACAGTTCCTACCCAGCTGGAGTACAAAACATGCAATCCAGCCAACAGCTTTGTTCAATTGTGGTTTATTTCTGGAAGTATTTAAAATGCCTGTCCTGAAGGCATTAGGACCACTGCAACCCAGTGAGTCATCCACCTGACACAGACAGGTAATAAGTCTCACTGTGTTTACTAAAGCTTTCTGTAGGACTCTGTGGGTGCTTCACAATAAGATGATGTAAAACAGCCCAAGGGACAGACACCTACAGCAGTCTGGGGTCCAGGGCTAATTTTCCCTTAGTAACCAGTTAAAATCCACCAGTTAAGGAGCACCACGTACAGGAACTTGAGCACTATCTAGAGGGACACAGTAACCTGGTGTTAAACATCCCATTAAGCACTGAGAGGGAGAAACCCAGCAGGATGAAGAAGAACATTGTGAACCAAAAAGGCCTTGAGCTTGAAGCTACCAAACTGTGGGAAGAATAACAGGAGCTGATGCAGATAACGTTAGACTTACTGGAGATGCAATAACAGCCTTCATGTGGCTCAGCTGGAACATGATACAGCTAAAGGAAGGTTCAGGGGGGAGAGGCAGGGTCAGACATGTGGAGATGCTCACTGGAAGCCAGGATGGTCAGAAATTCCTGTTCCAGTGGGACACATGGCAGCCATGACTCACATATCACATTACTGGTAAATTTACCCCATTTCACGCTGTCTCTTGGGCAGGAGACACCATACCCAGCTTTTCCAGGAAGCATATTGTATCCCATCAGGGGATTTGTGTGGGCAAGGGGTAAGAGTGCCCTGTAAGAGCAGAGCCCATGTTCTACCTACAAAAAATAGGCAGGTATTTGGTAGGTAGGTATAGGTAGTGCCCTTAGGGGAGCTCACAGACAACATGGAAAGTATTAAATTCTGATGGGAGCAGCAGCTGGCTCCTATCAGAAAGACACTATCTGTATCCTTTTAAAATCCTTAGTGTTTCTTTTCTCCCTGGGAAGATGGGAACAGCCTACCAAGGTCATCTGCACTCTGCTGGCCGAGGAAGATGTGCCGAGGCTGCAGCACAGCTCAGCCCGTCCGGGCGGGATGCCTTGAACAGCACCGCGTTCCTGCAAAAATAACTGTGCCAGGCACAACTCGAGACTGAACCAAGGCCCCTCATCAGTGCCGGAGTGGATGAACAGCGTCACTGCTTCCCACTGCCAGTGGGCTGCGAGGCAGCGGCAGCGCTGATGGAAATGAGTCTCTTTATGGCTGGCAGGCAGAACTGCAAGCTCATATCGATGCAGAGCACAGCTCGACATAAACTGACCCCCTCGGCAACGGCACCGTATCAAATAAAGCGGCGTCTCAACTTACCTTGTGAGCGCGTTATCCTTTTGCGAACGGGCAGTAAACATAGCAGGCGAGGCAGGCGGAGCGCAGGTCCCTTCACACAGCAGTAGTCCTTTCCTCCTGCAGGTCGGCGGGGTTTTCGGTCCCCTTACACAGCAGTAGTCCTTTTCCCCTGCAGGTCGGCGGGGTTTTCGTAGGCGGAGATGAGCCCCTTCGCCCAGCGGGTGCCGGGGGAGCCCTGCTGCATCACCACCAGCCGGATCGGGGGCTGGGTGTCTGCGGGGACCTCAGGAGCGTATTCCTTGCTGGGATCCTTCCCCCTGCAGTCATAGAGCACGCAGGAGATCAGGAAGACCAGGAGCAAAATAACATAACTAGACACCAGAATGATGAGATTCAAGGTAACGGGGTCAATCTCCAGATAAAACTCCATTTGGTCCCATACTCTCGAGTGCAAACCCGGAGAATGAAGTTTCATATGCACGAGTGAGCGGCTGGTGGCCGATCAGAATAGATGTATTGGCTTTGTGGTAAAAATACACTAATCCTCAGGTCTCCTGTAGCAATGGATTTCCCTGAATCGGACGATTAAAGCAGCTCAGTTTAATAACTTAAGCTCCTTCTTTTAATGCCACGTTGCCTACAGTGGCAGAAGCTAAATTTGATTGCTGTATTGACAGGAAAACAGCCCCCTTGCTCAGGGACCATCTCTATCCTCGACAGGCAGGTACCAAAATGTGTTTCTCCTACAGGCATTTTGCAGAGCCTTCCTTCCTCAGGTGGGTTTGGGCTTCTAGGCTGTAAAAAACTGACCTGTGCAATTAGTAAATGAATTCAGAAATAATTAGGAAGTCATTGCAAAGTAACTTTTCTCAAAATCCCATGAGCCTGCTTCTGCTTTCGACTAAGACCTTTCTGGGCTAGTGCTACAGAAGGGTTTTAAAGTGAATTAAAGATGTTTATTACCCAAGTCCCTATCAGGATTACAGGGACACGCCACACTGCTGTGTCACACATGGCCCAGCCAGTCCTTGCACAATCTCCACTGCAGGATCCTGCTTCCCACAGGCTGCTCCATCCCCTTGGAGTCTCCCACGTGTGAGAAGGTACAACATAGAGTTTCTTTAGCCTGGGCACTGCTAATTTATTATTCCTACACAGATCCTCTGCTTTCTGAAAAGAAGGGGAAGTTTGCAATGTGGCTGTTCCCTGCCTGGCAGCAGGGCCAGGCTCCCAACCCAACAAAACCTCCAAGGACCTATTGCACCTTCCAGGTTTACATCTCTGAAGCTGCTGAGTAAGGAGGGACACACACAGCTGCCACACATCACCCACACAGTGAGTGCTTAGAGAGACCACCCCTCTTCCTCCAAAATAGAGATGTCCCAGTGTGTGACACCAGGAAGGCAGACTGGAGGTGGTGTCAAGGAGCACCACAGACCCCACATCAGCACGCTCGCTGCTCCACCCAAAACTCTGAGGTTTTGGTTACAGCACAGCAGGGTTTTAGGAAGGGATTAGGCTGTCCCAGGTCTTAGCACTGCCAGAGCTGTGGAAAAGGGCTTTATGTGTCAGCGGGAATCCAATCTGGCACGTCTAAGCTGTAAGAAATATGTCACGGGGCCACCCTGCTGCCATCGACCTCAGCACATGCGGCTCGTTTTAAGGTCAACATCAGCTGCGTCCCCCACCATCTGCCCTCACGGCTCTTTAGCTGAGAAGAAGTTGGTATCAAGGAGTAATCCCAAGGCTGGCACTGCCAGGGCACGCTTGGCGGGCGGAGGGAACCCAACAGCACCCAGGATGCACATTCATGTGACCCCACAGTTGTGTGTCTGTCACACGTCACGAGCTGTGTCTGAAGGAGGGCAGGCACTTGGCTCTCAGACATGGGTTAGATGAGGCTGAGATTTTTTTTCAAGACAGGCTCTTAATTATGCACTTTCCTTCCAAAGTGATGGCAACCAGAACTGGGATTTGGTTTCAGCGCTCACTGGAAAACTCAAAGTAATTTGAAAATCCCTCCAAAGTGTTCATGAACACCAGGGCCTTTGAAGGGCAAAAGGGTTCATGATCTTAAATTTCAATCATGTCGCACTACAAAAGATCAGTACTAGAGCAGGAAATATATAGTTCTCATGCTGAGAGGTGGGATTTTACATTAAGTCTTTTAAACCAGTCCTCAAACGGCAGCCTGGGTTCTGAAAACTCAGCACTGCACTCACAAAACAAAGTTTATGGGACTTTTCTGCCTTGCACCTATTCAGTACCAGCAAGTTTGCCAAACCTGAATTGTCTCCTCTAAGGTCCTCCACGCTAACAGCTTGGTTTCAGATTTCTGTCTAACACTGCAGCAGGGAAATACATGTCACAAAGTGTTTGATTTAGATAGGCATCAGGCCAGCTTTTAGGGGACTTTTCAAAATGTAAAATCTGGTACTACATTACTGCAGACACGATCTCTTGAAGAGAGAAAAGCTTTCTGGTTTCTCCATCTCTGCAGCTTCTTAAAACATTCTCTTAGAGTGAAAATAGATGGTACTTTCAAGACACCTCCTGCAGTTTGTACCTAGGGCCTGGCTTGCAGCAAGATCTCATATTTATGCCTTTGTTGTATTCCCAGGATTTCTGTCCTTAAGCTGGAGCTGCTCCCAGCAGCCTTTGTCCAAGTCAGTGTGATGAAAATTGAAGTCTAGGAGGGGATTTGGATTGAATACCAGGAGTTATTCCCTCATCCCAGCCCAAATCCAGGGCAAACTATAGATGTTCACCATTTGATATTCCTGTGCCCAAGGATTGCCAGGAACTAATACCATCTGCCAGCAGCCCTGTCCCAGGAGAAGGAGCATCAAACCACCTTGGGAACCTCATCTGCACACACACACTGGGGCTTTTTATAGTGGAGCCTCACTCCAACAAGCTGGCACTGCTCCCAGGATCAGTGTCCCAGGGTCCTACCCTGCCCAACACTGCTCCCTCCTGCCCATCCTGCAGCCTCAGCTCTGCAGCTGATCATCCCTCACCAGCCTCTGGCATCTCACCCTCCTCCTGCTGTTTATGCCTGCACCCTTTTCTATGGAAAAGTCATTCAAATTCCTCTTTGCACCCACACTGATGAAGCACTGACAGTGCCCCAGCTCTGCACTGAGCAGGAACACATTTCCCCTGAGCAACTGAGAGAGGCAGGAGCTTTGCTGGGTTGGTAAAAAAAACAACTTAGCAGGTTGTGTTTGTGCTTCCCCAGGCAGCCAGGAGCCTGGCTGGGGGTCAGGGAAAAGCACTGCCTCGTGCAGGCTGGGTCTAGCAGTGACTGGTGAGACAGCACCTGGAGAACACACTTTCCTCATATCTTCACAAATCATCTGTGCTACACCGCCTGTGCCAGAGTGCAGGGATGGTGGGCTGCACAAAACCTCTGCTATAGCCTCTCCAAGTGGATTAGCTGGAGTCCACTATTTATTTATTCTGCTATTCCATTATTTAATGCTTGACAAAAAGCCTACCTGAGGGTCAGAGCTCCTGGTGGAGACCCAAGGCCACCAGCTGCCACTGATGCGACTCCATACTCAGTCTTTCCCTCAGGTTTTTTTCCTCTTATTTTTTCCACCTCAATTTATAGATACTTCTGGACAGAAAGCACCTCTTCTGCAAACACCAGCTCAGCTGGGAGGAGAGATGAAGGTAAATGATGTACGTAATTGAGAACTATATATTTTCTGTAATTTTCTCTCTTGCACAGTGAGTTTCAGAGTACAAAAGTTCAGATGTTTCTAAAACAGCAAAGAACCTCTCTACAATCACAGGAAAAAAAAAAGAATCTAAAAAGAAAGTCTTGGGAAGAGGTTCTGGTGGAAGAGAGCTACAAGAGCTGTTTTGAGAGGAACTACAAAGGAATTGCAGGCAATGGCCAGAAGAAAATAAATCAGTCTGTGAGAAATGATAGCATCTTCTCATCCAGTGCAAGATTTCAACACCAGGTCCTTGCTGTGCCATCTCTTTTTGACCACAGCAGGTTAGGGCTGGTCACAGGAGCATTTTGACTGGTAGATCCAAAGCAGCAGCTCAGGAGGGTGACCCAGCACATGAGGCATCGAGATGGATGCACACAGCAGAACATCCAGGTGAGACCAGGCTCTGCTGGACTCAGGGAACAAAGAGCAGTTCCCAGTCCTGGTGCTCCCCAGCTGGAGCCCAATAGCCAGCAGAGCCTTGTGTGCTGCAGGAATTGCCTGGCAGGGCTGACCCAATTCCAGCCGCCCGCACCTCGGAGCTGCAACCCAGTGAGAGCCATCACTGCTGGGCTGGATTGGCTTAGCCATGGTGTCACTGCTAAAAATAGCCCCTCAGAAATAAACCTTTTCAATCCTGGGGCAGTGTGAAAGAGGGGAATATGGATGACAGAACACCAGTGTATTCCAAGCAGAACAACAACTGGACTGAGACAGGAAATCAGAAAGGACAGGCCTACCTGCTGGATAATGCCTTGTGTCTGCAGCTCAGGACAGCTGCAGGGGGCTACCCAAGGCCATCACCTTCCTCAAACAAGTCATAACTTAAGACTGAGACACTGCAGAGATTTTGGGGCAGCAGGGAGAAACTCGATGTTATCAGGAGCCAAACCACAGTTACTCCAATACCTACAGACCAAACCTTGAGTGCCCAGAGCAAATCCAGCAAAAGCAGATGTTACACACTCGGGTGCAAATACCAATGGCAGAACCACTGAGCTCCCTGGGGGTGTCTCTGGGATGCCCAAATGCCTGTTTAAACAATGCATGGTGTTTGTGAGGGGCCACACATAGATGTGTCCCTAGCCTGTGGTTTTGGGGGTCACGTTCTCCTCTAGCACAGACTCTGGGCCTGACCCCCTCCCCTATTCCTGCTGTGCTGCAAGGAGCCACTCACCCAGGTCTCATATTGCCTACATATTCCCCTAATGCAAGAAGTAATGTAATATATTGGAAAACTCTGGTGAAAAGAGGCTGGAATTGACCAATGCCACTAAAAATAACAGGAGCTGAACCATCTCCATGGCACCGGAGACCTGAATTCCCAGAACCCAAGCAAACTGTACAAGGCAACAGCGTGATTTTATGTCTGGTGTTTTGTGTGTTGGTTTTGGGGTTTTTTTTTTCCCTTGCAGGCCTCTTTCAGCTCGGGTTTCCTAAGATCACCCCCGCGTTGCCCGTGCCTGATCCCGGCTGGCCACACGTAGGTGCTGTTGCTTTCCATATGGAGCATCCCGGAGCGCGGGGCCCGGCAGGTGGCACCGGGGGACCGCGGGCGGACCCCGCTGACAGCGAATCCCTCTCTGCAAGACGCAGCACCGCTTGTCAGGATGGACACCTCTACTCTTAAAGCTCTTTTGGTCAACGGCATCAATCCTTCTTCAGCATCTCTCCCGCTGTCGCTGCTCAGGGCTCACACTGAGATGCTCACTCTCAAGAATCATTGGCACAGTGGCTAAACCCTTTCCTAATTTACAGGTGAAGTTGTTATTTATCTCTACAGCATCAGAAAACAGCTATGAAAATGCTGCTTTTGAGAAAGGAGTAGAAATTCAAGCAGGAAGATGAAAAGGTAAAATAGAAAATAGCCATTAGGATACAGAACCGGTTTGCTCAGTTATTTGTACTGCAGTGCTCTCCTGGGACCCTAAACCCACACACACCAGTCACTGAAACAACAGACTTTGAGGCTATGAACAGTCCTACAGAGGTGAGGGAGACAGATGGCAACTGAGGTTAAACATATCCTGATTTGAAAAAAAGTCAGAAACTCAAAACAAAGACTGAAGCCTTACCAGATTAAGCTCATGAACATTGCTTGTATGTCTCAGCTCCTCTCCCCAAAAGCTCAGACACTATTGCTACCACAGCCACAAAAACACTTTCCACTTACAGCCCTCTATACCCAGCAGACAAACATACTGACTTAAATCCAATTTCCCTTATCTGCAAATCAACTTACTAGAAAAGACTCAGCTGGAGAGGGTCTGGTCCTCAGGAAAATTAAAGCAGTTACCATGAGGTGGCAGATGCTGATCAGCTTTTCTCCTGATTGCTTTTCCTTTGTCTCAAGCTCCAGGTGAGATGTGTCCCTCAAACCTCTGGCCCAGCTGAGATGTATCAAGCAGAAATGGGGTGCTGGTGTTTACTCCTACCCCAGCTCCCTGCTGGAGGGCTCTGCTGGCATCAGAACTGGCTCTGTTTGATGCTGCAAGGAGAAAAACCCAGAAGGATCTGA
The DNA here is from genome assembly GCF_001715985.3 of Manacus vitellinus. Lineage (NCBI taxonomy): Eukaryota > Metazoa > Chordata > Aves > Passeriformes > Pipridae > Manacus > Manacus vitellinus. The sequence goes on from NW_021939798.1 coordinate 8,050,595, forward strand.
TTCTGTGTTGTGACATTTTTGCTTTGGATAGGGATTTTGCAGGCAAAAAAAAAAAATCAATTTTTGTAAGAGAGTGTGTACAAGTCCAGGATGCTGCATGACAGAGGGAGGAAGGGTTAGAGAGCTTGACCCACACCAAGGGGATCACAAAGTCTGACAGTCACACAGAATCCTTTTCAGAGCTGCTAAGCAGTTCCTAGTTCTGTTTGTCACTAAATCTGTGTGTCCTCCCTCAGGCTGACATATGTGTGTTTGCCTCTTTCTATTTGCCTTGGATAAAGCTCCATGGGCAGGATGTAAGGAATACCTCCCTATTCCTGGGGCATGTTCAAGCGCTGGTGTGATCATGTTACTACAATAAATCAGTTTTGCTTCTGAATTCAGTCTGCTTTTTCTTGATTTGCATTCAAGACTCTGCTACCTTGGGACAACTGGCCACACAGAGCTACTTTTCAAGGAACCAGGGGAGTCCTGTGAGCTGGGAACAGGTGGAAACTCTTTGCCCAAGTGTGCAGGTTTGCAGGCAGAATAAATCACAGAAGTCACTGTGGTCATGAACAGCCACTGCTGAAGCGTCTCCAAAACCAGAGGTCTCCAGCTCTGGTTCCTGACCACTGCTTTGTTGAGCATGATGTTGGGTGAAGGAGGCAGAGGGCAGTTGCGTGATGAGAAGAAAAAGGAATCTCTAAAAATACACAATCTGCCTAAGAAGGTTCTGCAGAGCTCTCCACTCAATTCAGCTGGGGTGGGCTGCAACTTGAGGGAAAAAACCCTGAGGTTTCTTGGAGCAGCTTTTCTTTGTTTTGCTTTGCTTTTTCAGGCTTCTTTCAGATCTGCAAATCTGTGTGCTATCATGTGCGAAGGAAGCAAATTTAGATTTTTGGGGTTTTTTTCAGGGAATACAGGCCTCCCTCAAAAGAGGATACTTGAATACCAGTCAGACACCTGGTGAGCAAACCAGCTGTTCACAGCTGTTCTTTCCATCTCTCTTTTTCATTGTTTGCAGAAACAATGAAGTGATCGAGGACTAAGAGGACTGAACTGACAAAAAAAGGAGCCCCAAGTGCCAAGCTCTGTAGTTGCTCTTTGTAAAACCCAAATAAATGGAAAAATAAATCAAGCTTAGACATCAACAGGAAATTGAAAAGTTACATCAATGAAAGGACAGAAATGTATACGTCAATCATTTGGCTGGAGATGTTGTGGTATAAACAGATTTTTATCACTTATAGCTCCCTATTCAAGTAATTCTGTCCCAGATTTCTTTTGAAAAAGCACACAGAGTACAATTTTGCCAAGAAGCCTCTGGGAACAAATATGAAAAATAGAGCAAGACTGGCTTTGCTGTCCCTGGTTTCAAGTTCATGAAGTTTTTAAAGCTTTGGTTTAATTCAGAAAAACAGAAAAGGCTTATTCCTAATCCTCAGTCAAGGCTGCAGGATTTGTTTGATGTTTACAGCTGGGCACATCCCCGTGTTTTGCTGAGACGGACTCCTTGAACTGTTCCATCCCCACTGTGCTCAAACCTAATCCACGTTGTCACCTCTCTTTTTCCCCCCTTCACAGCCACACATGTTTCTGTGAGTTGGTTCATGTGCCCACAGGGGAAGGTTGAATGTGACAGCAGCCTGTCACCATCCCAGCACCCAGAGCTCCCATCCCTGTCTCTACACCTCTCACAAGGTCAGTCTGGAGCCACCTCTGTCACAGGAACATGGTCCCTCATCACGGGAGCCCCACTGGTGCCAGCTGCCCTCGGGCACAGATAAACCAGCCCTGAGGACAAAGCCTTTGCCTTCCTTTTGAGATAGAAGATATGGGGATACAAACAGTGATAAAGAGCTGATGCGTCAGTCCCAGCTGAATCCTGTTCCCCTGCCTCACCCACTTCCACCCTGTTCAGCATCAGGAGTTTTTGTTCTGTCTCTGCTTCTTCCACACCCACCTTTGAATTTTGTATTCCCCAGACAAAGATGGGACTCCAGTCTGTAGTAAGGGACTTTTCCTGGGAGTTTTTCCTCTCTGACGAGGAAGAAACCATGGCCTCTGGTCTCCTCCTTCTGATACCTGGGCTCTCCCTCTTGTCTAGCCCCATCAGTTGTGCTGCAGTCAGTCCTGTCATGTTCCCCAGGTTTCTTTCTTGGCACCAGACACGGTTTTCTGCTGCAAATTTAGCCCAAATCGTTTCTACATTGTTCTCTCCCGGCTGCTGTCTTATCATCACTGCATTGTTCCCTCTTGGCTTCCTCTGCAGTTCCTATCTGTCTTCTGGCTCTGTGTGTATCACTGTGGGCTTATCTTCAGTCAGGTTTTGATGTCATTCATTGGACATCTTATTACCATTTGTCACAGCATCCTGGTTTCTCTCTGTTCTTGTCAATGCATTCGGTGTAGTGAAATCTCAGTGGAACTCAAATTAAATGTATCCTCCAACTGACCCAAAAAGGCTCTGAGCTGGGGGAGAAGGCCAGGTGGTGTGAAGGTGACCATGAAAGTGTTCACAAGCACAATGTGAAATGAGCCCAGTTGGTCAAAACCCCTGTGATGCTCCACAGACCCACCTGTGTGAACTCCTGCCAAAATATGGTTCTGTTCTGAAATCAGGCACTGCTTAGAGTTTTACATGATTTGCTGAAAAATCATGAGTTTTCTGTCTCCAAGTGACTGCAGAAGTTCTGGTTTGCCAGATCTCCAAGCAGATGGCCAACTCCATGCACATGGGAATAAAATTACTTAATGCTTTCAAGTAAGTTATTAACTACCAGGTAGCACTTCTCTGTATATTGGGTCATGCAGTGGAGGCAAATCACAAGGAAAATTGACACAAATACATGATATTCTGAGAATGGTTCCAACACTTTCAGAAATTGCTCAGCAACTTCCTTTGATTAGCAGCACACAACCTTTCATGCAGCAAAGGTGGCCAAAGAGGAAATTTTGAGAGCTTAAGCATTTGTGTCAGAGGGAGGTCACCCTGTGAAAAGGGAGGGTGACACAACAATTTCTGCTCTTGGGCTGAGTGCCACGCTGTATAGAGACATCTATTCTCAGTTTAATATAACAAACCTGTCTTTTGTCTAACGTTCAGCAGTTCTTGGTCACAGTTGTGCTCAGACAATCAATAATCCCTGGGGACAGAGGTGTTCCAGTCCAACTGTCAGCGATGTGCCACCTTTGCCCATGAGTCAATGACATGCAGCAGCTGCAGCCCACACAGACCCAGTCAGAGCAGAGACAAAACCAAAGCAAAGGAAAACTTTGTGCCATATGAGACTGGCACATGCCAACCTCCTCTCTGGTGTCCCTTCACTGCCTGGGCAGTGATGGCTGAACCTCCTGACAGCAAAAAGTGCAAACCCCATCATGAGCATTGTCCTGGTTTGGGCAGCACCTCAATAAACCAAGCACAGCCAAGTGTTGTTTTCATTCTTATTCTGACAAATGAGCTAATTAGAGTACAAAATAATATCCTCAAGCTTGGTAAATCCTTTTGAATTTGAAAGATTTTTTAATTTATTTTGTTTTTTCGCTCAGACGACATGGAGACTCGGTGCTGAACTACACAAAACAAATTAAATATCCAATTACAAACAGTTGGCTCTGGTCTGGAAGCACTTCAGTTGACTGCCGTGATTCAAAGGAGAAAAATCATTTCATTCTGAATACTGTAATTCTTTTTAAACAGCACATTGGCTGACCCATCCTGGATTACGACCTCAAGAGCTTCACATACGTGTTTTTGAAACTAAGGCTTGTGCCTTGCCTCATCAAATGGATGCTCAAGCTTCAGAGCTGCAGGAAGGGGAGAGGAGCTGCCCATCTGCCCCTTGGTGCTGTTTCAAGGGAGACACAGAGAGTTCTTCAGTGAGGAAGTGAATGGCTCACTTGTGTGAGAGTGTGTGTCTGTAAGTGCGAGGATTTAAAGGTTGGATTCACGTGGAAAAATTGTGGAAGATTTGTCTTTTTCACAGATGCAGCAATTTTACCTCACAGCTTTCCACACACCCCACCACTTCCAAGAGATCCTCCTTTCTTTCTGTCACATAAACATTTAAGATGGTTGTTCCAAGGGCCCAAAGCTGCCTTACCCCTGGTGCTGGAGAAGCAGGGAAGGACAGCGGAGCCACCATGCGCTGGGATGGGTCTGGAGATGGGTCTTGGAGAAAAGGTGACCACAGGACAGCAAGGGACGGGTGTGCTGCTCCAGGTGGAGGGTTTCTCTGGGTGACTTGACCCAGGCTGTAAGGGCAGAGAGCCAGATCAGCTGTGCTGAGGCCATGGCAAGCTCAGGCCACCAGAAGAGCTTGTGCTCAGTGACCCTTGGGGGTGTTACATCCCTGAGTCTTCTGTGGCTGCCCTTGGGGATTGACAGAACAATCCTTTTGGGCTGGATTCACACCAAAGTGTGTTTCTCAGATCCTAAGAGAACCTCCTAAAAAGCCACCCCTCCTCACAGCTCAGGTTGACATCACTATCCACCCCCAGTTTTGTCCTTCAGTGCCTGATCCTGCAGAGAAGATCTTTGTGCTCAGAGGTGTGTTATGTTCCACAAGCACAACACCCATGCTCCATGTGGACCACCCAGCTGCATGGCCAAAAACCCCCACGTTTCTCATGGTTTTGTCCATGCCTTTGCTGTTCTGCTGCTTTTACAGCTCTTTTGTTTTCCCAGCTGGTTTGTGTGCCTGAGATCAGGTCACAGACAGCAAAGGGCTTGCTCAGAAGTTAAACAAAAGCTCTTCCAAGTTTAAAAAGAACAAACAAAAAAAAAAAAAGGCCACTTCCAGGGAGACCCCTTCTCCAATATTGGAAGAGTTTGATTTGGAGGTTTTCTGCAAGAAATCCAAGGCTGACTTGGCCCACAACTAACATTGCCAGGGTGTGTGTGTTGGGTGAGATTTGACTATCTCTATAAGGTAAGAGAATTTCAGGAAAATACTTCAGCAACAGAAATAAGTACCCAGGATTTAAGACAAGAGATAAAAACTCCCCCCAATAGACAGACATGAGAAAAACTAAGGAGGACATAAGGGCCTGGGTAAAAAAAAGATCAAAACTCAAATGGATGGATCCAGAACATAGAAGCTCAGTTCCTACCACAGCCATGACCTTCATGTGTGATCAAACACTAATTTCTGGTGAGGATAAAACCCCAGCCTGGCTGCAGGGTCCCAGCATAGGCAATTCCATAGCAGGGACCCAGGATAGCAATTCCATAGCAAGGACAGCCATGTCCATAGCACAGTGGGGCTGCAGAGCAACAGGGAGGAGCTGCTGAGGTGAGAGGTTTCCCTGGGCGCATAATGAACGATTCCACTTTTACCACTGGTCAGACTTCCAAGAACCAGACACTGTAACCAAGTAATTCCATGACAGTTTCTTTTTTTTTTTGTTACCCTGGAGTGCAGAAATCAAGACCTCTACCTGCCTGACAGGAACTGAACAGGCTTTGAATGAACCAGAATCACTGGAGATAAATATCAAGTCTTAAATGTTTCATGCAGAAGACCCACAACTCCAAGTGCCCTGTGAGCACAGCGGGGTATCATCCACCAATCCCTGATATTTTATGTCCATGCAGACACACTGTCTTGCATTTTAAACAAACTGCAAGAGCAGAAATTTTGTTCCCATGGAAGCTAATTTTTTTTTTTTTTTATTATACTCCTAAACTTCATCTTAATACTTCCAAGTGTACTTTGGACTGTGGCCAATCCGTGCACGTGTGGTAGGAAGCCTCCTCACACCACTCTGAGCAGGATGGGACAGCTGAGAGCAGCTCCACAGGCTCCCGTGGCATCCAATCCAGGAGAAGGAGAAGGCAGGAACAGCAGCTTGGCTGGCAAGGAGATGGCAAGTATCACCCCACGGGGGCCAGGGAAGAGGCGTTGCCATAACAGGGTGGAAAAGCAACACGTAGAGATTGACAAAAAAAAGGGGAGAGCGAGAGCGAGCTCCTTTGATAGCCTCGACATCACAATCAGGAGAGACTTCCTGGCCTCATATTTTCCATATAAACACTCTCCACTGGATAAAGTTAATGGTTCCCTAAACTGCAACGCAGAAGGGCTTGATCAGTTCAACTGACGTCACAGATTGAGTATTTTAATGAAATGTGCTCTGCTTCCCCCATTTATAGGTTTGACCCTAACCTTTACCAGATGTTCAATTCATGCTCCCTCACAGACACTGCACTGCTGTGTTTTGGAGGCTCTCTTTTGGAAATCTGAAATGCTGAAGTGGAAAGAAAACCCTCTGACACAAACTCTTTTGTTTGAGCTGCTCCCCTCCACGGGGATGGGCTGTGTGGAGGGCTCTGCTCAGCTTACATGGGATTGTACCCAGGAGAGAGGGAAAAAAGGGCCAGAAGGGTAATATTGTGCATTGCCTGCCTGCCTGGGAGTGTAAAGGATACAGTGCTGCTCCCCTGCCACTCAACAGGGCTGAAAGTACAGCTCAGCCTCTCATCCCCTCCCCCAAAATGTGACCCTGAGACCAGAAAAAGAGCCAAGAACCCTGAATTCGGGATTTGGCCCTGCCACATCCCTTGGGCACGGTGTTCCTGCCTCTCAGCCTTGTTCCCCAGCCATAAAACAGGACAATGTCCCTTTGCCCAGTTACATCCTGGGTTTTTCAGGGGCAGGGCTGGGCTGGGCCTTTGAGGGCTCCCTCCTGTCCCCTGGGACAGCCCAGGCTGTTCCTGGGGTGGGAACAAACAGGTACCACCTCCACAGACCCACCACCCCTGTGTTGCTCTGCATGCAAATCTGCTCCACACTGAGACCCCCAGGCAGCTACATCTCCAGAGCAGAGTGTCCCTGAGATGTGCAAAGAGCAAAACCAGCTGGAAATAAGTCACAATCAGGAAAAGGGCATGTCATCAAAAAAGATGCTGTCAAAAGCTTTCTGGCATTCGATGCTCATTTAGAAAGTCTCCTGCTCATTCTTTCTTCAAAGAGAAGACAAAAAGATGGAGCAAGAGAGGGTTAAAAGGAGATCCACGTTCCCAAACCTCAGCTTTGGTTTTCAATCATTTTAGATAAACTGGAAGCTGGACCCCAGCCACCCTTTAGTTCTGGCTCTGGATTAGCAAATTGAAAGTCACAGATGAGGTTTTGCAAAACCAAACCCATATCCTCCTTGGCCTGCTCCTGGCTCAAACTGAGCTAGCCCTGAGCAAAAATAAGTGAATCACTCCTTAAAACACTCACAACCAAAAATGCTGAACTCAACAACCACAAACTGAGCGAAGGAGCCTCCAAAAGCCCGTGCGAGGCACTCATTCCTTCTAACCCAGGAGAGACCAAACCTGCAGCACCAGCACTTTGCAGCAGATTAGACAGCAAAAATACTTGGAAACGTTAAAAAAAGAAAAAACTGATGGTTTTGTTTTCAGTAATTCCATGCACACACATCAAACCCATGTATTCTGTGGCCAAGCACTTTTCCCTGAGCAGATGGCAGTGGCTGTGAGCGTGGCAACCTCAGCCCTGCTCTTTGACACTGATCCTGCAACAGGGTTCAGTGGATTGAATCAAAGTGGATCCAAGGTTCTCCTGACCCCAGGATAAAAGCAGCCATGTATGGAGCCAGCCCAGCCCAGCCCAGCTGCCCTGCCTCCAGCACACACCTCGCTGTGACCCAAAGCCATATCCACATAAGTCTAAAATGTTGATTATGTTCTTGAAAGTCTCACCTGCTTCTCAGCCCCATCCCATTGCAAAGGAAATCTCCCTCCTGGCTGGTGTGGCCAGAGGATGAAGGGATGTTCATGAAGGATGAGCCCTTCCCTGCCCGTGTGACACAGGACAAAACATGATGCCCTTGCAGCACTGCCAGCACTGGCAGTGACTGCCCCACAGCACCACCAGCCTGGGGCTGTCTTCCCAGAAGTTACAAAAAGAAGTGGGAATTATACAGCAAATCAGACCCCATCTCCCAATCACAGACCCTCAGCACCACCACCCTTTTATTAGCAGGAAATCCTAAATTCAACCATCGAGACGTTCATGTAATTGCAATCCTGTAAAAACAGCAGGTAGGGCCCCTCTTACCCCCAGGCTACTCAGAGGCCTCCTCTGAGTTCCCAGAGTCACAGCAAATACAACCTGAGCACCAACAGTTAAGAGTATTTTACCAGTGGCAACGAGAGGGATTCAAGTAGAGTAGGAAATAACATCATCATCATTTAGATCGGGGCTGAGAATGCACCCGGGCTGCCTTCCCTGCCATCACTTACACATCCCCACAGACAGACACATTGGAAGTGACTTTTACAGCCAGCCAGGAGACAGCCACACAACCCACACCAGCTCTGGCAGGAATCACACGCCACAGTGTCCCACAGTGTGTCTGTCTCTCTGGGAAGAGGCATGTGGAGGGTTGTTTTTCTGCTTAAGCCCATTTGATTTTATTTTCCTTTACTTACTGGCAGTGAATTGTTCCATTTTTCTTGCTTACCAAACACTTTATACTGTGGGTTTTTTTGTTTGCTCATTTGTTGCGACAGGAGTGGTAAAAGGCTCTGTCTGGGCTCTCCAGATCACACACCAAAGTTGACATGAGGCAAGCAGCTTCTTTAGACACCCTTCTTAAACCTCAGCTTCAGCTCTCCATTCCAGCCCACCCTCTTTGTCCCTGAGAAACTCCTCTTTCAGAATAAGATGTGGCATGGTCTGACACATGGGTTGGAGAAAAAAATTCAATATCACCGAGTGGGTGTTGTTTGGAGACCAACCAGCCTTTCCCAGTTTATGTATTTTTTCCTCCTGGTTAAAGAAGCACTGAAAGCAATAACCTGTAACACACAAAGTGTCAAGATTTGAGCAGTGCAGATCCCAGCTAATGCCCAGCTCCTTTTGCAGCAACCATCTCCCTGGAAGGGTTCACTCAACTGCAGAAGGAAATTGTCTCAAGTGAAGGCAGGTGGAGCCAACAAAGCAGACAGCATATGAATTTTCTTTTTTTTCTGTTTTTACAACTGGGCACCATGGACTGACAGTCTGGATTTATGGCTGAGTTTACAGCTTTGCTGCCTCCCAGCAGCTGTTGTGCAAAATAGACCTTCATCCAAACCAAAAATCACCGAGTCAAGAGCCTGAGAGGGAACAGTGCAGGATCTTCTTGATGAAACTATTCATTGACAATAAAATATCCATGAGGAAAATGTATTTATCATCTTCTCGTCGAGATGAGACGTGTCACTCCCTCTTTCTTGTATTCATGAGTGCATGCACACTCCAGAGAAACACCCTGATGCTTGTCCAGGGCTTTTGCTAAAGGCTTTATCCAGCTCTCACACTCCAGCTAGGACTGAACCAGAGGAATAAACTAAGAAAAATATGCATGAAAAATGGGAAGAGGTTGTTTATCAAAAGTCAAAGACTGGGAGCCACAAAGAATAATCTGGCCTTTCTTACCAGGCTGCAGCCTCAGATGTACCCAAGTCTAACTGGGCCCCACACAGGATGTGCAGACCCTGCTCCATCCCAACAGGCAGTGATCCCAGGGCATTTCAAGCACTGCTTATCCAAAAAACCTGCCCAAAAACTGCAGCCTCCAGCAATCAGAGAGACTTGGGGAGGGGGGGAAAGAAAGAGTGGGTCAATAGCATGGATAAAAGTAAGGTGACAGGGCCAGGTTGGCAGGAAGGTGCCACCAGCTCCAGCAAAGTGACAACTGCAGTGAGTTTGGTAACTCTGGACTGAGCTCTCCTGCTCACACGAGAGGGGAAGGAGCTGACAGGATCTGAAGATGGCTGTTGCATTGGATGTGCTGAAGTCTCTGTTGATTTTAGGCCAGGGAAGAATGATCTGCTGTGTTCCCTCCTTGTCTTGGCTCCCACTCATAAAGGCACTTAAAAAGCTGTCTGCTTCAAGTATGTGCTTAAGTGCTTTGCTGAATTAGAGAATTAGCATATTTACTTGCCTGCAGTGTCTGCAAAAGCTAATTGAAAGCCCTGGGATTTTGATGAATGCCTTTGATGGCCTCTGGGACAGACCACAGGTACCAAGTTGCCTTCCCCTGTCACGCCTCCACAGCCTGTGGCAGCTCTGCCCTGCGTGAGGAAAAGCTGAGCTTGGCTGCTCATCTCTGGTCATCTCTCAGCTCTACTGAGGCAATTTTAGGGATCAGTTTTCTCATGCCATTTGCAACACTCAGTGCCATTTGGAAACTCCTGCACGAAGCAGAGCTCACTGTGCCCTGCCAGAAATGGGTTTAAATTCTTGTGATTGGAGTTTGCTTTTCCTGCTAATTGAGGCTCTGAAGTCCAGTGATGCTTTTCCTTTGATTTAATTAAGGGAAGCTGTTTCCAAGGAATCATACATATAGCTCAGATCAAAGACTCTGAGAGCAGTGATATACCCCAAGATGCAACGGATGTGACTCACAGGCTGTGTCCAGCTGCCAGATGAGTCAGCACTCACAGCAGCCTCATCATAGTCCACCCGCCAAATTTAAGGACTGTGGTACCACATCCATGCCAAGTAGAAGGAGATGAGCCCCAGATGTCCTATCACACCCCAGACAAGACCACACAGCAGTGGCCCATCCCCAGGACAGTGTCCTGTGGGACCTGCAGCTCTGCATCATCAAACAGACTCCCCAATAGGGAACTTAAACTCTTGCCTTGCTCACGTCCTTAAAGTGTACAGCAAACAAGGGCTGAATTTCTGGTGAATATCAAGCCTGGGTGCAGAAGACCTCAAGTCTTCTCAGCTCATTAAAAGCCAGACAAGCCAACTGCAAAGGAACTTGAAGCCAAATGAAGTGCTGAAACAAGCCATTGCTCTTAAAACTTCTGCAGGAGCAATATCCTTGCTGGTGCAGCCCAAGGGGAGGATCACAGCCCTGGCCCATGTGCCACTTCCCTTCCCACACTTGCCAAACAGCAGCAAATAATGGATTTTTTTTCTTTTTTTCCTTTCTGTGGAAAGTCTAAGCTGAATTCTTGATGATTCTTGTAAAATCTGAAAGCTGAGTGAGCCTGACTTTCACAAACACGCACCCGAACACACACCCGTGTAATTTGTGATGTGGTTCTGCAGGGGAGGGGAGGACAGTGACCATCTGTTTTTCTGGATGGGAGAGGGAAAGAGCCACGAGGAAAGTTCTGGTGGGGCAGCTGAGCTCCAGGCTGTGATTTACAACTGTAAATACAACAAATCCTCTCCAACTGCCCTGGCAGGAACCAGCATCCAGCTCACAGAGCAAGCTCAGGTCACTCGAGTTTAACCATGACCAACTTGACTGGGAAAGCGAGGAAAGGCAGATAAATTGCTGCCCTTGGTCCAAGTTAAATCCCTGTGGGATGCAGCTCCACAGGATGGAGTGATGGGCACTGCATGTCCTGGTGGCCTTACTCACAAAATGAGGCTTAAACTGGGAATGGAAGGGCTCGGCCCTCACCTCCAGAGGGACCACTGGGACCAATTCCCATGTCCAGCTCTGCCCTGGCATGTGCCAGTGCCACACTTGTGAGGAGGTGACAAGACTGAAATTTCAATTTGGATTGCCTGCAAAAATAGCTCAACAAATCCAGAATTTTTATTTCAAGTTTTTTGGCTTCCAATTTTTCCCTTTTTTTTTTTTTCTTTATTTAGTACTGAGTTGGAGGAAATGCTGAAACTATTTCCACCTCTCTTCCAAGATGGGGCACCACCTTAGTTTTGAGAATGTTAGAAGAGGACGTTGAAGTAATTTTTAGAGAAAAACCTAAAAATCTAAACAAAAGCTTCAGAAAACACAACACAGGCTCAGAAAACATCCTGATGTCACCAAATCTGTACTTTTCACTGGAAAAGGATGCATGAGAACCTTTTGCCTGTGTCTACAGAGAGTCGATGGGAACAGACCAGCTGTTGATACCCCACCAGGGCCTGCTCCCATCCCATTCCAACCTCCCAGTCATCCCCTGCAAACTGGGAACCTCAAATCCCCACATGCAACTGGTGGTGCAACTGGCAGCACCAGCACTGAAGGGACAAGTTAGAGGATCAGCAAAGAGTCCAAACTGCCCAGATCCTCACCAGCTCTCGCTGAAGGCATCTGTCCCTCTGAGAACCACACCAGCTCACAGCAGAGCACATCCCTTAAACCACTGCTGGAAGGAGCAAAACTATCCTGTCTTTGGTGAATTCCGTGTCCAAAAATACTTAGTGCATTATTTAGTTTAAATTATGTATTAATTTTTTTTTTTTTTAATCCAGTCAGGCAGACTAAATAAGTCAGAGCTGGGATATTCCACAAGGCAGTCCCATTGGAATAAACAGCTTTTCCCAGAGCATTTAGCAAACAGCACCATAACACAGAGACCCCTTGCTGGGGCTCCTCATGCTGCTGCAGTTGGGGGCTTTTCTCTGTTCCTCACAGAAGGCAGATAAACACTGACATGGAAATATCCTTTGGCACCTCCAGAGCCCCCTGAGTGCCCAGCAGCCTGTAGGCATGTCCCAAGGAGTGGGATCGTGGGTATGCTGCTAAAAACTCAGCAAGAGGAGCAAAATCTCAAACTTTGCTCGCTCGCTTCACCTCTGCAGACAAATCACTGCTTTTACAAGGCATTCTTGAATTCTTTTCACTGTGACCACCCAACCCCTCCACAGCCATGGAGCAGACTGGCACAGGGTCATCTCAGACAGGATATCCTCCAGGGAACAGCCTCTGCACAGCACAAAACAATGGAGCCCTGCCTTTGTACCCATGGATACACAACGTGCCCAGCCTCTTCTCCCCCCAGACCTCAGATATCTGCTCTGAGCACAGCAGGGAGCACCACGCTATCAGATCTACATCCACATCTATTTCCTGCTGTTTGTGAGCGAGTCCCACCACTGCCAAAGGGAGCAGAACAGGCTCTGGTCCTGCATCTCTGCCCATTCCTTCAGATGCTGTGGGTTTGGACAGCTCAGGTATCTGTTTGCACACTGAGCTGGCACAGGTGGCTCTGCTCCCAGTACTCAATGGCACAACAAGCCCACCAGGGCTTGTCCACCTGGCTGGTCCTACCCATGGCAATGGCTACAGGGCCTCCCTGCAACTCCACTTCCATAGCTACCCATCCATGCTCTGGGATCAAGCACATGTTCATCACACCAAAGCCTTCCACGAGGGCTTTACAGAAACTTCCAGACTAAAGCATCTTCCAGTCACCTTATGCACCAGGTGGAGAACATTCACAGTTCAGGTCCAGGTTGGTTGTAAAACACCCAGCCAGTTGCTCACAGTCTGCTTGGTTAAGTTGCACTGACTCAACTGCTGCCAGCTGGGCTGCCAGGGCTCATTCTGCCCTCAATTACATCAGTGCAAATTTGGAACAACTCCACTGGCTTTCATGGCATAACCTGATTTACTGGAGAGCAGAATCTGTTGTGCTTTCTAGGTTCGTGTTGTCTGATAGAGAACAGACTTGAACCTCTGACTCATTAGCAAGGAAACATAGACTGAAATTAAGCTTCCAGTAGATAAACATCTCTTGAGCACAATTTTTTCTTGCCCTGGTTGTGGAAACAGCTTGACTTACTGCTGAGCTGCAGCCTGATTCCCACTGCCTGCGACGGGAAACTTCTGTAGCACTGAAAGATTTTCTTCTGCTTGACAGAGTGAAACGGAGAGTCACCTTAAAAACCACATCAGACTTAATGCAAAGCCCTGAAATCCTGCCCCTGGGAGCACATGGACCCTGAGCAGCCTTGAGGGAGCAGATGAGTCCAAAGTGATGGCACAGCTCTGGCTGCACACAGAGATGGATCTCAGGAGCCCCGGGGATATTTCTTGTGCATGGATCATGTCTAGTTCCTCCCTCGTAACTGCACTGAAGCTGGGCTTGATTTATTAATGTATTCATCAGAGAGGAGACTGTTTATACTGGGAAAACCCCTAATGGAGGAGTGTGCTACCCTGTGTGGGGCCAGGTGGCCCCTTTCTGGCTGACAGTGGCCCCTGGTGTGCCCTGCCCTGCACCACTCACATCTTTCACAAGCACACGAAGACAAACAGCACAGAAAAGAGCTCCTTTTCTCACATGGGCCAAGCAATCCCCTGCTGCCAGCACAAGCAGGAGGTGCTGCTGGGAATGCCCTGGTTGTGGGGCTCGGCGTGGTTTTCAGCAATACAGAACTAACTGTCCCACTATCACTTATATCCCAAGAGCTAGCTATTGCTGAGGACTTTGATCCTTTGGGATCTCTGTTATCTTTGAAGAGGGCTCAATAAAAAAAAACTGAGCCATGTCTCAGTTTACCAGCCTCTGCAGCAGACAATGTCCCACATCATGTCAGCATGTGAGCACAGATAGGGAGTGAAAGTCCTGGGACCTCGCACCACCTCTCTCAAAAGACTTAAAAGAGGCTTGAGCCATTTTTTTGGCACTCATTCTCATTTGAGCCCCAGGAGTCCCTGTGTCTCAGGCATTCCCTGAGTCTGAAACCCAATTTCTGCTAATCTTTACGTGCAGCCTTTTAGAAAATGGCTGGGTTTTGTAAATGGTTCATCTCCTACAAACAGATTTCTTTGTGCCTGCTGAGGACCCAGGACACCCACCTACACTGTGAATCACAAATAAGGAGCAGGTCCCAAAAAGAACCTTAAAAACCCCTGAATAACCCTTTGTGACCAACTCTGTGACAAGCAGCCTGTGGTGCTGGGTGCATTTCACAGCAAGAACAGCATTTTGCTTCATCCCAAGCAGGAAACAGCCATTCCAGCATTCTGTGTCTTTGCTGGGTTCTTGTCTTTCATTCTGCATCCCCGAGCTAGTGCAGGATTTGCAAACATTTCATAATTCCAAGAACAAGCACATTAAAGCCTCAGAGCAAGGGGAAAGCCCTTTTCCTGCCAACAAGGCATATTATTGTCAATACCCCATTGTTGTACTCGCACTCACCACCCCTTAAAGCAATTAATGGATAAATCAGGGATTTTTCTGTGGCATTTCTGTGGGTGGAGTTTATTCCCATCCTTATCTGAGCAGTGGATCTTTCCCACCAGCAACCTGGTGCCAGGGTGTCCCACAGCCCGTGACGCCGGAGGGCCCTGCAGAACAAACAAACTCAATTACAGGAGGATATTTACAATTGCTGACCAAACTCTCGATTTCCTTGGTAAGCTCCTCCAGACAATGCACTCCAGGCACTGGCCTCCAATTGTACTGTCAGAAATTCATACGGGCCCGAGAATGAGAAAATATTGTGTTTAGATTTGCGATAGGCAAAGCAAAACAAGGGAGCGATGTTTTTGGAGGGTTCCCCCCCAACCCCAAGGAGTTTGTTTATTTTTACAGCCACAGGATGGAGCAGGGTGAGTGTGGAGCCTCCCCTTGCCCACCCTGCCCTGTCCTTCTCCTGCCCAGAGCCAGCCACCAGTGCTGGCAAGTTCCCTGGGAAGGATGAGGAAGCAGGGCAGCACTGCACCTTGTGCACGAGGCTTGTTGGGGCCCAAAACTCATTTAGTGCTTTCACTGAGCTCGTTAAAACAGCCTTTCCCACATCTGCCAGGATTCAAGCAGGAAGCTGTGGTGCCAACACAGGAGGATTTTCAGCAGAGGATGAAAGAATCTCACCTCCCATCAAAGGTGTAATTCCTGCTCATCCAAGGGGTGCCCTGCGTGCTGCAGCTCCCAGCCCTGTCCCACATGGGTCTCTCCAGCACTTACAAGCTGAGTTAAAATGCCCCCCACACCAGACTTTGCTCCCTTTTGGAACTGTTTTGTATCAGCATCCAACCTCCACCTCAGCCCACACTCACCACAAGCTGCCATCAGGCATGAAACTCCTAAATCATCCAAAGCAAAAAGTCACTTGTGAATTTGAGCTGCCCCTGGGATGAGCAGTGTCCCTCCTGGAGAAGGTCTGGCAGCCATCCCCAGGTGAGTGGAACCATTTCACACAACCTGGCCTTGAGCTGCTGGTAGAACACAAGCCCTGTGGCAGAGAGTGGTTAATTCCCTGGTTAATTCCTGTGCTGGAACATCCTTGCCAGGGCCATGCATTCCCACAAGATGCTTTAAGGTGGTACATTAGGGGGAAATCTTTGGGGTTTTTGGCACAGAGGAACTCAAGTTAAGCCCTCATTTTTGCTCCAAGCAAAAGTCAGGTTTACATCTGCATATACCCAGACTAACAGCAGAGCTTAACCCTGTGTGGGCTGATGGTGTAATGTTTGAACCAAATTCTGTTTCTTATTACGAGAGCAAACCTTGAGTGATGGCACTGCAAGCAGTGTTTTCCAGATTTTCACCAGTTTAATGAAAACCAGAATTTGGCTCTACATCTTAACAGATAACACTCTCTGTACTCGTGGCCAATATATTAATGACTTCCAGCATTGTGCATCTTCCTCCCAACCCCTTGTAAGCCTTCCTTTATGGGTTTTCCAGGGATCAAGATCTGAAAATCCGTAAAACACACTGTCTGTGCAAGATTTGCATTTAATTTAGCGTGGCTTTTCTTATCACTAGGCAGTCTCGTTTCACTGAAAACCTCCATTTGTTATTCAGGGGATTAGGAACATTCAACAACAGCAAAGGAGAAGAGGCTGTGGGACTTGAATTCAGTAAAACATGGAATTACAGTTGTTTTGCCAGATTTGCACCAGACTAACATCAAATTCTGGTTCAGAGAAGAAGTATAAATTAGTTGGTTAATGAGAACTGGATTCCAACCAGCTGGATTAGGATCCTGTAACACTCATGTATTCTACTTCTCTCCCCTTGCCCTGTTAGTTGACTGCAGGCCACCCAGGGTAACAAAGACATATGACAGAAATACAGTGTATATTTATGTTGGCTTGTCTTGCTGTAATCTCCTTCAGGGTATGACCTGATTTTAATAACTCAGCCTTACCCTATCACTTTCTGGCTCATTCCTTTGTGGGTGTATAAATTATACAGGGCTTTTTTGGTTTATTCTTTCAGCACATTTGGGAAAAAAAAAAAAGAAAGAAACAAGGGAAAAAAAAGGAGCGAGGGAGGGGAAACCTGGCTACAAAAATTCATTAAAATCCATCTCAGGGGCTCCTACAAATATTTATAAGCACAGATCACCTCCTGACAATGGCCAGTAACAACATTTTGAGAGCACAAATGGAAGATGTGAGTGCTGCCATCTGTTCCACCCTCAGTGAACTGAGAACCATAAACATCTCCAAGGCTGGGAAATTCATCATTACAAGAAATTATACAAAGAGGCAAGAGTTGAAGTAAAATGAGGTTATATCGTGGGAAGCAATCTGATTGTAAAGGCACACCAAAATATCTTCTAATGTATCAGCTCTCCTACTAGCTTGCAATGGCTTGTACATCCAGTCCTGCTTAAATTAATTTAAACCTGCCTGTTTATAATTGCTTGTTTACTTGTGATATTATCAGTATAGATAGTTGGGTAACCTTATTATAGTTATGCTGCTACAGTACATTCAGAGAAACTATGAATTTTAATAGAAATTTCAAAGATGTTAGGATAAGGAAGAAGAAAACCTCAGTTGTTTAGGATGGAGCAGAGGGGTTTTTGGGGTGAAAATCAATGGTTTTACCTTAAGAGGCAGACCTTTTAGTTTCAATATTCTCTGTTCTACACCATTTATCCACCTCCTAAAACTGAGATGAGAAGGGATAATTTAAGATTAAGGGAAACTCCTCCCAATTATAAGAATGAGAATTGCCATCCAGGGAAAGGGAAAAAGGAGATATGAGCAGGTTGAAAGGGTGATCCACAGGCACACAGTCATGCCTTTAGGATGCAACAACGGATTCAAAGGAGCCAAACATCTTGAGGAAAGAAAACAAAAGAATTGGCCTCACACAAACTTTAATTTTGTCCAGAAATTCCACTCTGGATCAAAGAGCTCCAGTGAAAGTTTAGTTGGAAACAGCATTTTCCTGCACAGAAGTTCAGCTTCAGCAAATGGAAAACTTTTACCCTCTGCATGAAAGGTCAGTTTTGTCAAATTCCTGGTGTGTTCTAGACTAAGTTAAGTCCAAAGGTATCTTTAGGAGGAAAATCATGTCAGGACTGTTACCTGGCCTGACAGGGCAAGGCACAGAGGGGACATTGGGGGACCCCTTTAGCAATAAGGCTGCCAAAAGCCTGGAAGCAAACTGGGGGGTGCAAAGAACCAGGAAAGGAGGTGGCTGGTTCACAGGGAGGTGTGGACCCATCCCTGGGCCTGAACAGGAGGATGCCACATTCAAGATGAACCAGAGACACCCAGTCAAGAGCTTCTGAGTTTGGTCCTGTTCCTGGGGGAAAGGGAGATCCTGGATGATGCTGAGAGAAGCTCCTGCAAACACCAAGGATGTAGAGGAGCAGACAGGGCACAGTGTGTCCCCTGGTGAGTCATTGCAATGCCACACAAGAGATGGGAGGCCACAGACACGCCTTTGAGTTGTGTCCCATCACAGGATAAAATTTCACATTTCAGGAAAGGCAGAGGCATAGCAGCTCTGAGTATAAACCACACTTGCTGCCCTCTGATGAGGATTTCATAATTTGGTTTGTAGAGATGAGACACAATAGATTTATTACCTTCTCCCTGCAGTTTATTATCTATGGACATGGTTTTCTTTGCAAATTCCAGTTTCCAGTGCCTTGCTGGCTTTAGCACTGGGAAAGCAAAATGCAGAATGATGGCAGTGACTGTGTTAGCTGTGCTGCACATCACTCCCTCACTGCTGCTCTCTGTTCTCCCCAATAGACTCAACAAATCATTGGAAATCTGAAGTCTTTTGTTCGAAGCTGGAATTACTATCACTTGTGTTTTCAAGAAACTGCACAGGAGGTCCTTCTTTACAAAAATTAACTGAAGTGAGGTGGCAAAAAAATCTGCCTTTATCCTTTGAAATAGGAGCACAGGTCAGGAAGGGATCCTCAGAACTGCAGGCAGGTAATTGTTCATATACACCTACTAAACTTCATCCTGGGTGAGGGGAACCAACCAATTGTTTGTCTCCCACACTCCTTGAAGTGAAAGAAATACTTTCTGCACATTTGTTCTTGTGCAATCATTGCCTTTTTAAATAGCTCTTCTTCCTCCCTGGTCCTCACCCTTCTGATGCACATATTACCCTCATGATATAGTTCAGTGAGAATGGCTTGTGTTCAGAAGCTTTTACACCTTTCCCATTGTTCTCTTTCTTACTCTCAGAGATTGTAAGTGCCTGTCCCAGGGCTCACTGCACCTGGTGGCTTACCCCAAGCTGACAGCTTGGCAACAACTGGCTATTCAGGATCAACTGACCACAGAGAGAGTTATTCAACAATTTTTTTTAGTGTCCTGTTCAATCACCATTAAATTCTCTGAAAATGAATGCAGGAAGAAGAATCTGACTTTTAATCACTAAGTTAGTGACAGTCTGGCTGTTGCAAGTCAGGGCAGTGAGACACCAGCACTTCCTTAACAACTGTGCCATCCTAGAAACAGTCCCTGGACATGTGTGTATGAATGCACAGCTTCAGCCAAACATCCTTAAAATCAGTCTTATACCCTCATGCTAGTGACCACGACTGGAGACAGGAGCTGATGGATCAGCATCACAGCCCACAACACCCTTCCTGAGGTGCTGCAGGTCCTCAGCTCAGACACACACGTGTGATGGCAGAAAGGGATGGGTCATCCTTGCAAAAATTAGGATACAAACAGAGAGAAAGGCCATAAAAAGTGGCACCACAGAGACCTGGATATTGGTTCTGTGCACCTCGGGATCTGAGGGTGTTCACTCCTGACTGTTTTTGCTCAAGCTGAGGTTGGAAAGGAATTAGCTTGGCACGTTCACACTTGGTGTCTTTCTTTTGCAGTGATCCCATTGTTCTGAAACATAATGGGGCAGAGTTTTCTATAGTCCCACTGGGACTGTATCAAAATTGAAATCAGCAATGAAAAGCGTGCTGTGTAATTTTGCTGCCTGCTCTTAACACCACGATTTCAGCCAAGAAACACTAAGTTATTCACATTTACTCCCAGTGAACTGGAAGGTCTTTTATTCAGGGTCTACATTAAATTTCAACTGCCCAAAATGGTCTCATTCTTATTCAGGTCAGTAGTTTTGACTTCTTAGGCTTGTACAGTTCCCAGGGCAGCTCAGGCTTGCAGCAGCTCTGAGGAGCTCTGTTCTCTCTGGTGTTGTTACTTGACAGCATGTTGATTTAAGGCACTGTTTTTCTTCAGTCCTTCAATCAATATCCAGTAAAGGAAAATGGAAAACAGGCTAGTCAAAGACATTGTATTCTCCCCAAATTCTGAATTCTTTTTGACATCCTCACCTTTAACATTAGATCTGCACTTGAAGCTAGAGCTGATTAAAAAGTAGTTTGAATTTTTGGCCTTGCACCAAGACTTCTGTTGAGGTGAAGACTGCAGGAAGTCAGGCTGACAAATAGCCACTCTTCAGTACCACATGCTGTCAAGTATAAACCCTCACAGTGTCCAATTTTGCAGATTATGTTTCTTTAGAAAAGCCACTGAGGAATTTTTTTTCCTGCCATTTACATTGGTTACATCCCTGTGCTGAACTCAGACTGAATTGTTGCTGAGGGAAAGAGGAGCATCAGGAGCCTGGAGAGGATGCTGTGGGAGAGATGGAATTCAGGGCTCTTACCCTGATGAGAAAGGGCTGACAAACCTGTAGGTGCTGTGGATCTATAGGGACTTAAAAAAAAAAAAAAAAACAATTAAAAAAATAATAATAAAAAGTAGGTCCATGAGAATCATGGTAAAAGCCAAAAAATTATCAGACTGGTTGCCCCTGAGATGATGATGCTCCTTCTCACTCAGTGATAAAGGGTAAGGTTCAGGGATATCTGATAGCCCCAGTTTCCTCTTCCTTCAATCAGGTAGGGACTGAAAGCACTGGCACAGAGTCAGCGGGGGAAAAAGAAACTAAGTTTAATTGTAACCATTCAGTAAAAGCTGCCTGATTCCCACCAGCAGTGACAGCCCCTGTGAGCCCTGAGCCATGTGAGCTGCATGGGAGAGTGCTGTGGTTTGCACCAAGCTCTCTGAAAAGGAGTTCTGTTTGTTTTTCATTTTCCCTTTCCACAGAAGTTGTGCCAGCACAAAGCTGGGGAAATCGAGTATTTTCTTTGGAAATGCCTCAGAGATAAACACACTCTCAGAAAGGTCTGCAGATACAGCACCATCCACACACATCTCAGCAGCAGAGGAGGTCTGAGCGAGCTGAATGTCCCTAAGCACCACCCTGCTCCTGCTCCATCCTGGGGCAAAGCCTCAGCACCCCAAGCACAGCTGAAACAGTCTTTATCCAAGAGGGCATCCCAACCCTCAGTGGGTGCTGACTACCTCACTCCTGGCACGAAAATCTCAGTGGGGACCAATGGACTCCTGTGAGTCTGTACTAGAAGATTCCCTGCTCCTGGACCTGCCTCTTCATGGTAAAAGCCATTTCAGTGTCATATCTCCATCCCCCAGGCTCTGCTGTGAGCTGTGCTGCTGCAACCAGCACAATTCCCTGCTGGGTCAAGCCCCAGGGCACACTGGGCTTTGCCTCTTTCTAAAAGGCCAGCCAAGGTGGCACTTAAAACCAAACCCAATGACGTGTGACACACCTGCATACATGGCAAAGGGTGGAACACCAACAGACCTGAGCTCACTGCCCTCCACAGGTTTGAGTGTTGGAAACCCTAAAGAGACACACTGAGGAATTTTGGGACCTGTGGACGTGTCAACACCTGTCTGTAAACGCAGCTAATCCAAAATTAGCCAGGAGAAGTGGAAGAATCATTTGTCAGCTCGTGGTCTCCTCAGCCATCTTGAAAAAAATGTCACAGATACATTGACACTTCTGCTGTCGATTTAAATAGCAGCCACCGGCCAGGATCGGCTGCTGGGCGAGGGGGCAACGTGGAGCTCCTGTCTCAGACTCCTCCTGTATCAGATGACTCACCAACATGCCTGAGAAACTCCCTTATACCACAGACTCCAGTAGCAACCCCACAACAAACACTGTCCAGGGCTTGCAGTCACCCTCCAGGGTTTAGGACGTAATCCTGCCAGCGCTCAGGGAGTGGGAGGGAGATGGCACCTCTTCACTGCTCCCTCCTCCCCCTGCCCCATGGCCACATTGCTGCACTGGGGTGCAGGTGACACAGAAACACCCACTTGGCCATAATAACCTTTGCCCCCTGATAGGTTGTTCAGTCTCTTGGTCCTGGTTTTTCCACTTGTGACAGCAAAACCTTCTCTCCAGCCTTTTCAGCTGACCTCCAAACTCCTCGAACAAGAGGGTGTTCACAGTCACAGTTAGCAGGCTGTTGCTCACTGTGGTGGCTGGGCCATTGTGCTGCCCTGTCTCTGGATTGTCACTGTTTCTGTGAGGCTCCACTGATGCACAGAGGTCTCCTCAGAACACTGGATTTGTAAAGCAGAAAAAGTCACACCCCAAAGCAGCCACTGCAGCCGCCCAGTACCTCCTGTCTGCACAACAGGCTAAGGAGGGGTTTCTATCCCAACCCACGCTCTGGCAGTGTGACCTGCCAAGCCTGCCTTTTCAGCATGGAAATACAGAGCTCCTAGGAGTGATTTGGAAAGTCATTTCCCCTCCACCTCTCCTATCATGCTGAGGGCAGGAGCCTTGATTGCAATGCTCCCACCCTTACCCCAGGAGAGCTGTAGCTCTACCTCCAAAATGCAAGTTAAGCCTCACAACTCCGCTGCTCCCCAGCTCTGGGGAGGACACTCCTAAACAAACACTTCTCATGTGGACCAAGAGAAACTACAGAGCTTCCTATTAGCTCATTGTGATCCACACTGTGACCCTCTGCAGCTGCACCAGACACACCTTCATCCTTTTCCAAAAGCAACACTTGTGCCCAACTCTGCACAGCTTTACTCACAGGAGTCATTTCTCAGTGTGAGTTCACACTGTTTCACCAGGATTAGTGGAGCTGCATGTGGTGAAGGGCAGTGCTTTAGTATGGGTTCCCAGGAGCAGGCACTTAATGGTTTAAGCCACTCCAGCAAGATCTTAGCACACCATTTTCTCTACATCTGTCAGGAGAACTTGACCAATATCCAGAGATTTCTCAGCAACACTGGGAAAAAAAGCCCTGAGCTACAGATGATGTATAATTTTCAGTATGAGAGTGAAACTATTACATAAAGGATTTCAGAGCCAATACAAGCCAACATGCTACAAGGTTCTCATATATCCTCCAAGTGAGATTCTGCTCTGGCCACGCCAGGTCCAGTTTTGGGTTTCTTTCCTTTTAAGATAATAGTTTCAGCAAAGGATTATCTACATCTTAATGAGAAACAAATAATTGTAGCAGAAAGCCAATTGCTGAAATAAACATCTGCAAGTCCTAGAATATAACCACCAGTCTAAGTACCAGGATCCTTCTTAAGAAGACAAAAATGGGTAATTTTTCATGGATAACATCAATTTTATACTTAACTTTAATATTGAACTTTTCCTGCTGTAACTTCACTTTAGCCACCTTTCCTCCACTGATTTTTAGTTCTCCAAACACACAGTAACCCAAGCTATGAGAGTTAGAAATTTACTTTGTGGAAATTTTAACACTTTGAAGATAATGCATGTTTATAGCCAAAATCATGTCTTTATTTAGAACCAATCTCTTCAAGCACATAATTATGTAAGTAGTTCTTGGCCAGGCAGGAGAAATTGTCTTCAGGATTTGTAAGCTTTGAGCCAAGACTCATGGCTTGTCGGGGTTCTGTGAGCCTGCACAGGCAACAAGGCAACAAACACACACAAGACCCAGCTTGGACTGGGGATGTGTGTGCCTGTAGTTATTCCTCACTCAGTGCTCTGTTCACACATTTAAGGAGTCTCTGGTGGACAGCTGGCCACAGCAATTAACATCACTGTATCACCTAATGAACAGGAACTTGTGTGCTCGCTGTCCCAGGTCAGATGTGGGTGCTGCCAGCCCAGTACCTGTCCCCAACAGCCACTGGTACCCGTGGCTTTGGGAGAGCACATCAGCAGCCCAGGAGCCAGCCCTGCAGCTCATGATGTATAATTCATTGTTCTCACGAGCCCAAGAGAGCCCGTGGGCTGTGTATACATCCAGATGGAACCACAACCCTTCCCCGCCGCTATCTACTGCACAGTGTTTATCAGGGCTTACAGACCACTTCCTTTCTAAAACCCTTATTGAAATTTGCACAATAAACAATTTACCCAATTGGTTTTAGGAAGCCCTCAGCCCTTTTCCTTTCAAGGCAAAAGAAAACAGATTTATTTATTATATAGAAGCAGGCTGGGCTCTGGAGGGGCCGGGGGAGGCAAGAGAGAGGGTTTGAGGCTCTGGATGTGAGCATGGAAACCAAGAGGGGACATACCTGCCTGAGGAGGCTGTCAGACCTGAAGAGACAAAGGTATAGCATCTACCCTCCAATCTAGACACCAAAAGTCATCCAGATCACAGGAGCAGCACAGGTTTCCTGCAGGTACCAGTGTTAGGAGTCACACACAGCATGGCCTTGGCTGTTCCCCTTGTACAGCCCTATCTGCCCACCAGTAAAGTTTCTGAGCTCCTGGAGATCCCTGGGCTCAGGTTTGCAGTAGCCAAAAACAGCTCTGCCCTCTGTGGAAGACATCCTCAGGGACACAGGAGCTGCCAACAAACAGTTCTGTACCAGATATGGGTGGCACAGCAGGGAACACAGACATTTTCCTCTTATTGGGTCTGACTTACAATTATATTCTACATTCTATACTCCTATGTGCATGCTGCATCCCACAGGAATTGGACTACCCTATGCATTAAGGAATTGAAGACCAGGTGCTACAAGCCAAGCATGCAGTTCTGTGTTCAGGGCACCACATGGGCTGAGAGAGGAAGGAAGCAGAAGAACCTTTCTGAACAGAGCAGGCACATCTGTAACACCATTCCTACAGAAAGAGGGGATAAGAGAAGCAAGACAGCACTTGGTCCTTAGGAGAAGATGCTCATTCAAACAAAGTTTTCCAAAAGCCACATGGCTACAAGGAGGACTGAGGAATTCTGCTTCCAGCTGAGAGCTGCCAAAACCAAATCCCTGCCCAGGTGAGCTGTTATGGGGCAGTGATGCAAGTGCAGTACCAGGGGAAGTTTTGAGTCTACAGCAATTCCCAGGTACACAGGACTCCCAAAGGGGAGCAACAGCTTCTCTTATTCTTTTGATAAACAAAGGATTTCTACCAGCCTGAAGCCTGAACAGTTTCCTCTCCCTTTTTTAACATGAAAAACCCTCTGAGAACCCTCTGCTGGGTTTTTGGTGAGATTTTTAATTTTTTGGTTCTGAACCTGCTTGTATTACAGGGCACAGAGGGAAAAAGGCAGTTAGCACCCAGGAGCAGTAGAAATATAGAATGACAGAAATAATGTACTTTGTTTTTCTCTTTGAACTGTCATCATCTGCAAAGGGGCAGAAGAACCAGAATCCCCTTCCCACCCTGGGGAGGGCAGGAAGGCAGGAGAGCTCCCACTCTGCCTGGAGATTTTGACCCTTTGCTCCCAAGCAGTGGGGATACATTTGCTGGGGAAGTGCTGACCTTTCTGCAGGGCAGGAATTCATGGCAATGCTTTGAATATGAGAAGTGCAGCAGCACTTGGTAGGAGATGCCACATTAATGATACACCTAACACTGACAGAGAGACTTTCCTGTCAAAGAGCTCCATGCTTTTTTAAGGAACTTCACACCACTTGCAGACCTGGTACGAAATGCAGCCCCACCTGGAGGGGAAGGAGTTAACCAGCCAGCACCAGACAGGCTGCAGACAGAGGAGAGAAGTCAGGGATGGATACAGTGGCACCAGGCATCTATCAAATGCAAAATCATTACTGCTTTCATAATGTGCTTTCAAAAAAAAAAAAAAAAAGGGGTAGAACACAGATTTTTGCTGCAGTCCTGGGGTAGGAAGCATCACAGCTGGAGCTGGGATAGTTCAGCCTTGCAAAATTCTGTTTGTATTCTCTCAAGGCAATGAATACTTGTTGGGCAAGCCAAGTGCAATTAATTCATGGTAAAAACTGGCAAGTACAACTCCAGGACCAGATTTCCACCCTTCCCCTCCATCCTGACACGCACATTCGGCCTCCAAAAAATATATTCTCATCAGGAAAGAAAGTGAGGAGGAGTGCTGTGCTCTGGGCTCCGGCTCTGCCTCCAACACTGAGCTCCAATATTCAGCATTCCCAGGGCCAGTCATTTATTCTCTCTGCTTTGGCTGTGATAGCTTCCTTTGGGGAGGGGGCGGCAATTAAACTCACAATTAATCACAATTTTAAAGCACTTCACTACTTTTCAGAAGAGAGATGTTACAGATGAGGAAGTGTTAGAAGTGAGAGCAGTAAAACACTGTGATTAAGCACCTGAAGGTCATGGATGGCCTCTACAAGAAGGAGGAAAATCTTCCTCCCCGCTACCCCCATCCCTTCTTGATAGCACAGATTAAAAACAAAGGCAGCTGTTCAGTCGGGAGTGACTTTAGTTTAAATCTTTCTGTTTCTTGCTCAATAACCCTTTCATTATAAGCTTCCTGCTGGGAAAGTTTGTGAGCCAAGCCCTGCTACTGAACGCACAGCACTCAGGGCTGCTGAACACCAGTGCCCAGAGAGTCCATGCCCACACCTTCCTGAATCACTGCAATGCCTAGATCTGATGAGGCAAATCAGAGGGTGTTGGTCCACAATTAAAAAAAAATAAAAAATATTAAGATACAAACTGTTCTCTGAGAAATTAATCCCGTGCTGGAAAGTTTTCTAGCAGCTCGAAGAAGAGGGAAGAAGACAGAAGGAAGCAGCTCAGGGATTTGTGTGCAGCAGGCTGTTCCCTGCCCTGCACAAATTACATTCATAACATAACCTCTCTAATTGAAACAGTTTGATCACTTATAAGCTAGCTCCAAAGTCCTTTGAGCTCTGTAGGAAATTCCCAGGATCCTGGATGGGCTTTTGCTCAAGTTCTCTATTGTTTGCATGAGGGGAAAAAATCTGAATATTGATACAAGCCCTGCAACTTGGAGGCCTTGCTAACAAACACTGAATCTGGACAAGGGAGGACAGAGAGATATAAAGTATGACCAGAAAACTGGCACGGTCCACTGAAAGAGTGTTTACAACTGCTATCTATGGCTCTGGTCTAAGCCTGCAGCACTTCAGTTGCTTATATTTGGTATGTAAATTGTAAATCAAAGAGCACCCCACATTATCTCCAAAATGCCTTCTGAGGCACCGTCCTCAGAAGTGACGTTATCAAAGTCACTCAAGCAGTGGCTGTAAATTTAGTGGACAGTGTTATTTTCTGTGTTACCTGCCTACCCATATAACTCCAGGAAAAGGTGTTATCCTGGTACACAGAGCCCAGATTTACCAGTGTGGGCTGTGTTCTGATGGACACTGCATGCAGGGAAAGCTGCAGAATCCAAATATCCACCCAGGCTGGGAGCATCCAGCTTTCCACCTTTCAAATACCTCTAGCTCAGATTTTACTTCTGCTGAACCATGATTTAAAGTCAACCACCTCCTGTGAGCTTCAGGCCCATCCATGCCAGCTTTGTTTATCCAGACCTGTCAGCAGTTTAAGAAACCAGACTTAATTGGGCTGACTCCATCCCCACGAGAACACTGTGGTCATTCTTTTCAAACACTTCCCAACCCAACATGTTACTGAAACCAGAGAGCCCACACCAGGCCTCCTCCCCCAACCACTGGGGTGTACATTACATTCAAACAGGTTCACCACCTTCACCAAGGCTGTCACCTTCTCTCACTGGGTTATTCATTTTTGGTGTATTTATTTGCCCAGTGCTGGAATATCCCATGTCTGCTGACACTGGGGATTGCACAGCAGCCGGGGCTCCTCTCCCACACACAGAGTGTGTTTGGGCTCTTTTGGGGTTTCTCAGACCTCACAGGCAGCTGGGCTCGGTTCTCTCAGCCACTGATCAATCTTTCAGAGCAGCAGCTGACAAATTTGTTTTAACCCAAGTTTCTAAACAAAAAAATCCTATTGCTCTTTTACTGCAAGAGTTAAGGGGGAAAACTTGTTTTTCCTCCGGTGAAACCCGACTAGCAGGCCTGCTTCAAATGGTAGAAAACATAAATGTTATGATTAGAGAATTTAGCGTGGAAGAGGACAGTGCTTTCTACCTCAGACTGAGATTCCACTGTACAGCTACAAAAACATGCTGGGGAAGGTAAAGTCAATGCCAAGCCCTAATGACTTGCAGTCAGTGCTGAAGTACACACAGATACAGCAGTGATCTCTCGGGAGGGCATCACACCCCTCTGAGCCTGAGCAAAACACCATTCCCAGGGTTTCCTCCAGTAATTTCTTTAATTTGCTTAAACTAGAACATAAACTTCTCTAGATTTGATTTCTCTTAAAAGTTTAGAGCAACAGGCCACTTGCTTAATCTCACGCATGAGAGGCAGAGCATTCATTAAACGAGCTCGTAATGTGCTAATTCGGGGGAATATCTTTCCTAAAGGCTAGCATTACAAAATAGTGTCACTAAACACTACCAGGAAAACAATCCAGTCGTCTCTAAAGTTCAGCAGTGTTCATGACGACATTCCTGTCCTGAGACTGCCACCAAGATGTTCTCATACAGCCCAGTCATATGGAAATCATAGCTCTCACAGAGCAGCTGTGTTTTTTGGAAGTGACTTCATATTTTTGGATGTTGTCTACCACATGGAATCTAACATCTTCAACAGCAAATTAAGCTCTTCCTTTCATCCTGTGCCCTGTTTCCTCCATGTAATAAAGGTGGTAAATGATTTTTAACTCTACAGTGACTGCCACCATTCCTTAAAACACAGGGACTGTCTCTCTGTGAATATCTTCACAAGTTTCTGGTATTTCTAATACAAATTGAGCTGAGATTTTACACAAAACTGGAAGGATTCTTATTCCCTTTTACCTCATATCTGGGCTGACTTGGATATACTGACTCACTCCCAAATAGTCACTCTTGCAAGTGAGTTCCTTTCCCAAAATTACATGTTTCATAATGACATTTCTACCATATGTATGTCCAGCAAGCCACAAGAATTGTTGGCTACCATCTTGAGGAGAGGTCCAGACTGTGTGGGACATGCCCAAAACACACCTCTGGACCCTTCCCTGGGGCTGTGTGAACCAGCAGCTCAGAAGGCTCAGGGGTTGGCAATGGCCAACACCTCCACAGCCTCTGTTGTTAAAGGGATGTTGGCAAGCCTTGTAAGAGGGTAATGAGAGAGGACATGGCAAGACAAAGGGCTGGGGTTCACCTCGTTCACAGGGGAAAGCTGGAGAGAACTTTGCTTTTGACCAGCCCCTCACCTTCCCCAGCCACTCCCCACACGTCCACGCAGAGGAAGCAACACTGCTCCCCACACACTGAGGCAGGTGGGCACAGGTACAACAGCAGCCTGGGGAGTCTCAGCACAGTTCCAGAAATACCAGTAAAGGTGAAAACTAACACTCCAGTCACTCCTCCTGCCCTGCTCTACGTAATAACCAATTCCACTCTCAGCCTTCCTTCAGCAAACAGTGCTCAAGCCTCACTGCAAAACAACAGAGAGCTGTCCTTTTGTCTGCTTGGGAACATACTTGACAAATAAAAAACAAACATTTCCATCTGCAAGAACAACCATCTGCACATGCTACTGTAGTGTATTTGCCACTCTGTCTCACCAGTCAGCTGCTCACCCCTGGAGAGCAGCTGGATCTCCACAGGCACCAAACGGGAACACAGCAAACACGGCCACAGAAGCACAGGGAATGCTGCTCCCTGAGCCTGCACTCAGGATCTGCCCCAGATTTTTTGATTTGAGAAGTTGTGACAGTGACTCTCAAATCCATTGACTCTTACCAGTTCAGGTCCTGTAGGTTCAGGTGACCATATTTACTCCCTGGAGTGCCAGGAATTGATAAAAGAACAGTTGATTTCAGCATTTTGGAGTAAACTCCAGACATACACCAGGATGTTCAGCTGTTCCAGGTCCAGATCCCTCAGGCTATCTGCAAATTGCAGATTTCACAGAAGTGCTTGAAGATCCAGATGCTCAAAACAGCACCAGGATCCTAAGTGGCTTTAAAAAAATAATAAATAAATCTTTCTTTGCATTTGTAAATCCTTAAAGACCTTTTATTTTCAGGGACCTTTGAAAGTGGGAGGTATGTTGGTGTAAGCAATTAAGGCACTAAAGGCCTTAGCTTCAAGTGGACAGACCTAAAACATCAACATTCTCCCTCAAGAGCTCCATTAGCTGCATTTGCCTTCCAGTTTCCTTACACTGAGATCAATATAAACTCAGATTTATTAACCAAGTTCTGTATATAATGGTGGAAAAATCCATATGTGATTATCTATATACATTTAAATAAAAAAAAAACAACAACACACTCAAACCATTTTTTCTCTCCAGCTTAAAATTAATGGCAACAACACAGTAAATGTCTTATTAAAAGATAATAACTCAACAAGGTACATAAAAGTATCTAATAGAGCCCAGGTGATGAGTCTCAGCCAGTGACTGGGAAGAGCTACACAAAATGGTTCATTTTCTTGGGTAAGACCTGCCTGGAGTAAAAAATTTGCATACATATATAAATATATATGCGAGCTGCTGCTAGCCAGGAGGGAAGCAAACAAGGAAGTAGTCAGGAATTGGGAATAGCAGGGTGTCTTTTAGTTATTTAAGGTATTAGCTGAGCCAATGGGCATGCTTTTCCTGTTTTAAATAGACACAATAAGATAAAGGTCAGCAGGGGAATTGGTTACATTTCTCTTTCCCACGTATAGGTATTGCTGTGGAGGATGTCATCCTGTCAGAACACTTTAAAGATACAGAATAATTTGGAGATTTTAGAAGGATCACATTGGCTTCATCAGCCCAGAGCACAGTGCATTACAGGTACCAATTCCCTGGGAAAGCCAGAAGAATTTGGGCTTTCTGGGACTCAAACAGCAAAACTAAATCCTGTTATGAAAATAAGGGACCACATAGGAAACATTATGTAGCATCAAAGCTAACTACCCTGTATGCTTTTTATATAAGAAAACATCACACTGTAGGGAAAGCACATTTTCTAATCAGCTTTTCTGTGCTTCAGTAGATAATTGAACTAGAAATCAAGCTCCAAGCACACCAAGAGGCTCAATAAATGCCACCAAAACCGATAATTGCTTAGGCCAGGCAAGAAGATATTCAGTGGCTCTGTTCCAGCTCTATTAACATGCAAACTTGATACAGACACCAGGCCACCCACAGAACACACCTTCGTTTTAGTGAATTTCCTTCTTAATTTGTAATGAAACCCATATTTTGTTCAGTACACTAAACAATTACAGAAGTAGTTCTTTCAGAGAAAAAGAAATAAAAGATACCACAATCTTACAAACCTGCATATCCCACTGGGATCAGTAAGAGCTTTCAGCTTGCTGGGAGCTCAGGCTGGCTTGCCATTACATTTATAATGCATTGTGGTTCATTAGAAACCAATTAAGAACAGTGGCAGCTGTAGATAATTCAGTTAATCAGTTGCCAGCTCTAAAGTGCAATGAAAGTAATGCTTCTTATTAGAAATGACTTCTAAAGATTACATAATTTCTTAAAGGAAGAATATTAGAGGTTGGGGGGTTTATATGTGTATTTACAAACATGTATATAAAAGCCCAAGAGAATTTGTTTCATGGACAATTGTAGAAGGACCTTTACAAGGGGCACAATGCATGCTCTGAGTGCTGCTTCTGTAGTCTTAAACATGAAATCCAAGACTGACCTTGCAAAATACCCAGCAGTCTGGCTGAGGTCTCAAATATACTGTGTCTTGTATCCAGGCTCTGTTTTACAGTTTCCTCATTGCCTCCAGGATCAATACTCTGGAGAACGTGCTGTTAACTCAGCAAAAGTCAGAACTCTGCTGTCAAGAGCTCAGGGAAAAGCTATTACAGAAGCCAAAGCATAAGGTGTGATGTTATTGGAATGTTCCTGAATAAGGAACTCAAAGCAATCAATTTGTTCTACTTATGTTTCGGAAAGAGAGTAAGGAAATATTCCTCTTAGGGTCCAAAATGAACAAGAGATCCACTCTGTGCCTTTATTGTTAAAAAAGCCCCACATCTTGCAAAATCTGTTTTAATGGCTTAATCCTGGTCCAGGGATTTCAAAATGGATATGGCTACCCTCCAAACTTTCCTTGAAATAAGGCTGTGTTTTGGTTCAACCTAGAAAAAAATATTTTCATTGCATGCAAATTCCTTCCCTGGCCTACGGCAAAAACACGTCAGAGTGAAACCTTCAGTGTACCAACCACGATGTGTGACTTGACAGGCACCTCACTGCATCTTTCTGCTTGCCCCCTTTCAGCTGCCACTGAAGGGCAGAAGTACAAGAAGTCACATAGGGTTTGGCTCAGGAGTCACAGGCATTAGCTCAGACTTGGTTCAGCAGAGCATTGGAACCCCAGTTTAAACCTTAAGCATCTCTGTATTCTTTGATTAGTTCACAACAACAGCAGAAAGTCGTCCCAAAGTGCAGCCCTCGCTGTGACTTTCATCTGAACAAATGTAGCCAGTGGTTTCCAAATAAAATACGTAGGCCAGGGAATAAGGGGATTTGATCCTGAGTTTAACTGCTGTTCTTTGGATGCATTCAAACACCAGTTTTTGGAAAGGCTGCTTTCACAGCTCGTTGTGATACTACCAAGAACCTCTGGCATGGGAACAAACAAAAGCAGTGCTGAAGAGAAGGGAACTGGCTCTGTGATATGGCAATTTAAAGAATAATGGACCTCTAGTGACAAAGTCTCCATGCTGTGCTGTTCTGTTAGCAATTACTGCAGAGGAAGTTTGTTTAGGATTTAGGCCCAAGGGTCCCCAAGCGAGGCTTGTAAACAGTGTGGAAGTTGATTTTCCTGTTGGTGATAGAAAGATTGACAGCTAAGAGCAACCTTTTGTGTGGCAATGACAACTGTGATTACTGTGCAGTTTCACTGCAACATGATTAGATTGTAATCAGACTGTGGCTCTGCTGGATTTTTGGATTGCTTAATTGATGGCCCCAAACCAAATGACTTCCACTATGAGAAAACCCCTTGAAACTTGAATTCCCTGACGTCGAACAGGTTTAAAGTATTCTAGTGCTGTTTCGTGCTTGTGGCAAATGAACCTTCTTTCCTTATATACTTTGGACAAAACCCACAGAAAGCATGGAAAGATCCACTGACATTTTCTGGACCTCGTCCAGGTGACATCTGTGACTAAAAAGTTCCTCAGATTTGGTTGAGAGAATTGGTTTTCTATTTTCATTTAGAGATAGTATAAATTTCTTTCCTCGGTTCCATAAAATTCTCATGAAAACTAAACTCCTTTTAGAATGAAAAAGTTGTTGCCAACAGATAGACAACTGTGGGTAAAATCTTTTGGGTTTACAGAAATCTGAAAGTTGGGTTATTATCCCATTTTGGGGATTCAGAATAAAGGAAGTGCTCTAGATTCTTTATATTGTATGACTTCTATAGGTGCATTGTTCAGGGTACATTTCTAAATTTGCAGAATTACTATTTACTTTAGTAAAAAGATTAAGGCATAACAGGATGATTGTTTTTATGCACAAGGATAATACATTTCTTAATTGAGCAGATGCTAAAGGCAAACAAACAACAAAACAAATAATGTCTGGGGAAAAAAAACAACTTTGAGAAAACCAGATCACAATTATTTTCATCAATTAGGAACAAGTGTCTGATGGAAAGTGTAACTAATGAGCCCATCTTGGAAATTTTTAAATATATCCAGAAACTTGAGCAACAAGCCTGTGTTTGGCAAACACTGTCAAAATGTTCCAACATCGTATGATAAGACTGTGTTATATAAACACAGCACATGCATGAGAAAATTGCCTCTTTATGCTTCATAGATCAAACAAGATGATGGAAACATGCCAGTATTCAAGAGATGCTGTTAAAACATAAAGACTTCTCTTTCCATTCTCCACAAACTCAAAGATGGGAGCTGAATTCTCTTCTCGGGCCCACTACCAAGGTCTCCATTCAAAAAACAACACTGCTTTTCATTCTTTCCCCTTTCTGGCATCTAGGTTTGCTCTCTGCTCACAGGGGAGGAGACCACTTCGTGCATGTACATGTTCATCTACAAATAGGCTTCAAAATCCTCTAAACTGAGCTGATGTTTTAGCTCACATCCCTCCTCCGGCGGGAGCCTGGAGCGTCTCTCTGCAGCTCAAGGCCATTCATTAGCAGCTGCCCCTCTCTAATCAGTCATTCCATCATCACTTTAGGACACTTGTAATGCTTGACGGGACTTTAATATAAAACTTCCCAAGGCAGTTGTCAGATGGCCCCGAGTTCTGACCATGATATAACTCACATGTCCAGGAATGTAATTTCATGCTGAACTGCAGGATTTTAGTTCTGACTTCACGGGGCTTAATCTCTTCCATGTCAAAAATTGCTTCAATAACATCTTTTCTGTTCAGCTGAACTGCTGCACAAACCCAAAGGGAAAACTTTGTTTCAAGGTGGATTTTAACTCTGCTGGAAAAAAAGAATCTGATTAGACTGTTTAATATAATTTACACTGTTGATCCTTCTGAGTGTGACGTGCAGGGGATGCAGAACAGCTCTGCCCACCTCGCCCCTACCAAGGAGCAGCACACAGCCTCTCTCTGCTGGAAATGAGGGTTGCTTCTCTTCTTCCCATACCCAGGAGCTTTTAGGCCCCCTCAAAAACTTGCTGGTCTGCTGGAGCTGCCCAGGTGTTGGACCCCTGGAGAGAGCTGCCCAGTGCTGTGCTGTGCCCTGCACACCCACACGGCACTGACAGCCCTGCTCTGGGGAACCTGCAGTCTCACCAGCAAGGCAGATCAAAAAGCACCATCTGGGGTATGTTCCACACACCCCACAAAGACTGGAAGATCTAGAAACTAAGTACTAATCCCCAAGCACTGTCATACCAATAGGTCAACCCTTCCACTATCACTTTGGAGCTGGAAAGAAAGTGAAGAGTGACTTTTCAGGGTGTCCTTCACATGGCTCCTGCTCAGACTTGTCCCGGTGATTAAATGATCCCTCTGCTCAGCCCATCCCAAAGAAGCTAAAAAGAGTGGCTGAATGAGATGAAAATAGCAGTTGTCCCCCACAGATGGAGTGTTACCATCAGGGCTAACAGTGCTGGAGTCTGAACAGCAGCCCTCTAACACTGGTCAAAACTGGCCGTTTATTGCAACAATCATTTTGCAGTGACTGCAGCTTCTGTCTCAAACATTTCTCTGCTTCTCTTTCTCCAAATTGTTCCTCAGTCTGCTGCCCTGTGTCCAGACTGCAGCTTTCTGCAAAAAACTCCCCCAAACCTGATGTTCATTCAGGGTACAATGCTGGGGAGAGACCATGGGAGATTTTTCTTCTTTCAAGGCCAGATCTGTGCAGATGAGAACTCTCAAAGTGCTCTGCAGAGCTGATGCCAGTCACATTTTCAGAGTTCCAGCATTTAACAAAGACTTCACTCTGGGGACAAGAGCATTGTCCAGCAAAGGAGGTGACAGAGACACCAAATCTATCTGCCAGATGTCGGTGTCGTAACTCGTACCGAGCCTCCTTTCTCTTTGTACACTTGGCCCCGCCGCCTGCAACGTGCATTTCCCAGCTGGAAAGACCTCGCACACTTCTATTACTGGGAAAAAAGAAAATTGCCCAAAGGGAGAAAGTACAAAAGGTTTGCCTCTGCTACAGGAAACTGGAACTGCCAACAGTCTTGCTGAACTGAGTGCGTCGGCAGAATTAGGGTTTAGCAAGGTATCAGCAGCGGGACAGACACAGGGAGAAAGAATTTCCCAAGTCAGGCTATTTTCTCTCAAAACAACATAAAATGGAGAAATAAAAATTCAGGGATCAGAGCTCTTCACAGTCTGGAATTTCATTCCATGAAAACCTCCAGGGTCGTTCTCATTTTGTTGCCTTCCCAAATAAGGATGAAAATCTCAGCCTCAGGAGTTTATCTATGCATGGATTTAGGTACAGAGCTTTCCCACATGAACATATTCCATTTCAGCAAGATGAATATCTTTTGTGCTATCTTTCCCTTTCTGATTTTTTAAAAACAATGCAGCTGAAAATTAAATGTGGTAATCCAATGATTACGATTTCCTGTAAAAATGAATAAGCAATAAAATTGTTACATTTCTATGAAATGTTTTGACTTAATCAGATCATCATTTTTCGGAGGAAGACTATTCCCTTGGGAGTTTCTGACCAGCTGTAGCTCTTGTATTGGGAAATCTGTCACCCTAGGAAATGAAAGACTATCAGAACCACGGGAGCGTGACAAAGTGCTTGTTGTGACGTTGGGAGATGCCTGAGTCATGGAGCACTGTGGTGCTGAAATCTTACTTTCTCATTCTTCTCAATTTTAAATCCTTCATACCTCTGAACACAGACTATTAACAGACCAAGTGTGCAAACAATTAGGAACCAGATAAAACTCCAGTAGATGGCGCTCAAAAATATCCCAAATTTGTGTCCAGAACCTCAGTGCTGTGCAAAGGGCCTGGTGCAGGCAGCTCTGTGCAGCCCTGAGCTTCTCAGGACTCAGGACAAGGTGCTGGGCTGGGCTGGCAGTGTCACCGTGATTCTGGGAGACTGAGGATGCTCAGAACTGCAGGACCTGCATGCAAAGCAGGGTTCAGCAGTGACAGGCAGCTGCTGCTCACCCATGCAAATGGAAATGGGGTTGTGTGTGTCCCAGTTCCCCCAGTTTCCCTCAGCACCCTGCTCTGCCATCAGTTGTCCTGACTGGCCGTGGCCTGGCTCGCTGTGAGACTAAACAGAAAATACACCTAAAGCAAGTGGATTAAGAGATCTGGGTCCTATAAAAACACAGTGGAGTTTTGGAGAAGTGCTGAGACCCAGGGCAGTTGTAGAACATGACCTGCCAGGCAGGGGAATGTCTGGCTGCCCATTCCTGTGCAGTCCTGTTGTTCAGTAATGGCCACTTCAGGTGGCAGCTTTAAATTTTGTAGTTCTGACTGGAACAAGCTTGTTGTATTCCAAAGGCAATTGAACAGTAATTCTTGCACAGAAGCACAAATGGTTTCACCACCACCAGGGGAATGTTTTTTATTGACCATTTAGGCCAAAAATCCAAGTGAGAGTTGATACCGTCTGATTGAGTCCCCGGTTGGTGGTCCTGGGAAATGATCTAATGGCCAGTTCCCCTGAAGTCCCACCAAGTCACTGCCAGAAGTGCATCAGAAACACCACACTGTGATTCATCCCCTGCTCCAGGGTGTCCAGTAACACTCTGTGAGGAGCCCAGACCTGGCTGTCATTGCTTTATGCAAAGGCAAACAAAGCCCTTCACCCAGCCAGGGATCAGACACGTCACAGCAGCAGTGGTAAAAGCCTCCCCGAGCTGGTTGCCAATGTGCTTCAGTCCTGCCTGCAGTACTTACCTCTGCTGTAGCATCAGTGTGAGCCAAGCACATGTGGGCACATGGATTCTGCCTTGGGCTTTTTTGTCCCACCCTGAGCTCCAGGCTCCATGCTTTCACTTCTGGTTGCTTTACAGACCAACTGTGCTTTTCCATGTCTGGAGGGAAGTTCCTCCAATCCTGCCTGGCATGATCAAGCAGCCCAGGCTACAGTGAGGAAGAGGTGGCTGCTCAGATAAGCCACCTTAGACCTCCTGATGTCAGCACACAGTGGGGCAGAACCTCAGCAAGTCAGGGACTGTGAATGCTGTGCCCAGTGCTGATGGTTTCCATCTTTCACAACACTTGGTGCTGGTGGCAATTGAGGCTATGACATCTGTCATGTCCCAGCTGCTGTGGTGAGGAGCTGAAATGCTCTGCCAAGGGAAGAACAGCTCGTTCTCTGGCTTGTTGGGGCTTTTATTGTGAAAGACAAATGAAGGTGTTGGTCCTATTACACTTAGTCACTCATCTTGCAAGAGTTAAAACATGAGCAATAACTTGACCATCTCTATGATCTTTTGCAGGAGTTACATTATTGACTTCAGCAGTTTTGCCTTTGGGCAAAAAGGAAAAGGGGTGACAGGAAGCTTTGCTTCAAGCCTGTATTTCATTAAACTTCTACTGTACCGCTTCTGTTCCAGATCAGGCAACAGTTTTGCTCCAGATCCAGTCATTTGACTTTCTTGAGGAAAATATTTATAGGGAAATGGTTAAGAGATCCGGATGTTTCTTTACAAATTTATTTTACAAGCCAGAGTGAAGGCTGAAAAGCCCTTTGCTTGTGTGATAGCAGAGGTCATTCTTTGAAGCACCATCAGTTGGTAGGCAAAGATGAAATGATCTTTGTCTCTATCTAGCTAAAAGCAAATCAGAAGTGGCAACACAGATGGTCATACATAACATACCCCATAGTCCAGAAATAAGCCTGTTCACAGACTGTGTATCTGACCCCAGCTTTCTTAGCCAAGGAGCTCTTGAGTTACATGATGTGAAGTACAGTGGGATTTCAGCTCTTCCATTACATGTAAGATGAGGGGAAAATGGTCATGGCTTGGTTTAGAGGAGAAGACATCTCACCACAGGAAGCCAGAGCTTCTTGTGATCAGACATTTCTTAAACCACCAGGCAGTGGGGAGCTGGTGAACCCTGGCTTGCAAATAAACTTCCATTTCGGCTGCAGTCCCAACGTGCCTGGTCCTTCCAGCAATTATCCTGGCTCTCAGCCATCAGTCCTGGGAAGGAGCTTCCTTTGGGGGAGTGCATTTTTATGTTGCAAGCACTAGAAATAATTAGAAAATTAGGGGCTATTTGCCCCTACGTGTAGTCAAAGAGTGTGTGTGTGTGTATATATGATCTTTTATCTTTTTATATTTATTTTTACCAATTCTGAAATTTTTAAGATATAATAAAACGGACTAGTGACTTTGGCTTTAAAAATGGTATGTCTTTCAGGAGAACACAGCTATCTCCTTTACCTTTGAGATGACTAACAAGAGGATTTATATTCCAGATTAATACTCTGAGTACCTCAGAGAATGTTTGCCATATGAGAACCTAAGCAGATTTGTCACATGTGGTCTGGCAGAGGGAAAAATGGGAACAAGAAGTCTTTCTGTCCTCTCTGCATTCTGCCCAATGCCTTTGCAGTATCTGGGAATGCCAACTAACCAGATGGACAAGGGGTGGCTGGGGTGGTCTCAGAGAACACACATTTCAGTGTGCACTGTGTCAGACACTGAGTCTAAGCCTGATTTAAGGGTGATTTGGGCTCCCCTGACTCACCACCTAACGTCCCAAGAGTTTGTCCTGCAAAACACCGAACTGAGGTACCGTTCTCAGGCACAAGAGGAGAAAGCCATCTGCAAACCACTTCAGGCTCATAACTCATGTTCCCCCACCAGTGCATTTCCCTCTCGAAGCAGTAAAAGTTGTTCAATGAACCTTTTGTGTTCTTTTGGGGGGGCCTCAGCAAACTCACATACCTGCCTGCTTTGCACTTTTTCACTGTGTGAGGCAGCCCTCGTGCTCTCTGCAGCCCAGCGAGACCGTGCAGGGCGAGAACAAAGAGCAGCAGGCGGCGGCGAGAATGTGACACCGTCCCTTCCCATGCGGCTCCTGCCGCAGCTCCGCCGGCTGGATGTTATTTTAGTGGCTGTGCATCCCACCCATGCGCTGCCGAGGGCCCGGGAGCCGCTCTGCTGTGACGCCTGGTGAGCTCGGAGCTTATTCATGTTCAGGAATGGGAGGGTCAGGGCCATCGACACACACCAGCATCCTGCTGCCTATTATTTCCTGCCAGCGCTGGCGTCGCACCAAGCCCTAACATGACAGGTGGATGGAGTTCACAAGGAAATAATGTCATGGGCCAGTTTTCCAGGAAAGCTGTTAACTCTATTCACAAACTCGGGCCTTCAGATTGAAAGGGAACGTGGCTGAGAAGGGCTGCCCTGCAGTTATTTACCCTTTTTCATAGATAATTCACTGACATCTCTCGCTGCAGTTCAGAAATCTTTACCTCTACACAGCACCTACCTCTTGAAGAGCAGACTGTGGCTGAATGCCTTATAACTCACAAAACCAGGGGGTACTGCATTTGCAAATCCCAAATGGCCATTTGATTTCAGTCAGACTGCAAAAGATGGCAAGAGATTCTGCCTTTTGCTGAGCTAAATGGTTCCTGGGAAACAGAAGATAAACACGAGGTGAGATCTAAGACTGATGTTAACCTGGGGACTTCAGGCAGATTATAAGAATGAGAGTGAGGATATAGCCAAGGATGTTGCAGAAACAAGACTTACATATTTTTTAAAGTCTCTGTCTTTCAACAAGGCACTTATGTAAAGTTTTACTATCCCTCCACGTCTTTATGCATAGTCCAACATCTGCAGTTGTGTGATCTTCACTTGCTTCCCTCCTTTTTGTCCCTGTTTTTAAAGTTTAATACTCTTTTTCTCTTAGTCTAGAAAGCACGGAAGAAGAGTTAAGAAAAAAAGCAATCAAACAACAAAAAAAGCATTTTTCAAAAATGCCATGTTTGCCACAAATGCAAATTTTAAGATGCATAGAATCAGGACAATAGGACTATAACTGGCTGCTCAGAAGAGGAAGGATTAGGTCCTGTGTCATGTTAATAGTGACATCAACAACCTGAATAAAAGCCAAAAATTCAAGTCGATTCTGCAGTTTAAGACCATTGTTCTCCCATATGGTTTAGCCTGTAAGATTTAGTCTACACACAGATTTCTGCCAGGATTTATATTTTTTTGCATCATACAGTGCAATTCTTGATATGTAATGTAATTTTAAATATAGAAGCCCTTAGTAATTGGCAAATATTTATAGTGATATAGCTAAAATGTCCTACAAGCTAAAGGCATCAGAGGTACTGGAAATATAAATGCACAATGACAGCTGCTAATACTTAGAGGTGCTGGAAATATATATGCAAAATGATGGCTCCCAATATTGTTCTGCTCTTCTTATTTTGGAGCCCATTTTAAAAACATTTAAAACATTTAAAAAACATTTTAAAAATTAGGTGGAACCTGCTAATAACATACAACAACTTCCATCTCAGATATTAAAGGAGTGGTGGCCCTGGATTTGACTTGGATAAGCAAAGCTGAGACAAGAATAGGGGATATTCCAGAGGGCTTGTTCCTGGCCTGACCCTTCCGGATCCTGATGAGACTCTCAGGCCTGTCTTGGTTCCACACTCTGAGCCTGGTTCCTGTTCTGAAGAGCTGCAGTAATACTGTACATTCGGTGTTTGGTAACAGGAGCTCTCCCAAGTGTCCCAGGCAGAGAAACTTAATTCTTGACACAAGTCCATGAAACTAACCTTTATCTCTCTCTCTCTCTCTCTCTCTCTCTCTCTTCTTTTTTTTTTTTCCAAGCCTGGCAAATTGTGGTGTTAGAGCCACAGTCACGTACAAAACACGACACGTGAAGTGACTGGGGAATCGTAAATTGGGCGTTTGGACTTGAGCAAAATCCTTAAGCATTGTCATACCAAACCGATTATTATTTTAAAATACTGTCCCAGGCTATAACTGTCTTTGTGTACAATAGCAATACAGGGTGTAGTTACAGACACAATTTCCTGTGCTTGGGTTTTGAAATTATTATTTAAGATCGCGGCAACGTTTGCCCGGCGCACCAGCGCAATTCCTCCATTAGATAATTTTCTATCCTTGTGAGGGCAATTTTGCTTGCACAGTCCTGCCAG
The DNA here is from genome assembly GCF_001715985.3 of Manacus vitellinus. Lineage (NCBI taxonomy): Eukaryota > Metazoa > Chordata > Aves > Passeriformes > Pipridae > Manacus > Manacus vitellinus. The sequence continues at coordinate 8,092,266 of NW_021939798.1, forward strand.
GGCTTTCAGGAAGGGAGAGACAAGCAACTGCGACAATAAAATTTGCATCAGCTCCCACCCAACCTCTCCCAGAAATATCATTTGTCGCATTCAAAGCCTTTTCACACCAGAAGGGAAGGTGTTTCTGAACTGGAAAGTCACTGTGATCTCCCCAGGGCTGCATCCTTCTGCCTCCCAGATTCCCATGGGAAACACCAAACAGCAGTTGTGGAGTTCCAATGGCTTTGTATCAAAGACTTGGTGGACTTGGCACACAGGCATGAAAACCCAAATCAATCCAGATTAGGTCATTAGGGTTGAAAATTTGAAGCAGAAATTTTGCTGGTTGTACACAGTTTGAGGGGGCTGCCCCTTGTAAAAGCAATGTAAATCTGCTCCTGTCAAAAAAACTTCTCAGATCTAACAATATCACCAGACTCTGGGAAAAAGGAGGTGCTGAGCCTGCACACTGTACTCACACAGCACCTCCCAGAATGGCTGGGCTTTAAAGGCCAAAAAGGATGTGTTGTTCCTGTGTTGGAACCAGGACAAGGGGTGCTGGGAGAGAGGATAATAATGAAAGTGTCTGAAATATGTAGATTTGTGAGACTTGTGTTGAACTCATCCTTGGCCATTCAGAAAAGATGCTACTACTGCTTCAGATTGTTCCAAAATCGATGCACACAAATCGTGGTGGAGAAGTCTGTGACAGTTTCTAAGACCATGTGACCATTCAGGTGATGAAACATCTGAAAACATCTTCAACAGCATAAGGTCTCTGACTAAACTACTCACAACCTCTTGCTCCTGCAGGACACCAGAAACAAGTACTGGGATTCTCCCCAATAAAGTTACTGTTTTGCTTCTCTGAATAAAGGCCAAACAAGATTGAATTCCTGCACAGACTTTCACTCAGTGCTTGATATGAAGATGCCTGTGCATGTACCTTCTCTCTCTGGGATACAGCCAATGCTACTGAGCTCAGCAGTGTGTGCTCTGGCAGCCCCATATCACCTGGAGGCCTCCCAACCTGTCAGTTAGAGGGTATTATGGGACACCACGTTGTACCTGAAGCTTTGCTGTGCCAGGGGATCATGTCTAGGGTCATGCAATGCTGCCTGTCACTGCTCACATGCTGCTTAGTGCCTGGGTGCCCCACAATTAGCACGGCAGAGGGTGGAGCAGGAACTCTGCTGTGGCCTTGTATGTGCGCTGCAAATATAAAAGAGAGCAGAGATAAGGGAAAGGAAAACTTCTGTAGTAGTAGCAGAGTGACTCTTACTCACTCTTATTTACCCTTCCTGAAAAAAACTGCTCCCCAAACCCCATTGTCTCTGTTCCACTGAGTCTGGTTTTATCTTTTGACTTGGAGCTGAGTCTCACCTTGTTCCTCTACCTTCCTGCCACAGCAAGCTCAGCTGTATCACAGCAGTGGAGAAGGGAGGTGGGAAAGGCTTGAGAGAGCAATGGGCTGCTCCTGCTCTGGGCTCAGCCTGGGAATTGTGGGCCTGAGCTGCCACACATGTAGTGGAAATCATTGCATCTCTATAGCCCTTGCAATTCTCTCCTCGGCAGCCCCCCAAAATTCCACCGAGGAAAAAAAAGAAATGAGGAAGGGGAAGAAGGAGTCAGAAAAACTATTGTGTTCCCAGGGAGGGGAAAAAAAATAAACAGCCCTATTTAACTTATCCAGCTTTGCTAATGTCAATCACTTTTCTCATTTTAAACAGGAAAGACACCACTTTAGTCCACCTGTTCCATTATTTATCATGCTATGCATTTCCCATGAATTGTCACTCATGCAAAACCTGTACATCGTAAGGGGACACCCTAATATTTTTAATGACCTTAAGCAAAGTGATTGACACTAGACACCGGTGTCAGATGTTCTGGTGACGCAACATGTTCTCCTAGCAGCAGGAAAGCTTCCTGCCGTGATTAAGTTTGGGGCTATGGAAGTGCTAAAATGTGTTGTCAGCTTTCCTCTGATGCAAGTGATTTTATTATAGCGTCTGGTAACCACGGAGTGTGGCAACGCAAATACTGACCCCAAACATCCCCTCCCCGCACATATAGGCCTGCTCTATTTAAAAACACGGAGTGCACTCTGCAAATCCGGGGATAAGTTATGGATGTAACAAGCTCAAAGCGCGGAGGGCAGAGGAAATGGCGGCACCTGAGCCAGGATGCCGGGGCGGTTCCGGCAGGAGGAGCGCGGGGGTCCGGGACGACCTGCGGGAGGAACCCCCTGCGGCACCTGTTTGGCAGGTGTGCTCTGCAGGGGCATCACCACAGCCCTGCCAGAGCCTCTGGAGGGCAAAGAGGAGGCACGTTAGCACAGGCCTTGCTCACTGTGGCAGTGGAAAGCAAAAATCACATCCAGCCTTTTGGAGTCTGCAGATAGTAAGGGGGAAGACAACTTCGTGCAGCTCCTCTGGCTTCTGACACCCTCACACAGGCCAGGGTGGAAATCTGTGACTCAGCTCACTTGTCCTTTAAGATATAGACAAAGAAATCATGTTCTGGTTTGCTTCAATTTGGGACCAGCCCCTCAACAATTCATTAATTGAGAAAAGCTGGAAGATCTCTAGAAACAAGAATTACAGAATCAGCATCTCAGACACACACCAGGGACACCTGGCACCTGCTTTTCATAAAGATTCATAATCCCAAAGCTCAGTCAGCAAACACCACACACATGGCTTTGCTTCCATGAGTAATTCTTAATAGTTGTGTTTCAAACTGACTGTGCCAGTGTCTGCAGAACTGACTGCTATGATTTTTCAATAACCGAGCTGGTATGCAGAGGGATGGGCTATCAAACCAAAGTCCACAGGCTACAGAGATTTTTGGAAGAGATCAGCAGTGCATGTGTTCACAGTTATTGTCACAGGGGTTGTTCTACAAAAATAGAATCATAGAGCAGTCAGAGTTGAAGATACAGGCTATCTTGATAGCAATAAAGATTTTCTAAAGGTCTAGCAGCACTGAATATTATTTTAATGAAATTTACTTTTTAATTTTATAGCAAAATAATCAAAAGTGCTAAACCTGACCACTTTAATTTACAAAAAAAGTCTCATGTTTTAAGCTATAATCATACCTCGTTATTCAGGTTAGACAATATAATTACACATTTCTACTTATTTCTATTCAATAGGAAAACAAAATTAATATTAGTTGGTTTAAAAAAGGGGGAAAGTACCACAGATATTGTGAAGGGAAAGTTACATAACATATAAGAATCAGCTTATTGAGCAAACTGCAGTGTGTCCTTATTGCCTTTTTTGTTTTTGTTTGTTTGTTTGTTTGTTTTTTTCTGAGCTACAGTTTAAGTCCCAGGTACTCTGACCATAAGCTTGTAGTCACTTCAAATGCTGTGACTTCTCCCTTGGTCAAATGTCACAGTGTGTGTTTAAGGAGATCTCTGGCATGTCAAGTCAGTTCAAATTATTTTCTCAGTTCCCACAGGTTCCCTTTCCAACACGATCAGCATGTTGGAGAACGCAGTTAGGATGGTTGCAGTTATGATGACCAAGTTTTCTGTGAAGGAAAAGTGGTTTTTCCTCCGTCTTGGAAAGAATCGCTACCAAGTCTGCAGTAAGAAAATATCAAGAGCACTTGCAGAGTTAAGGGTATTTCTTAATCCATTCCATTTCCACTCATTTCCACAGTTAAATTAAAACCTGCAATCTCTCCCACTGATAAATAGCCAAGCTGACTTACAAAGGCTCTGCCTTCTGTCCAGCCTTCTCCTGGTTGTCTTTAACCAAACAAGGTTCGCTGATTTGCCACGAGCGCCGTCTGGCTCTCCCGCCTCTTGGCTTTCTTGTTTTGCTGCCTGATTTTCCAGCACACTGCACTGGAGGCCAGCAAAAGGAGTCCTGATGACAGGAGGACCAGCCCAAACACGGAGATGATGGATCCATGGGAGTTGAAGCTGTATGCCACGGCGGTGACCACGATGCCGGCTATGAGGATGACCACTCCAAAGGGCACCGTGCAGCGGTAGCAGGAGAGCTCTGCTCCCCCCGTGGCTGCCGTCAGCTGGCACTCACTGACCAGGGGGATGGTGGTGACCACACAGTCATTGTTGTTGCTCTTCTCCGTGGTTACAGAATCAGGATGCTTTGGGGAGCCCAGGATCTCTTTAATAGGTTCGTTTGTCATCTTGGTTGCCTGGAGTTGGGCAGTTCCTAGGCTAGAGCAGGCTCTGCTGAGCTCGGGCGGCGCTGCGGAGAGAAGAGCACGAGTTCAACCAATAATCACCAATTACTGCTCTGTGACACGTGGGTGATCCCAAGAAGAACTGTGATCCCACCTGGGATCACAAACAACCAGACACTCAGAACCCACAAGGATTTATGCACAAGATCAGTAGTGACACTTCTGGTCGTGGAGGATTAGAATCAGATAGTCATCCATACGTGCCTAAGTTCTAGAAAGAACAGAGTCACAGACCAAGACAGACACCAATCTTGAAGTGTTGTGAGCCAAATCCTATTTTAGGTTACATCCTGAAGTCAGCATTTCTGGATGTAATTTAGATTTCAATGGCATCACATCTTCTCACACAGAGGTGAAGTTCACAGTCTGTTTTGATTTTTGCTCACATGCTTTTTCACACTGTTTATATATACACCTAAACACACACGTTACAAAGATTTGCTCCAGTGCACATCACAGTACTGTGGGCAAGCACGGGCCCAGCAAAACCCAGGATGAACAGTGAGCCTTTTCTCAGCACAAGTGCTACTTAGGGAAAGAATTCAAATGGCCATGACAAAGTGTGGATGTGGGGGGAGTGGGGATGCAGAAAGTTCCGTGCACTGAGCTCAGTTCAAAGCTGGTGAACCTCCCACTACAGCAACTTCATTGCCAGCCTGACAGCTTGCCATTTACACTGGCTTCATGTAAAAGCAATGAAAGCATGAAACCACATCCCTGTAACCGTGTGGGAGGGAGTTTTATATTCATATTCACTCCTCTCAGTTATATTCATATTCACTCCTCTCAGTTACAACATGTTGTTTTCCTCCTGTCTCCATAGTGTAAACACACTCTCAGTCCTACACACGGCAAGCACAGTTTGACTGCATCTGCATTATGAGGCAAATACCTTCTGGCTCCATGGAGCCAGTGTGTAACTGGAGTCCACTTGATCAGGGGAGGATGAGCCCACAGCTCTGCACTGCTGCAGGCTGCCTTTACAGCCCTTGGCCCTCTCACTGGGGCTCTCGTGGTGTGGGGCCACCCTGGGGCCTGTCAGTGACCTCTGACAATGCCAAGGCTGCCACGGCCGTGCTGCTTTAGAGCAGGCTGTGTGCTCAGTGCACCCCAACATGTGCAACAGAGGCTGGAACGCTGAGGAACCACTAATTCTCCTGCTGCAAATAGCTCCCTCCACCACTCTGGTGTGGGCTGTGTAGCTTTTGCTTTCATGACCAGCATGATATGCAGCTCAGAGAACAAGGAAGAGCGTTGGCAATGCCGTAATGCTTTTATCACTTTTATCACCTTCACATCTGTGACTAGGAAGTTAATTGCCAGATACTTGTATTCTCCTTTTCCTTTCCCACCACTCCACCCTTGTTGCTAAGATATATTCGTTCACTGTGGAGAGCCCTTGGTTTTATATCTCAGCACCTCCTATAACTGACCGTGGGTTTTGAGAGAAAGAGGATTTCACTGTTTTCAAGTACAGGCACAAACAGGCTTTATGCTGTTTCTACTCAGAAAGTTTGTATCTGAGTGTCAAGCCCTCATGAGAGAAGGACAGTTCAGATCTGGTTTCCAAAGCTGTTCTAGTGCTCTATGGAGGAGTGCTCAGCACACAGCCACACAACCCTGAGCACACACTGACAGCCCCAGGGGCCACGGGCACACACCGGAACACTCGGAACACCAGGAAAGGCTTTTCCAAGTGAGGGTGGTGACTGAGCAGGTGGCCCAGAGAGGTTTTGGAGCCTCCATCCTTGGAAGTATTCCAAAGCCACCTGGACAGTCCTGGGCATCCTTCCTAAGGTGACCCGGCTCGAGCAGGACGGGGGTGGACCAGACAGCCTCCAGAGTCCCCTTCCAACCACAACCATTCCAGGATTCCGTGAGTTTCTGTCAGAGTACTTGCTGCCTCCAGGGGCAGGAAGGAGACTTGTTCAGTGCTTATCAGAAAAGCAAATATATCTGTGCTGACACCTTAGATATCCTAAATTCCCCCAGGTTCTGTTGCTTTGTTCTTTGAATCACAACATGATTAAGTGCCTTTTATATCAGAGAGGAAGAGCCCAGGAAAGCCATGGGTTTGCTCTAGAGTGCCATTGATCTGTTCCCACAGGGATCTGAGCCCAAGTTCTGCATTTTCAATAATGACTTACGTGGCAGTGGGACTAACATTGTTGCCATCATGTTGCTGCATTATTTATCTATAAAAAGTTACAGGAGTTCAGCACAATATAAGAATGTGGCCCCCAAATGTCATCTTTTTCTTTGATCTTACCCTTAGCCATATTCAATTAGTTTAACACGTTATTATTAAAGTTGAGGTAGGAAAAAAATTAACAATTTTCCATATAAAAGGTCTACTGGTACCAATACACTGTAATAACTTCAAAAGTTCAGATACTCTAAGAGTCATAGAAATAGGGAAAATTCTTAATAACCTGAAAAGGCTTTGGATTAGGCTCATGATAAACACTAATATTCTAAAAAACTGCAACATTCATTCAAAGTATATTTACTCCTGTCTCTAAACTCATTGTCCCTCTGCTTCAGATACATCCCCAATGAGCATTTAAATCTCTTAGATGTCTCGTACAGACACTTATGAAGAAAGAAGATATGTTTATGCAGTTAAAACTAACAGGAATTAGAAAAAAAAATCCTCTAAACTACCAAAATTAAGTCAATGGCAAAATACCTGTTGACTTCTGAGGAGCACAGTTCTTGCATGAAATAGGATGCAAGCAGACGGCATTCACACAAAACAAACAAACAAGCCTCTATTGAAAGCCTATTAAGTTAAATAAACAACAGAACCTATTCAAAGTGTGAGTAAAGGTATTCAGCCCTAGAAAAAAGGGCACTGGATCCTCATTGCCAGCAAATGACTTACGCCAACAGGTGATTTGGTTCAAGTTTCAGGGTAAGAAATTTAGGCAAAGATAGCCGGCAGCACCAGCATCCTCTCACTAATCACACCACAAGTACTGCCTTAAGGAGCTACTTGGGGCTGAAGGAAGAATGTGCTTCTGTGGCAATCCGTGGCCAGCACTGGGTAATGGGGAGAGGAAATTTTTAGCCACTAATAATTCTAAGTTGAGATTTACTGAAAAGACGTGAAATCCATCAGCATGCACACCTACCAGCTCCATGAGAAATCCATGGGAACAAATCCTTGTCTCAAAAGCAGAGGGACACTGCTGAAGATGTCTCTGTGTCAGTTGAAGGCAGAGTCAGGCAGCAGAAAGAACAGCTTCAGGCTTTGAAGTGTCAGATGTTGCTGAATGATGAACTGGAGATGACAATATTCTAGCATGGAAGTTTCCTCCTACAAGAAAAGTTGTTGGATATTTGTCAGCTTCTTAAGAATAAGACTCCTGCTTGGAAAAGCTCCCACTGTATGCTGAGTCCTGCTCCCAACCTAACGGCAGCAGGAGATGTTCTCCCTCTGGCTCTTCTCTTTTCTTGGCAGCAGCCACCCATGTCTGGCCCTGAGTAACATTTTCCTTTGATGATGTGACGTCTCGATAATGAGTATCATAGCCCAGGCAAGTCCCCCAGAAAGAGCTAGGCAGGAAAAGGTAATGCACATGAACTTCTGCAGATAAAAATCTCATTTAACCTCATTTCTATTGCTCACTTCACCTCTGTGAATAACAACTCAGAATACCTGGGGGTTGGTGTCTTCCATGTGTCCAGTTTCTTTGAGCAAATCACTCCATCTCCTGACTCCATGAATTGACCATGACAACACACTTCCACTAAAAAGAACCCTTTTAAAACTACCCTACTATAACAAAACCTAAGTAATATGATCCCAAAAACTCTTCTCAGAAAAAAAAAGGCAGACTACCAGAGTCCAAGAACCCACTGTAATAAACATAACTCCGTAATATTTATCATTGTTCATTTCTGTTATTATTGGATTTTTTTGAAACAAGATTCACAACTCAAAGAGGGACAAGGTGGAATCTGCAGCAGGGCAGTGTGAGGACTGCAGAGAGCAGAGCGATGGAAATTGTTATCAACTGCAGAAACAGCTGTGGAACCAGCAGGCAGCTGGGCAAAACTGACCAAGCAGCAGAGATTTATGTTGCTAATCTTATTTGACATTCCCTTTCTATATGTGCATGATTATGGAAGATCATTTCCACCCTCAAACAGGAGTTCTAAGTGACAGAGAGAGCAAATTCAAGAGAATAAGTCTGTATAATGATAAACTTCAAGGGCTATTCTTTTTTTAAGTTATTTAGACCATACTAACATTTCACTAACACAAACATTTACAGGCACAAACTGCTGCTGTTCTCAGGGGATCCTTGGAATAAACCTGTGACATAGCTAAAGTATATTTAGCTGATTATTGAACTTAGCTAATAATAAGGAAGTCTCCTTGCTTGTCTCCTTGACTATATTCCCGTACACACCACCTAGCAATTAGTTTAACTTTCTGAAAAGTTTGGAGGGCAATGCAGGAAAAAAACCCACTTTAAATAAAAAATCTAAATTACATTAAAACAAACACACACCTCGGAAATGTACTTGCAGCCAACTTCCACTCGGATCACAGAAAGGTTACAATTGTTTGAAAACCTCTTCCTAGAGCAATTGTGCCCCCTAAGCCACTCTGCCAGCATCTTGCTTTGAAAAGATCAATTGCTCTGTCAGTTCTTTATTTGCATTTATTCTTGACTGCACACAGTTTAGGTAATTTTCTTAAATTAATGTCTTTATCAAAAATCCTGACTGACAGAGCAACTTTTCCGAGATGAGATTTCTTCTTTTCCACTTCCCTCCCTCACCACAAAGCTGAGAACTAGAAACACATGAAACCTACACACAAAGCTTCCAATATTTTAACTCAGAATCATTTCAATGTGGTGCTCTCTCAGGAGCTTCCCACATAAGGAATATCTCTGTGCAAGGGCAAAGAGATGACATTGTTCAGCCACTACAACCCTTTCCTCCTTTTTTGCATTTTACTCAGAACCAGCGGGTCACATTTGAGTTTTCTGCCTCCAGGCTCTGGACCTGATTCTCTCTGTTTTGCACAATACTTCAGACACCCTTTTTGCCTATGTAAAATTCCAATAAAATTTTATAATGCTTACACTTCACACTTGGTTATGCATTAAAGTGACTATGGAAAACAGTGTAAGGAGTCCTCCTGTACCGACAGAAGAGCCAGAGTTCATTTGGAATTCAACAGACTATAGTAACCCTGAACACAATCCCTAAGCTCTTCCCCAGGTGAACATTCCTGGAAACACACAACTAGAATTTGTATTTACCAGACTCGAGGATCAGGCTCTAAGCTACAGGGGGCAGGAGGAGAACACACCACCTCCACGCCAGCTGCCTGAGCCGCAGGATGCAGTAAAATTGTCTCACCAAGTTTTTACGTAAAATAATGACCAGATTTAAGCTCACACCTTTTTCGTCTTTCCGACACAGGTGAAGGGTAGGATGGAAGCCAACCAAACCCCTCCACAAACGGACTTAGTCATCTGCAAACCGCAAAACTTTCAAACGCTCCCATAACACACAACACGCACACACACACCTGGGGTAAAACCCTGCGTGTCACGCCTGTCCCCGAGCACCTCTGCGAGAGAGCAGGGACGGGAACAGGCGGGGAGAGCCTTGTGCACCCTGTCTGCCCGTAACCCCTCCGGGCACGGAGCGGCACCGGGAACCCCCGACCTGCCACTGGGGCAGCGGCTCCGGCTGCGGGACCCCGAACTGCGAAACAACCGGGAGAGCCCTTTGCACGCCCGGAGCGGGTCCCGCAAGTGTCGCGAGCAGCCCCAGCTTGCCCGGAGAAACCGCCGAGCCGGGAACCGGGGATCCGAAGCCCCGCGGGCACCGGGAAGCCGGCGGGGGGCGCGGCCGCCGGGCGAGCGGTCCAACGGCTGAGAGCCGAGCCGGCCGTGCCAAGCAGCTGAGCCGTGCCGCTCCATGCCTAGTACAAGGCGAGCGTGCCCACAGTGTGCCGAGCATCGCCATGCCCTTGCCAAGCCGAGCCTTGCCGAGCCGAGCCTTGCCGAGCCGTACCTTACCTCCTGGCCGCCGGGCGGGACTGCGGCGGCCGCCAGCCCGCAGACAGCGTAAGAGGGGATGCAGCTCGCTCGCTGCACAAGGGACTGTAAACAAAGTTCTCGGTGAGAGCGAAACAATTAAGGGACCGGAGCAAACTCAGCCGCGGGCGGGGCGGCAGCGGGACGTTCTCCCGGGTGCGGGGGGCCGGGAAGGCTGGCGGGGACGCTCCGCATCGCGACGGGTCACACACGGGGGGCGTGGGACAGCGTTCCCCAGAGCTCCCCGGCCTTCCCCTGCCCTCCCTGCCCTCCCGCACACCCACCACCACGCGGGGTGTGCGGCCACATCCCCGCTGGAGCGGGGCGGGTGAGGGTCACTGCCCGTCCTGAGCCGCGCCGGGTCACTTGAAAGCACAGGCCATAGCGAATTCCAGATGAACTCCCAGTTCGAGGGGTGTGCGGCCACATCCCCGCTGGAGCGGGGCGGGTGAGGGTCACTGCCCGTCCTGAGCCGCGCCGGGTCACTTGAAAGCACAGGCCATAGCGAATTCCAGATGAACTCCCAGTTCGACTGCTCAGGAATTACATGAGGAGGAGCATAGTTTTGGGTTACATTCTTAGGGGATAAAGTTTTGTGTATCATTTAGAAATATTTTAACTGGCTTTTCTAAGCTTTAATCGCTCGTTTCTGCGGCACATCAAATACTGCAGGGGTTTGGAGTGGATGGATGTGGGTGGGTGTTATTTTTTTTTTACCGTGATTCCTGTTATTTCAGATAAAAAGCAGACAAATTATGCTTTTAAGTCTTATAAAGGACGTGTTTGAATTTTGCAGTTAAGCTTACCCGAAGTTTATATTTAAAAGGCACTATTTTATCAATGATTGATAAAAGAGCAGTGCAGCAGATGTATTTAATCAGCCACTCTGTCTCTGAAAGCATGCATGTACTTTTGACTCCCTTTCCAGGGTGAAATCCTGGCCTCACAGAAATTAATAGTGAAACTTCCACCAACTTCACGTGGGCCAGGATTTCACCCTGTGTGTTGTTAAGAACTGCCCAGTGATGGAGATCCTGCCAAGGGTTCATCTGCTCCAGACAAATCAACCAGGAGGTTCTGGAAAAGCTCCACAGCTTTATACGAGAAACTGGCATTTTTTTCCCCATTTGCTGGTGCTCCTTTCAAATATATCAGCATTTGAGCAAAAATGACAAGCAAACTGGATCTGAGGGGAACTTCATTAGGCCATTAAGTGCAGTCCTTCCTAATGCAGGCAGCAGTGTCAGTAATAGCTTTATTAAACTTGCTGAGTTCCACCTCAAACCAACTGGGTTTCCTGCTCCTCCTGTTGGAATGCTAGCAGACTTATTCTGTTGGTATCTAGGAACCTCTGTCTTGTTTCTAGCTGCATGGATTCATAGACAATTATACATGGACAAGTAAGCCTTTGGCTGAAGTAGATGTTCTTTCTTTTGGCAATTAAGTCTCTACTGTCCTAAGAGGGATAAATGAGACTATCTCAGGCTTATTTTCAATAATTTTTTCAGATGTGGCCTTACCAATATTCTGCATGGAAGTGCAAGTATTTTCCTGTCCTGCCAGAAAAACTAACATTTCATAATTTTCCTCTGATTGTTCAGGATGTCTGGATTTTTCTCCAGTATCAGTTTCATTTTTCACTTTATATCAGAAATTCTTGCTGTTAGCACATGTGTGCATGACCTAAATTTCACCCCATTCCTATTACATCAATTCCTCTCTAGTCCTTCCAGTGCAGTGTTTGGTTCTCCCGTGCTTACACCATCCACAGTTCCACTAGTACATTCTCACTTTTCTATGCCAACTTTATTACTGACAGTATTACATAAAACACTGAAAGTATTACATAAAATAACTCCCAATACTGATTTTTTTGAGGAACTAATCTGAAGTACACATAAACAAGCACTGAATGCTAAGCTGGGCTTAGAATTCACGTTTCTGCACAAATAGATGTCCTAACAATAGGCTAGAAAGTCAGACTCTGTCCTAGACTCCATGCTATTGTAACTCCTTATTGTGAAGCATAAAAGCTGCCATGAAAAGTGATGGGAATGAGGCCTCCTCAGTGCTGGGAGGTCAGCAGGCTCTCCCCTAGAAGGGTGGGTTTGTAGCACTCAGGCACTGAGGGGTCACACACAACTTGGGCACCACCACTCTGGCCTTTTTTGAAAGGGATGAGTGACTTCCTCTGCCTTTTAAGGTCCTGCTGTGTTCTGAGCAGAGCTCTCCAAGGATGTAAGGGAAGAAGGACCAGACATACCCCAAGCAGCACGTTTGGCACCTGTAGAAATTCAGTGCAAACAGCTGAGGAAACTTCAGGGCTGAGCAACAGCTGCAGTGAGGGGTTACAGGTTCACAGTTTTGGACCGCCCTGCTTCCATGATACATAGTTCCCCTTTAGGACCTGCCCTAAATGACAGAATCTCCTCCCTGGGGCCTTAGCACAGCTGCTTAGAGGGAGGTGCAGCCCCAAAGCTGGGATGATAAGCAAGAAGCCTGTGTGATTCTGGAACCCACACAGCCCACTGAGAGAGCAGAGTTCTGCTCCTAAATTGAGCAATGCTGTTGCTCTGCCGACTCAAACACGCTTGTAATACTTCATGGCTTCCTTTGAGTTTCTAACAGTCTCCTGGGCCTTGACAGCACAGCAAACAGTGACTCATTAATCTGGCAAAGTACAACCATTGTGGGCTCCCTGAATAATTAGTTTTTCTTGCCTTTTCCCTAACCCTCCACTGAATTTTCCTTTATTTCATTCCTAAGCCCACACACGGACACAACATGCCAGTTTACTGCATTTACTGAAACTTTCAGAAAGCACTCTTTCAACATGTTTAATATGTTGTAAATTATCCTTACCATGTCATGCAGTGTATGTGTTTTGTGACGAGGAATGGGGTCCAAAAGGAGCCCAAAGCCAGTTAAACCAGAGAACCAGATCATTCCACATGAAAGGCTGTAGCTCCCCTCTCATTAACACAGTTCAACAGCACAAGGGAGTTCAGCCTGTTTGGTTGATGGCTATGCAAACCACCCACTCCGGGGGTAATCAGGCTCATGAAATGGATGTGCTTACAACGACTGTGAGAAACCTTTCTGGTGACCAAGAATATGGAAGAAATTTTCTTTGAACTCCATTAGATCCTACCAGTACTTTGGTCAACATCAGTTATCCTGCCGTGCATGTGAACTTTGTTATTGCCCTGCTCGACTTTCACTGAATCTCCCCGCGGTGCTGAAGAAGACAGGACATCTGGAACTGAAAACAATTATTCTTATCTCCTACTGCTTTCATAATTACATGACGTTCCCATTTGAAGAGCTGCATTCCTTATGTGGACAATGTGCTTTTAATTAGCAGAGGGATACACCACACCACACCACCAGAAGCCAAATCCTCAGTCTTGCAGAAGTTGGTTACAGAACCTCTGAATCTTTAGCCACCGTGGCAGCTTTTTTTGGCCAAGCCAGGGGGAAGCCTGGGAGCAAACTCCAGGCCCTGTAATTTCACCACAACCAGGATTTGTGTTTGAGGCTACTGCAGTAGGATCCAGCAGATTCAGCTGAGATTTAAGTCAGAGAATGATCTCCTCCCCCAGCTCTACAGAGAGGGCTTTTCTTGTTTTGCCACCTGCACTGAGTACCCCAAAGAACTTACAAGGCACAAAGACATGAAGGGAAATGCAGACAAAGAGCTGAAAAAGTGACTTGTCCAAGCTAGAGGATGGTGTCAAGAGACATTTTGTATTTTGCTTCCCTGCTCTGCCAGTAGGTAGGGCACAGAGAGCACACACTGTTCCCTCTGAACATGGTCAGTCTAATGAACATGGAGCATTTCAGCCACTTGTTATGGACTCTCCAGCAGTAGAAAGAAAATTATGAGCTTTAAGCTAACCTACAGGCCATTGGCTGAATTACTGCCTGACTGATGAGTCTTTCTCTGTCCTAGCCCAGTACAATTTATGCACAAGATCTATCTAAAATACTGCATATAGGTAAAATACACAGATTTCCTCCTGCATAGTAGATGACTTCTGGGAAATTAACAGTAAGCCAAGTGTCTGACCTAAAGGGTAGTTAAGAAAGAACAACAAAAAAAAAAGAATTATTGCAGTAAGACCAGTTCTCACAGTTCTCACAAAAGAGAGCTATTCCTATATATCATCTGCTTTAGCATCACATGCTAAAGGAAATGTTTAGAAGTATTTCTACATCCATGTAAACAAGTTAGGAAAGTAGAGGGTGTGGTGGTGGTGACAACCATTTTCCAAATCAAGTCAAGATTTAAATAGCCTTGCTTATCTTTTGAATGAGTCATTTTAGGTCATGCAGGTAATGGTGAAATCCTACCTTTCCTACAGCAAAGTTTTAAAACTACCCCTCTTTCCTCAAGGCCAGGTAAATAGGTTACACCTCACCACTTCCAGTTTATTTGCACTGGGAGTGCATTACTTTCCAGAAAAACTGTGGCTAAAAGGTCTAAATCAAAATGGAAGAGAGGGGTCCTGACACGAGGAGTCCAGATGATAAACTATCTACCAAAGATAAAAAATATTTAGTATCGACAGGCAGAAAACCAGCAGAACTCCAGTTATTTTCTGAATCCTATTTGGGTGGAATTCTGTTGAAATGATACTCAATACAGATACAGTTGTAGTTTGGGGTTCAATTCAACTCTGTGAAGAAGACCATTATAAACCAGTGTTTAATGGCCACTTAAGACACCTTTTGACAAGCTCAAGCAGTGCACAATTCTTTGCAAAAGAGGTGATTGTCACTCTGGATGCCCCTTCCTGCCTAAATACTTAGGAATAAAAATATATATAAAATATATAAAGAATTTTGGTGTGGCAGACAGGCTGGATTTTCTGCATATTCTAAAAATGTTGAAAAAACAGATTTCCCTTTGACTCATAGAAGAGAGGAGAATATAGACTGGCTTCCACATACATGGCTGTGATGGGAGATGCTGTTGTTATTTCTCAGCTTTCTGGATTTAGAATTTTCTTCTTGAAAATTCAAAAACTCATGAAACAATTTGTAAGAAAGGCTTTTACATAATGCAGTTGATAAACAACAGTAGCAGAAGCTTATAATTGCTCTGGCTGTGTATAGTAGAAATATGAACGTGCACACTGTATAAATGGTGTGTCAGGACTGTTCAGCACTTTAGCACAGTTTTTGGAAGGCACTGAGTAAAATGGAATGACAACAATATATAAATGTCTGCACAGCAGCTGAATCCATCAAAATCCCACATCTTTAGTTCATCTTCAAGAATTTCTCAAAGTGCACCAGTGCCACACAGAGACAGATGCAGGAAAACACAATATAGCACTGTTCCATATACCAAACCCCTAGCCAAAGCACACACTGAAAATCATCTGGGGCCTGAAACATCAGTGGAGTGTTCATTGCTGTTTTCACTTCTGGCCATGTAGGATTTGCTGATGGGGGAGTTGTCCAGTTTGCTGGTTTGCTTCCCCACCATAGAATTCAATGGATTACTCAGCATTGATTTCAGTAGCAGGAAGGTTAGGTGTTAGGGTAGAATTAATACAGATTGTTTCCATTCTAAAAAACAGGTGGGTGATTTAGGTGCAATAATCCCATTGATAGGCCAGATCAGCAAGTTTCCTTGAGGTATCATTTCCCATTGAGAGCAGCAGCAGCTAAAGAGACTCATAAAATCACAGAATGGTTTGAGCTAGAAGGGACCTTAAAACTTATCTCATTCCAATGCCCTGACATGGGCAGGGACACTTTCTACTAGACCAGGTTGCTCAGAGCCCCATCCAACCTGGCTTTGAACACTTCCAGGGATAAAATCAAAAGCTTCCCATACCAGGAGTTCAATCTGGACCACCTGGATGAAAACCAGGTATCTGAACTCCTAAACCATGTGGGAGACTATCGTAAAACCTGAGAAATACTAAATTTGGGGGTCAAATTGTGGGCAACTTTGAAACTCCCACTTCTGGCCCCAGAATAGTAACCCTCTGTTTTCATTCAGTTAGCATTTAAGTCCCTGATCCACGTGTGGGACTGGGTTGTGCTGTATCTTAGGCTGCCTTTGGTAGCTGTGCTGGAGCTTGGGTTTGTGTTCCCAGACCCAGCTGCCCCAAAAGAGTTCCTATCACATTGTGTTGGGGCAGAGCTCTAGGAAGTCAGTCTCTGAGCTCACCCCAGCCTACAAGCCACACTACCCAGTAATGCAGATACCAAAGGTCTTGGGTTCAAACTTTAGCTTCTGTCCCTAAGCTAAGGGCAACACATGGACATACAAGTGATAAATAACAACACTTACATAAAGGTACATGAAAATAGAAAAGAAACTCTCTTTTCAGAACTGTTTGTGCTTTCTTAGTAATCACCACTCCTTATTTACCAAGAAAAAAGGTCACAGAGTAATGCTTTTTTTTGAAAGCTTTGGTCCCTGGAGTAGCCTTGTGAGATAAATCTTTTTTTCCATGAAAGTGCTGGGGGAGGAGGGAGTGGCCAGGCAGCTGTGCCAGCTGACTGATGCCATGTTGACAACCATATAATGCAAAACATTGACCCTAAAACAGTCGGCAATGTTGAGCTGTGATCACTTCAGTCCTTTTGCACAAACAAGGCTCCTTAAGGGATCCTGCAATCTCACAGGCACGTTTCCTTGCTGCATGTTAAATATCAGCTCAACTCACAACTCCTCCTGTTTCACACCGGGTCAAAGTCACCTCTGAGCAAACAAGAGCCCCAAGCTCTTCCAGTTTCACTGAGTCCTATTGCAGAGCAGGAACGGGATTTAAAAGTGAGACAGCAATCTGACAAAATCTTTGCAAAAATCAAGAAATATTTCTGCAAGATAAACTAAACCAGTCTCACCTACAGGCCAGTGTCTCATACTGCATTTTGAGGACCAGCTTCTCAGCTGGGTGGGCAGCACAGCTCCCCTGAAGGTAACTTAGCCAAGAATTTACTCATAAGGCTTCAGCCATAAGAAATGTATTGCCATGACATTTGGAGGACCAGCTGGGCTGACTGAGAGCAACTGTAATTTACAAAGAGCACAAATAAGCCAAAATATTTATATGTATTATATAAATATTAGTAATAAAAGGTCATAACACATGTAAGCATACTACAAAACATAAAAGAACTGAAATGTTTGCCTAGCAGTTTCACTGGGGAGCTGAGAGCAGATGAGATATGAGCAGATATTTATCACCATTAGTGATATTAATTTATAAAGGTGCTACAGGTCAAGTTCTGGCATCAAATTTACATTCTGGGGGGAAGTTTGATAGATACCATCTTGCCCTCTGCCAAAACTCTCCAAAAGTTTATTGGACTGTGCAGGGATGATGGTCAGGCTGTATGTCCAAAGCAGTCAGCCAGAAATCCCCATGCACTGCTTGCAAACCAATTGACTGGAACTGGAAAGGACAGCTGACATAAGTGAACCCTTTGTCAGAGCTCGGCCCCTTGGCAGGGAAGCTAGAAAACACTACATTATTCCAGCTTTGCCCAGAGGTTACCACCAAGTACACTGGGCTAGTGCTGCCAGTCAGTAGGTTTGATGACGTCCCACGCCTCAGAGCTGCCTTCTGTTT
The DNA here is from genome assembly GCF_001715985.3 of Manacus vitellinus. Lineage (NCBI taxonomy): Eukaryota > Metazoa > Chordata > Aves > Passeriformes > Pipridae > Manacus > Manacus vitellinus. Next base: position 8,110,138 of record NW_021939798.1, read on the forward strand.
TATTCCAAAGACACAGTGTTCAACAGGAAAATCTCACGGGAATTAGAAGAATAAAGCTGTAATGAAAACAGATTTACAGCTCCCAGGAGAAAACCGGCTTTAGCCAGTTACATTTTGAGGGCCTGATGCTTTGTCTGTGTGTGGCAGCCTCACACTGCTATAGGTGGTGTCATACAGCAGGAGCCCAAGCAAGATGTGAAGTGTGTCCCTGTCAGTGGATTCCTCCTGCCAGGGAGCTCAGCCCAGTGGGAGTTTTCTGTCCCCTTCCATCCTGTCCACCCAGTGCATCCCAGACTGCCACAGGGCAGAGCCTGCTGCCCCCTCCTCTTTGCCAGGGTGACTGGGCCTCCTTGGAGTGTGCCAGGGTCACCCCTACCAACCAGCTGTACAGCATTTATGGGTTCTTTATATGTTCTCATTCCTACACTCCATAAGGAGAACTGCTTTTTAGATAGTGAAAACGTACAAAAATAATAAAAAAAAAAATACAAAAATACAAAAAATACACAAAAATACACGTGCCCACAGTGTTCAATCTCTATCCTTAGGGAACACCCGAAAGGAAAGGCCCTGACCATCACCCTCACGGAACCTGTTGCCGTTCCCTCACCAGGCTGATGAGACGCACGTTTAAAGCCACCACCGAGCGACTGAGACCCCAGAAGGACCGGGAGAGCACGGAGCACCCATGAGGGGCAGCGATGCTGCAAACCCGCATCCCGCGGGCTCTCCGGGGCGGGCGCGGGGCGGGGCGCTCCGGCCGTGGGCTGTGCCCGCCCGCCGGGGATGGAGGGGCCGCCGGGGATGGAGGCGGAGGGGCCGCGGCCCTTCTCGGAGGAGCAGTTCCGTGCCGCCTGCCGGGAGCCTGGACCAGGCCGGCGCCGGCGCGGGAGGGGCCCGTGGCCAAGCTCCTGTGGAACCATGGGCGTGAGGATCTACCGCTGTACCACGAGCGGTGCGCGTGCGGGCTCCCGGCCGGGGCGGGGGATGCCCGCGCTGGGGGCCCCGGGCGCCGTCCCCGGGTTCCCCGCACAGTGCCAAGGGCTTGGCGCTTGCGCCCGGGCTCGCTTACGCCGTGCTCCCAGAAAAGCATTCTTTATGGTAAATGGCCACTTAATGCTGATGGCGGAAAGCCTGCTCGGCCGCCTGCGGTGACCCCTCGCCCGCGCAGGCTGCCGGGAACCCCGAGGCTTTGCAGGGGGGTGAAACAGCCGGTGGCTGAGAATTTCCCGGGGGAAGGTGCTCTGGGCGGTGGGAGCAGCCGTGGGCCTGTCGGGGGGGTTGCTGTGCTCTGCCGAGCCCTCTCGGAGGGGGGTGTGCGGTGAGGGGAGCTCTGTGCCTGCTCCGAGCATCTCCCGTGCCAGAGCATCCTCCTGGTCTCCAGGCTTCCGCCTCCCTTCCTGCCTCTCTCCAAAACTCCCTTCACACTGATTTCCCACCATGCTCCCTCTAAAATCGGGAAGTAGTTCAGAAAGGGTTGAAATTAAATTCCACCCCTTTTGGGGGGACTGACTTCTTTAAAGAAGTTCAATAGATTAGGCTTCTGGGACTGGCTTGTAAGTGGTTGACAGTGAATGTTTGTATTCTGATGCAGATTTATGATTTATCAATGACTTTAAAATCCATATATAAATGGATTAAATAAATTTATAATAACATATATATTACAATATATATTATATATTGTATGTATTATTAGATATTATATTTTCTATATTATTAATATATATAATATAATAAGTATATAACTTATAATAATATGATATATTTATATATTATATATAATATTATATTTATACAATTACGTTTATTTTCTAGATATTATTTATACTATTATTTTTTAAAATCCATATATAAATACCCTATTTCTTTAGCTCAGTGATGATAGTTTCCTCTCAGCTCCTTACAAACCTGGATTTCATGCTGTTCTTTGCGTGACAACTTTGTATTTGTATTCTGAAAAATCATTTCAGACATGGTCATGTGTAGCAAAAACAGCAAACATGCAGGTCTGTGCAAAAGGCAAAACGGGGCAGAGAAAGGCTCTTTAAAAACACATCATAGACCTTGGAATTTTTTTGGTGATAAATAGTCCCTGTTTACAGTGTGGATGTGGTAACTGGCAGTAGCAAGACAAGCTTATCAATGAGTGCACACAGCACAGGCAAGGCTGGGGTGCCTGCCAGGTATCCATGCAGGAATTAAATGTGCTGATGGAATTCAGGGTGCTGGGAGTGTTGCTTCTGGAGTGGGTGAAGCAGAGGCTTTAGGACTGGAGCTCATCACGGAGCTGTAAATGCATCTTGTGGTGGATGAAGGCAAAGTAACTTTGGGAAGCTGGAGGCTGCATTTAGCCACACAAAAGGGACCAGGCTTGTGCTGGGGTACCTTGTGTTTCTGCAGTGGCTTTGCTGCTGTTGTGTAAATGGCAGCTGGCAAGATGGAAAGTAGCTCAGGCTTCTTCTTGTGCTTTTGTGTAGAAAGACTTGAGCTAAAAAGACTGTTTGAAGCTAAGAAACATTTAGAGGTGTCTGTCTTTTTTTTTTTGCCTTTTTTTTAGTTGCTTTTTGAAAAGGGATGTATGTGTATAGAAACATGCTCCCTTTGGAAGTACTGATGAAGTAAAAGGGTACTAGTGTAAGGGAAGGAACAGCCATTGTGCAGGGCAGGTCAGGCTGGCTGGGTTTAAACTTTCATGTATAGATCAAAAAGTCGAGAGGTTAAAGACTGAATCTTGCATTGTTTTTTGAAGATTTGCTTTCACAGCTCTTGAGCATATTTGTAGTTTGTGCCCCACCTAACTTCCTTCAGCTGTTCTCCCTGATGCAGAGTACTTCCCTTTCCTGCGTGACTTTTCCTCTCCCCATTCTGTTTCCACAGCAATCAGGACTTTATGAGTACAAAATCTTCGGTGGTCTTGCTGATTGTCCCCCAAAACTGTGTGCAGATGTCTACATGGACTTAGATTTCAGAAAAGAGTGGGATCAGTATGTTAAAGGTAAGCTCATCTAGGCAGTGTAAAAGCAAGCTTTAGTCCACATGGATTCTTCCCACTAAAGCTTTCCTCAAGGGTATTTTGAAGTTGCTGTATCCAAAGACTTTGGGCCAGACTTAAATATCTCTTTGGGATAAGGTTGCCCTCTACAAATGTACAAGTAAACACTGATATGGAACAGCTAATGTCTCAACAGCATATGTCTTTCCTCTGGAATGAATTCTTTCCATGTTGGTTAAAGCATATAATTGGCATCACTGGTTATGCTGGAGCACCTTGTAGCTTCTAGTTGTTGCAATTCCTGGGTTAAATTTTAGCAGGTGTTCCAGGGAGAAATGGAGATGGTACCTTTTGAGCATTGGAGTGGAGCAGTGAGCACAGAATACCATGGGGTGGAGAAGGGACCTCTGGGATCATCTGGTCCGACCTTCCTTGGCAAAAGACAAGATGGCCCAGCACCCTGCTCAGCTGAGTCTTAAAAATGTCCAGTTTTGGGGAATCCACCACTTCCCTGGGGTGATTATTTCAATGGCTGATTGTTCTCACTGTGAAAAATTTTCCTCTGGTTTGCAGCAGTTTGATGTGTGATGGAATGACTTTCCTGAAAGCACTGGTTGTTCTTGGCACCTTTTACCATCAGGAGTGGGTGTATCGAGAGAATAGGTGGTGGCTTTGGCTTTCACAGAGAAAGGAATAACTAATTTAGTTGTGTTTATTTAATGTTGTCTTTGAAAAAGGGCATTGAACCTGGATATCCATATGATGTTAAAACATCTTAAGTCAGCAGTTACAAGGTAAGGATTCAGCTGATGCAAGCATCCAGTAATCCATTTATTTTAAAGATGGGGAGCCTTTCCTTTTTAAGCCTGTACTTGGAGTCACTTCAAACCAATAAAACTAAAACATGGTCACAGTGTTTTGCTGAACAAAGAGCGTGCTAAAAACCAAAGGATTGTTAAATGTTTTGCTTGTTAGGTTTAGGACAGTTCCATGGTGAACCTTTACTGGTAATTCCTGTTGGCTGTATTGATAGAGAGAACCATGTTTGACTTGGTCAAGTTTAAAGTGTGGTTTCTTCATCAGTAAGTCTTATTTGTCAAAATGGTCAGTAGCTTTCTTGTAGCAAACACCTCTTTTGAAGCAAAAAGAGCCAGACTGGGACTCAACGTTATTGTACTGGATGTAAAATATTATGTTGAGTTACTTTAGTAGTCCTTAAGTGCATTTAGGAGAACTGAATCTTTCTTAACCAAACACTTTCTTTTTTTTTTAATGCCTTCTTAGAGATAAGAAAGGAAGCTGTTGGGGGAAGCTACACCCTTAAACTAAAAACTAAATAATGTTGCAGAGCTGACATTTATATCCTTGCTGACCATGGTTTGTTCATGTGTGAATTTGTACTTGTGCTGGTGCCTTTAAGTCCAGCGTTTCAAGAGTTAACATCTGTGAAGGGCATAAACATAACAGCAGAGCTTTCCTTCCAGCTTCAAAATTGCCACAAGCCCAACTATTCTTTAGCTGTACATATTATGAAATAGTGCCAGCCAACATTTTTAATGTAGCCCATTTAAGCATGTTTTTTCTCCTTTCATATTCAGGGAGAAACCCCAGAAAACTTCCACTGAGAGCCTTCGTGCTCTTTGTGTTACTGTTTGTATTCCTTGGTGCTCTTGCAGCTGTGCAACAGTGGCAGTCCAAAGGAGAGCTCTCTGCTGAACTGCTGGCTGGCATTGAAATAAAAACCTGACCAGAGTAGAAGAAGCTGCCTCTCTACTGAAAAGGCAACTGCTCCCACATGGTCCAGAATATCTCCAAGATGTGGCCATCCTGAGGTCTGGCTTGTGCTGCAGCTGCCAATTCAGCAGGGAAGCCGTGACTGAGCTGCAGAGTTGTGATTGAGGAACCAAATGCTTCTGTGGCATGATACAGAATGGGGGGGCCTGAGCAGTACTGAAACTTGCTACTCCTGATTGCAACACTGTCCTGACTGAGATCATACTTCTCAATAACTGAACAGTAATAACAGCAAGTGCTGCTGCGCCTGTTAGAATAGAATGGATTTGTGATCTTTTGTAGCAATGCTACAAATCTGGTTATTGATTAAAATGCTCTGTATTCTGCTTTTATCAGAAGCTGTGCACTAGAACTGACAGACTAAAGTGAATGCAGGTGGGACTTGGCTTACCTACTCTATGCTTTTCCTGTAATTGTGAAGATACAAAGGTAGATGAGTTAGGTAATAATAGTTGTATCAGGGTCTTTAAAAGTGTTTTAATGCCTTTGAAAAAGGAAAGTTCTGTGGTTAGAAATGAAAGCAAAGTGAATAATCCAATGCTCCAGTGACCTCTGGTGGAAGGCATAATGCTGTGGGTTGTGACAACACCGGGTGCTTCCAGTACTGCTCCAGCCTGGAGGAGAAGGTGTTTTCGTGGGTGACAGCTGATTTCAGGACATACTAACTGAAGCCTGGTTTGGAACATGTTATATAGGGAAAGAATCTCCCATCTGTGGCACTGTTCTTGCCTTGGCAATGAGACTATCAGTCTGTTCTGGCCTGGTTTTCAAAAGCACCGAAAGGATGTGGCTGGCTGTGGGCGTTTTAGCTCTGGAGGATATAGAGCCCCTCAGGAGGATATAGAGCCCCTCAGTTGCCTGTATATACTGCTGTGAGATTCCTGATAGCTTTTGGAAACTTCATTAATCCCTCATGTAAGACCTCTTCAGATGTTAGAAAGCTGCACTGATCCTAGTTCCATGTTAAGTCAGAATAATTTACAAGGATAATGACATGTGAATTGTGCAGAACATGCAAGGAAAAAGCTTTGAGATGGCAAAGCTTTGAATGAGAAAACTGTCTGCAAAGGAATTTCACTCTGCCTCTTCCAGAATTGTTCTACTTTTGTCCTTTTGGTTTTGTTTTTTTTTCCACCAGGGAATCCAGTAGCCACAGGAAAACACACCTCCTATTTATGCATATTTGGTTCCTGAACAACCCTGCTGCAGAACTTTTTAATGTCTTATACTGCTACTTTACATACATATCAATTTTGACTTCAGGGTTGTGTGTAAAATATGCTGTCAGAAATCTGAGCAGTTCTTGATGTCATCTATAGTCCTGCAGTAGAAATTAAAAATATCTCACAGTCTTCCTCTTTCAACTGCAGAACTGTGTGAGAAAACATATGATGGTGAAAAAGTAATCTACTGGGAAGTGAAGTACCCTTTCCCTCTCTCAAACAGAGATGTATCCTTTCAAGCTTTTGTTCCTCTGGCAGTTTTTGTCTCCTGGTCATCCAGGAATCCCAGCAATGAACTGACTCCACTGCTTTGCTGCACTTGATCTAAGATCCTGCAGTCCTCACGTTACGTGAATATGTACAGCATGAAGGAGAGCGTGGGGGCCTCTTCCCACACACAGCTGGAACTCACATAGCTGAGTTATTACTCTGCAGGATTGAATCCTGTAGAAGCATGGGAAATAACTTGAGGGAGCTGCTGTTTGTAAGGGAATTCACTTGTCAATTTTTCACCCATCAAACTGGCAGTGTTCTGACATTCCTCCTCAACTCTGAGCACAGTATGTCTATGTTCGGGAACGTCGGGAGATGGAGGTGGATGGGAGGAGGATCTGGGTTGTGTTGGCTCAAAGTGTGTCTGTTCCTCAGTGCCCTGAAAAGCCTGGTGTTATCAGAGTTAAAAGCTATAAACAAAGTGTGGCAATTGAAAGTGATGGCAAGGCTGGATCTAAAGGTAAGAGGCCAAGAAAATGTGTCACAAGTCATGCAGGCAGAGAATGTGTGGATTAGCAAAATGCATAAAGAGGGGGACTATAAAGTGAATGCACTGAGCCTTGGGACCACTTTAAAATGAGTGAAACTTGAGAATGTCCAGTGCAGTGTGCTACTGTGAAGAATCTTTCATTTAACAGTTGGGCTGGGTAGTTAAGAATAGTTTACTGACCATTCTGCCCCCCATCCCACCCCACCTTCAGCGTGCACTTCTCCTGCCAGCCAGTTCAGTAGGAGAAAGTCTGCTGCAATCTGCTTAACTCAGCAATGATTTGAGTACATGTTTGACAGATGTAGAGATGAAAGGATTTGCCTAGAGTTTGTCTCCTGTCTGAGATTAGTCCTTTAAAGACAACGGTATTTTATAAGACAGGGTGACTAAAATGGTTTGCAGTAATCTAAATTAATGTTATGGCTCTGTCAGCTTCACTGGCAATGCCTATAGTTACTTCACATTCCTCTTCAGGACAAGTTGACTTTTTTTGTGAAGAATTAAGAGCAGAACTGTTGTATTTGGTGCCTCAGTCCTGCACACTGACAGCTTCTGTTGTGGGGTGTTAGAACTGATACTCAGAGAACTTTCTGATAACTCCTCTCTCCTCCCCAGTCTATATGTACTACTTTGATAATCCTGGTGGCATGATTCCATCGTGGCTGGTCAACTGGGCTGCCAAGGTAAGGGCAAGTTAACACACAATGATATTTGCTAATCCATTTCAAAACAAGGGGTTCACTGCATCCATACCCATCCTCTGCATGCTGGGTAGAGTTATTTTTTCTGAAATGGATGTATCCACCTTTCTGGCTCTTGCACAGTCCTGGTTTTGGAGTCTCACTGTTGTCTGCTCTCATGACAGTAGTACTAGTTTATTATTTTTTTAATTCCTATCAAATTCCTCTGGTTCATCAACCTGGCAGGTGAATTTCTGCAGCCAGCCCAAAAAATCCATGTTCCAGAGCATACATGAATAGCCTAAAGACAAGCAAACTTCAATAATGCAGTCTGTTCCCAAGGTATTAAAGGAATGGTTTGCTGCTTTGTACTAGATCTTAGAATTGTATCTTAGACAATTGTATCTTAGAACTGTATCTGTTTGGAGGCCTTGATCTATACAATGGGAATTCTCATCTTGCTTATAGTTGTTATTGAGTGCATTATGCAAGAATGACTTTTCCACTTTTCTCTTTACAGAGTGGTGTGCCTGCTTTCTTGAAGGATATACAGAAAGCTTGCCTTAATTATTCTAAGAGAACATAGCTCTAAATTGATCTTAATTCTTTAATTCCAAGAGCTCTGCACTTACAGGAATGGCTGTTATATATTACACTGGATAAAATCTACCTCTAATATTGGAAAGAATTTTATTTTAGTTGAGTTATGCCTTGAGCTTTATTAGAGTCCTTTTCCATCTCCAACTGAAGAGCTGGGCACTGTCAAGGTAACACCAACATCAGCTGCAGCTTTTGAAAGTACTCAAGGATAAGCTTTGCTTATCCTGACTGTCCTGTCACCTGGAGCTCTGTGATGAATATGTTATGTCCTTGCACAAGAGACAAAGATTTAGCTAGAAAAAATGTCTGAACTTGGACTGCAAATTGCATGTTTGTTGCCTTGCAGGGTGGCTTCCTGCTGAAACTCAGTGATGGAACTTGCATTGCATAGGAGAAACACTTTTGCTACCCAAGTTTGTCATTCTTAAAACTACCTGCCTGCTGTAAACCTAAAAAATGCTGAGGGCATGTAGGTAAATCACAAGAAGCCTGCAGTAGGAACTGGAAGTCTGTGTCACTAAGCTTCTTTGTGATGGTTTTAAGTCCAGATGTAAAAAGGACTGGAGCCTAAAGCCTTGCATTCCCAGTTCTGTACCTCTATATGAAACCTAAAACTCACCAAGAAGAAAAAGAAGGAGTTGGCTTCTTCCATGTCTGATTTAAGGGGAACAAGTTTTATCTTCAGAGTCAGTAGCCTTTTCTGTAAAGCAGCTTGGATACCAGCTTGAAATTGGAAGTAATTTTGAACTGGATGCCTGCCACTGAATGTGAATGAATTTGATGTGAAGCTTGGGCTTGCTTGCATTTTTAAATTTCCTGCTGATCTAAAGACTGAAACTGTAATTTTGGATGGTAATCCACTAAAAGCTCAACTGAGCAAAAAATCAAATTTCCAGCACCTTTGTGGGGGGTGGGGCAGGGAGTGCATAAAAGATGAGAGGACCTCAATCTCAGGGATTTAAAATATTCTGCATTGTTCCTAAATCTAATCCTGTTTCTGAATAAATCTTGTAATGGGGTAGCTTTGTCTTGTTAAAAAACAAATGATTGAAATGATTGCCTTTTTACTTTGTGTGAATATTTGCTTCCAATAAATCGTTATTTTATCCATGTTCTTGTTCTGTCTCTCGTGTTTAAGAGTGGCCTTGCTGGGCAGGTCACAAATGACAGGCTGATATCATGGGCTGCTTCTTTTTTTTAAAGGGTTTTGAAAGAATAAGTTGGATTAGAACCAAGCAGGATTTGATGTGTTCTGAAGAGCTTTCTGCCAGCAGTTTAGGCATTTTTCAAGTGTCTTTGGCTTGGACACCATTACTGTATTGAGCATTACAGTGTCACACAACAGGATACAACAAAATTTTAAAAGGGGACTGATTAGCTGAGCATGAATCTTCCTGGAACAATGATGCAAACTAATTAATTTCCACTTCTTTCTGAACAAAACTGACCTCTGTGCCACAGCAGTACAAAACCTGTGGGCTTTCATTGTGAGCAAGGTATGCAGTGACACCAGTTTAAGTCTGGATTACTGCTCCTATCTTGTATTACTAGGGAAGAACAGGAACTTCCAGCTTTGTGTGATGTGGTTTCTTGTCTAAATGGGAGATTGTGACAATCTTTGGATGTAGAGACATTCTTAAAGCATTTGAGAGCTTTTTTAATGACTGATTAAATATTGATCTCATATAAATTATACATGCATCATGTGAACCTTTCTGGATAGCTTGAACTGGAATTTTCCTGCTGTGAAAGTTTAAAGTCATCATGCATTTCAGGTTCTGGTGCACAGGGTTAAGAAACATGAAACCCCCTTCCCATGCTGTTTGTTATGTAGCACCTGGAAGTCAGCTTTGTTTCCACCAACTTGCCTAAAAATGGAGTGCAAAGTTTGTCCTTTTAGAAGGATCTGTTGTAAACAAAGTGTTGTTGGGTTGTTTGAATAAAGAGAATGAGGTATTTCTGTTGGATGATGATTGAGCCTCTCATCTTCTATGTCCTACCCCAATTCACAGATTGGTAGGGATCACACTACAGGCTAATGGGGACTAGTGAAGTTTTCTCAGTAGCCCAAAAGAACTAGAAAAATGCTGTAGTTTCTGGCAATAAGCAGGCATCTGCTCCAAAGTACAATATCAGAGTTTCCCTAAATCATAATGATATATTCTCATATAGAACTTCTGGGTTTAAATTACCAGCCCGTACAGAAACATGGTTTTGCATGTTGTTCTTCTCAAAAAGAAGTGGTGCTTTTTTTGGTCCCCCATCCCCTATTTCTGTAGGGAATGATGTTGTAACAAAGTGAACATAAAACATTCTTCCATGTTTTGTTCTAGTCATTCCAATCCATTCTTTCCATACGATCTCTCTGTAAAACTGATGTATTTGAGTTGGAAGGTAAGTAAAGGAAAGATTCTCAGTAACCCAAAGTCAACAGAGTGAATGATGTCAGGTTCCCAGTCACTGGTGCTGCCCCTCAGAAGATGGTGTGTAAGGGGAAACACGAGTCTTCTTTGCTCAGGAAACATCTGGTTGATGCTTCATTTCTCAAGCAGGTCATTGGCTGGGTTTATAATTTAATGGAACAAAAAATGTGGGAAGACAGGAACATGGACTTCTGATATTAGTGGATAGTAGTAGATGATGTATCTTCCCACCAACACTTTTGTTTCCCAATATGTTAGTTTTCTGTGTATAAAGAACATTTTCAAAAGGGATCTAATGATACTTAAATTTCACTTAGCTGAGAGTAATTCCTTCCTGAGCATAGATTTGCCTTCCTCTAAATAGGAGGATAGTTCATAACCAAATTTACTGTCTCACTGTAGTCCTCTGATCAGAGGAAACTATTAGACTTTCACACAGAAAACTTTGTTCTCACTCATCTCAGTTAAAAGACACTGAAAACTTCCATACAGAAATAGAAAGGAAGGCTTACAGCAGGAGGAGAGTTGCTATAGATCCAGATGGACTGTAAGGAAGATAACTGCTTTTTGAGGAGTAATAAAAAATAACAAATCTTTATAGCAAGATTAGTTTTGCTGATTTTTTCTTCCTACCACTCTGGCTTATAACTGCAGACTTAGGAGGAATCCTGATCAGTAAGATAAATAAAGTTGGTGTTTAAGCATCCTACTAATTATTCTCTGCACCTGCCAGTGAGCATATTAATTGAGATTATATATATGCACATATAAAGAGAATGTCATCTTTCTCTGTAGTTCAATATTCCCTGTATGTTGAGAACTTGACCATAAACAATTATTCTCATCTGGAATCTAAATTATAAATGTATCCTGGAATCCTGCTGTGAGACAGGAACATTTTACATGGGAACAACTCTCCACTGGAAACCTTCATTTCCAGAGTAAGAACTGCATCCTGTGAGTGTTTCAGTGGAATCTGTCATAATAACCAATTATGTTGAAAGGCCTTGAATACATGTAATAATTTTAGCCTTGTGAAAAATTTCCTGCCTCCCTGCTGTGCAACACGTTAAACTGAAAGCTGTTCCTGCAGTGTAAACACAAGTACCTGTAATACTAAGATTTAAGTGAGTTTGCCTTTATCTGTCCTCACTAGATTTCATGCATATTTTTATATTTTTCTAAGGCCTATTTCATCACTGGAGGCACAAGAGGTTCTCTGATGGACCTTGTGACACTGGAAGAGTCAGTTTTTGCCCCAAGCTTAATTGTTTTATTATTCTTAATCTATGGAACAAACACCTGAGAATTACTCATTTTAATAGATTGTGTTGTTCCTAGAATGACAAGTTTGGGGGTTTGCAGTTCTGCAATATGGAAGGCCAAGGGTTACTTATGTGCTGCACATACTTTGAATACATGCCTGCTGGGAAGTCACAAGGCTCATTGCATTTCTGCCTGAGCATGTCTGGAAAGGTTTTAAGTCTTTCCCTGTTTCACTTTGAGCTGTGGGGGGTTTGGCTTTCAATATTCCTAGTGCATATACATCTTCCAAAGCAGGATAGAAATTGGGTGTAATTGGCTGGAAATAGATATTTCATATTCAACTGCAACTTGGAGTTATAGTTTAAGAGTAGGTTTTAAATATTTTTATTGAGACCAGGCTACTGCTGTGCATTTTAAAGTTAATGTGTTTTCTCAGCATGGAAGTCATATAATTGATTTGTACATTTGAGTGGATCCTGCAAAAATTGCCTGGCCAAGCCATTTACCCTGTGAAAGGCTCATGATGCTGTTCAACCATTCAAATTAAACCAAGCAGTAGGAACATTCTTCCAGCAGGAAATTACTGTGACACTGGAAGGGCCTTTTGTCTCAGAGTGTGAGGTGGGTATGTGAAAGAGTACATTGCCTGCCACTCATTTTTTTCTTTTAACATGGGAATAAACTGACCCTTGATAACACTTGAGGTGTGGTTCTAGGAACCATGAAATTCAGAGCTTTATCATTGAATAATGAGCTTGATTAATTCACTACAGTGGCAAGCAGACACGTCAGTAATTTAGAAAAATCACTTTAAAATCCATTTGGAACAACTTAGAGATTAAGAACAAACAAGTAATCTGAGGATCCTTTAAGGTCTTTCAGCAAAGACAGGCCTAGAAATACCTGCCAGATCATCAAATGCAATTATAGGCATCACATTATAGAAATCATTCCCTTGCATAAAGTGTGTTTCACAATTATGTGCTTAACCCATCTTCTCTTTCAGACTAGTAACTCTGTATGCTCGATATCTTTGCTACAAAGTTTGTTGTGAAAATATGACCTGAGTAGAGAACTAATATTTTGTTCTTCACCTTTTTTTTATAGTCAGTAGATTTCAGAATATTTTATGCCAATATAAGGGAAGTTTTTTCCAAGGTGATCATTATCAGTAATGAACCAAGTTGCTTTGAGAGACTGTGAAAGCTGCAGTTTTGGGGATACTCAAGGCTAAGGGGGGCACAAGGCCCTGGGCAATTTATCTGACCTTGAAATTAAAGCCAACTTCAAATTTGGTGCTGCACTGGGCTGTGAGTTGTACCAGGTCATGAGATGATCCCATATGTCCCTTCCAAGCTGAATTATTATAAGAATTTTAATATTAATAAATCCAGGAGATTACAGTGTGAATCCTTCTGAGAAGGCAGCATTATTTTCTTTCCAAATGCTGTTATTTAACAGATGGACTTGAACTGAGATACAGTGAGATGCACAAGTGTATGAAAAACCTATAATCAAGATCTGTATTAGAAACAGGTGCATACACATTTCTGGCAAGATGCTTCTTGTGGGCTGCATTATTGTTTTAGTTTATTATTTTAACTAAAATTATTGGTAGGGAATTGGGGAGAAATCTGGGAAATTCAAATTAAATGAAAGCAGACTTTCTGAATTTTTGCTAGTGAAGGTTAGTGTCACAATGATTACATTATTGAGTGAAAACATGATGACTGTGTTTGGAAAAGGCCAGCAGTAGCAGGCAAACTGAGGCTGTGCTGCACACTCACAGAAATGTTACTGGTGCCAGTTGTTACTGTTCATTTCCTGTTGCATCCAGCAGCTGCAGATCAGATCTGAAAGGTTAAAAGCTGGGAAAGGGTCAACCAGGCAAGGTTGAGATGTAATAAAAAGAGAAGATGAAATGCAGGTTTAGGATATCTAAGCATTCCAGGATGATCCTCTGGCTTTACCTGAACTGTCACAGCACAGTATTTTTCAGGCCAGCATGCTGAGCCAAGGGGCACTCACTAAATATTAGCCTTATGCATGGTGGGATTCTCTTTTTGCCAGATGGGAATATATGTTCAATCACATTTAATTAAAATTAAATTATTATTAAAGGATGTTTAGTGTTAGTAAGTAGAGTTTTCTTCACCAGATCTGGTGCTTGTTACCAGCCTAATTCAATATTTAGGAACAGAAGAAGAAGAACCTTTGTGTTGATTCTATAGAGGCCTTTCCTCTCCCAGCTCCAATGATGGATATTTCCAATCAACATTTACTGCTGAATACAATGTCCTTTACTGTCACATGCCTTTCCCTTTCCCTTCCCCCTTCAATACTGTGTCAACATTTGGGATGAGCCCAAATCCTAATGTGTGATCTGACCTCCTGACACCGTAGCCCCGTGAGCTACCAACCTGGCCATGCTTCCTGCTCTGGAGGGGGAGCACAAACATCTCTCCCAAGGATCTCCTTCTGCCCATCAATTCTTTTCATGCCTATTGCTGCTCGTGCATTTTACCCTGGTATAAAAGTCTTGCACGTGTTCTTGGTTGTGTCCCCAGAACATGGACGTGGATCTCTTGGTACGTATTTTCTGTGGGAATAAGAATTATGTCTTTTGGAATTTGTAACTGTTGAAATAAGATAAATGAGGGGGAAGAAAAAAAAACTGGACTGCAAAGACAGTAAAAAATATGAAATTATGTTGGTCAGCTTTAAGCAGCATTCTGAAAACAATATGATTTTGGTTTAAAATGATGTAATAAAGTATATTCACTATATTTTATAATAAAATCTTTGCTTAAATTTCCATTTAAACAACAGGGCAGGTTTTTTTCAGGTACATTTGTCTTTTTTTTCATTAAGCAGGGACATATTTTGAAATATGCAAATTGCATATGTTGGTTTGCTGGGCCAACTAATCAATGTTTGACAGAGTCCCAGTAAATGGGACTGTCTCTGACTTGTAGAACTGCAAACCTGTGTTGGTTTAGCACTGTTGCACTGGTGGAAACACCAAGTTCTTAGAGAATTCTAGATAAGAAAGCATCAACTTTTGCATGTTTTCTCCTGATATTTTGAAAGGTAAAAAAAACCCAAAAACTGCACTGCTCCAGCCTTGCCTTGCACAGAGGCTCCAACACTGTTTTCTTTGTAATTGTAAGTTCACTGCCCTACAGCGGCAAACAAGGAGGAAAACAAAAAAGATTCCTTTTTTTCACCCCTCAGAATGGCAGTTTCAGTAACACCCCATCAGTGGTTTCCACAGCAGAGATCAAAAGAGTGAAAGCCCAGTGACAGTGAGGTCTATTTTTGGTAGTGAAGCATCCACAGAGCTCCTCTGGTTCACTGGGGACATGAGAGGAAACTGCAAATACTGTAGAAGGCTGTTCTGATGTCATGTGCTTTTCGGTGGGTTAAAAGGACAAATACTGAGCCTTTCACTTTGGATTCCTCCCTGTCAGTTGCTGTTTATCAAGTAAAGTTGTGGTTTTGTCTACATCACCTACATTGTCCCTCAAACAATTTTTTTTCAAGTACTGGTGAAATGTCATGGAGTAAAGTACATAAATAAGCGGAAAATTAGTTTGGATTTTTCACTTGGTTTTCAAACATACATTAAAAATAGTTAATGGATTTGTTTCAAATGCAAACACAAAACATTTCAGCTTTTCCCACCTCATTTTCCTCCCACTTTTCAATTATTAATTATTACAAATATGATGGGCTAGAGAAAGATGCAAAGAAAGGTACAGCAATGAGGAAAATAAATCCTCAGGTTTGGGGGGAAAATGGGGACAATGTTCCAACTGTCATTGAAAAATAGGGAAAATAGTATTTTTACTTTTGTGAAATGATTTAACATTTTTTCAACTACTAGCAGCATTTTCCACTGCTGGAAAGCAGTTAATACTGTGGACAAAACAGAGACAAAGCATTAAATCTGCAGAAGCAAATAACTCCTTCCTCCACTCACAGATGGGTGGCATGGGCAGTGCTTGATGTTCATCCCCTCTCACACTGTTTAAGAATTTTAACATTGAATTTGCTCCATAGCACTGCTTCCCTCTCAGCAGAGCCTTTAGGAGAATCCTGCCTCTTTTCCTCATGGGTCTGGGTTGGTTCTGCCTGTGCTGAAGATTTGCTGCCCAGGACAGCACAGTCCAGGTGCAAAAATGTTCAGCTCTTCAAAGCCTGGCAATGGACTAAACCCCAAGATTGCTTCAAGTACTACTTTATCTCATTTGGAACCAAATTTTGGGAATCTTAGAATAGAAATAAATATATTTAGTATTCCCCTAACTTTGGCTTCAGCAGAGTTACCTCGAGAGCAAACCACACACCCACAGGAAAGGCGATCGCTGCTTAATGGGCTTGAGGCAGCAGATCCTGCTAATTTGAGGATGCTGACAAACAAAACCTCCGTGTTCTGATCCAAGGGATGATGTTGCTAAATTGGCAGCCTCGTTGTCTTACAGTGTGACCTTGTGTCCCCAGGCTGGTGAGTCAGCTGGCAGCAGGATCACCGCCTGGAATGTGGCAGAGGGGAAGGAAAGCACAAATACCTACGCACACAGAGGCATGGTACAGTTCCATGGGAAGCAACTGAGGGCAAAGCAGCACCTGGAAAAGGGCAGTAAATAGGGCTTAGGAGTGAGGAAAGACTACAGGAAACTGGATACCCAAACACAGGAGAGCCAGGAAGGAGCATCAAAGCCTTTGGAAAGGGCCACAGGTACCATGGAACAAACAAGGGCACCAGCGGGCACACAGCGCTCATGGTCTGTGCAGGGATTTGGGAAACAGGACCAACAGAGACACAGCATCTTTCTTTTTTTTTTTTTAATCTGAGAAGTCACATCAGCATTTGGTTTCCTTTTTCCTGATACTTTCCTGATGTTTCACGCCAGGTTGGAAAAACATCAGAAAAAAAATTGAAAAAACACAATTACTTGGCTTAAGAAAACATAATTATTTTGCTAATTCTTGCCATTCAGAGACTAAAGTACATCTCTAATATTTCTGTGTAGGAAAAAAATGTAGGATGTGGCCATTACTGAAGAAAATACTGAGGCAAATTCTGAGTTGGGAGTATCAGTTCCTAGGAAGGACCCTCAGGTCTATGTGAGAATCACACACCGAGGTCAGTTCTGGAGCAGATATTATACAGGAATCTTACCCTGCAGTTTCACTGTCTCAGTGAATCAGAAACCTCAACACAAATCCTTCAAAATAGCATTAATTCCCTCCTTACTCGAACAGACACGTGCACACACATATCCCTCGGGCAGCTTTGAAAGTCTGTTGGCTGGCTCTGTAACCTTGAATACTGCAGAACTGCTTCAAACCCGAGTGCATACTGAGAGCTGGAAACTGGAAGCTTTAAGTCCTCCCCAAATAATGAAACTCAGCAGAATGATGGGCTGCCAACCTTGTTCTTAGATATATTAATTCCAGTCTGCAACTGCCACTTGGAAACCCAGGCTGAAGTCCTGCACTCATCGCTGATTTAAAACAGCCTGTGAAGAGTTCCCGGCTCTGGTTGGTGACACCCAGTGGTGACGATTGTATAAAACAGGCTCCCTGGAACATGGAAATTCCGGGCTGTGCCATCACCGAGCAGGCTGGGGCCATTCTTCTCCGAATTTAGCAACAGCGTTTGCTTCTTGCTTATAAAATTGCAAGCAAGGCTTGTGTGAGGCTGTGAGACCTCCCACAAATTGTGCACAGTGACAAGTATCCTTCTTGAAAAGTTCTGCAGATATTTTGTTCCTTCTTCAAGAAACTTCCCTGGGTGACAAATAAACTGCTAAATGCCTGACTTTTCCCTGCAGTGCTGCAACAGGTGACATCCTAAAATATTTTTTCTCCCTCCTGAACACTCTGCTTTGCCATCTCGTGATGTGCAGCTGAACATCAGGCAGTTTCAGAGGGGCCCATTCTAAAACAAATTAAGAAAGTGCAAAATCCCCAGCACTACATCTGCAGTGGCTTCCCTCTGCTTTCATTTACAAAGGCAGATTATAATGTACATTCAACTTGCATATAATTCATTGAGATCTAAGGTTTTTAAATTAAAAATATTTTATTACCATTAAGGCCCAAACCAAATCTGTTTAGGTCATGGACATTTAATGACAGAAATCTTTCAAAGGGTCTGGACTGCTAGAGACAAATCTTTAAAAGAATAGCAATAGATGGATTAAAAGCCTGGAAATTTTGCTAATCCCATTTAGGGTTAGAAATCCAGCCTTTAGATTCAGCAGGGTTGAATGGGATTATTCACTCAATTCTATTAATAGTTTACTATGTCCATGCCAGGGTCACTTAATATTTGTGTGCTTCTTTTTGCACCATCTTTCATATGGGTCTAATTACTGTGCAGAAGATTGATGGTTTCAAGGAACAAACACTGAAATGCCCCATTGGAAAACATTACTGATGTGCATCAAATCGGGAAGAGACATTTGTTCCTGTTTGAGGATATTATTCATAATAATAAATCCATGGAATCAAGGAATGTCCCTGACATTACTCACATTAATCTAATATTCAGTGCAGTTGCATGTTGGTAGATTTGCCTAAATGTGATATGCATAAAGCTGTTTGATTTTACTGGTGTCTGAACTCACAATATCCACAGTTTCCTTGGCAGATACATAAAATTAGCTGTCCCTTGCAGGGGAGTGTGCTGTGTGCAGCATGAGAAATGGGGCTTGTGGGCAGCTTAGATCAACTTCAGACTGTGGACCAAAACAAACTCAGGGAAGAAATGTGGTTCTATTTTGCACTCAGTTTACATTTCCCAGCCCAGATGAGTAATGGCAGTGAGGGGATGGTTTCCCTGGAAGTGCAATATGGTACTGCCATCTAGTGCTGTGCAGCAGGCTCAGCCTCTGCCACACAACTCAAATATAAGGTTTTCATACTACACGTGGAAGCATTAGACAAAAAGATCACATTTCCTACCCATTGATCTATGAAGTTTAGGATTCTGTTGAGTGACATGAAGACTTTGAGTGACATGAAGACTTTGGGTCAGGCTCTGTGATCTGCCCACTATATATATGGAGTAAAATAAGATTGCAACAGTGAGAAAGCTCCGTAGTCAAACAAAAGGCATGATGGAAATTGTGTTAGAAAAGTGAAGACTTTTATCTTCAGAGACATCAGACGAGTGGAGTTGCTCAATGAGCCAATAATTCCCAGCCAGGATTGGGTTGTCTCTCCTTCTATTAAATAAAACACCCAGAACTCTCAGGTGGCCTACAGATGGTTTCCCATCAAGGTTTTCCTGAGATCATATGGGAAAAATTTGTCAACATTCAAGAATAAGGCAATTTCTTGGTCAATATTTAGCCCCTTGACTCATAATGAAAAGAATGATAATTAAAGTTTTGGTTTATGAGACCAACTTCTGGATGCTGATAAAACACTGGGAGGGAAATGATGCTGAACCACAAAAAAAGGCTACCAAAGGAAAAACATATTTTAACTGAAAGGACTCTGAGCACTGTTAGGTAGGATGTGACTAAAATAACTTTGGCTGTCAGCAGAGAGGATCTCATGTTTATTGACAACTGTAATTGTTAGTGGTGCAGTAGGAGGAAAGTTGAAATTCAAAAAAATATTCATCCCAGAATAGTTCAAAACTTGATCCAAAACCTACCAGAGTCCATTAAACTCTTGGTTTGAATTTTGGACCAGTACTTCAAAATGTGCTAAGAGAACTTCAAGCATGGCTTGTAACCAGAATGAACAGTGCAGTTAAAATATTTGCAGGGCAAGGCTCATGAAAAAGTCTTTTCTGCATTTCTCTCATTTTAAACTCATTATTATTTCTCGGAATAGAGGTGCTGCTCAGGAACTGGAAAGGTCAGGATAATCATTCACTCGCTTCGGGCAGTATTGGGAAAAGTCCCTCTTCTTTTTTATAGTATATTCCACAGCAAGATGGAACATAATGAATGTAATATATAAGAATATACATAATAAATAATATATTGAATATATATGAATGTATGCAGTAAATATGAGCTTCATTCAGTATCCACTGAAATCTTCAAAAGTCCTCTTCTTACTTAAGTGACCAACTGATTAAGCCCTAAGAGTAAAATTAGAAGTCTAAATTGAAATTTAAATTTTTTAAAGGATTCAAAGATTGTTCTTTTTCAAACCTGGCTCAAGGTAAAAATGAAACACATAACTTTCTCTCTTAGGGCTTTTTTTTGGATCAAACCTGTAAGGTTTTTTTTTTATGCTTTCCTTTTTACTGAAGCAAGTGAATAGTATCTTTTGTCCCACCGAGATGAAGTAGTTTGATAAATTCTATATCATATCAAAATGTGATATTGTAACATTGTTTTTTTGTATTGACAAAGGATGAAATGTCACACCAGCTGAGGCAGCCATTCATGTTTTCATAAGAAGTTTGTGGCAGCCTCTTAGTATAAAAAACTTTACATAAATTAGGTAGCCACCTCCATTTCCCCATTTGGTGAAAGTACACTATAAGAAGTTATTCTTTTTGTCATTCTTTTCCAGTTAATTGAATCACATGGCTTGCAACTAGAGTAGGAATAACACTTCAGAGTAATTTCTAGGAGAGCACAGAGAAAAGCAACCCATTGTTATAGTTCAAAGTAAATCTTTTTCTATTTCTATGCATTTCTTTCTTGCAATGTGCAAGAACCCCACAATAACATCTAGCAAAATACACTTCAGTCCAACTTCACCCTATAGCAAATGGAATGCTAAAAATGGTAAAATCCAAGTCAAATTTGTAACATTTGTTTCTTGAATTTAATAAAAATACCAACCAGGAGTGCTGGTGAGATCTGCAACAGCCCTCTGGTGTTATAAGAAGCAGATTACAGATCAGATCTTCATTTCCTTTTGCCCTGCATTGGACCAATGTTTTATGACCTTTATAAAACAAAGAAACCAGTGGAATGTTGTCATTTTGCACTGTTTTGTGTAAGAACAACCCAGAATCAATCCTGTCTTGGATTTACCATTGAACCTGCAAGTCATCCTCAGTGCTGCAGTGATTGCAGGAGCTGATCATGGCCTCTGGGTTATCATGAGATGCAGCAGTGATGTTTCTATAAATGATCTCCTCGAGCAAAGGCCTGCAAGGTTGAGCTCTTCCTCCCCTTTCTGGTCCCTTTCCCATCTCCATGTTTATTCAAGTCCTCATTCAGGATCTTCTCTCTGCTTCCTAGTACCAATGTCAGTTCACATCTTCCAGCATCTGCCCAGGATGGATGACCAATAATGTAGGCTTGGAATGAGCTTTTTATTGCTGGAATTCCTTGTGCAGTGCAAACCCACGCAGGCAGTAACTCAAACCAGGCACACAAGTCTCCTGGCTGGGCAAAGAATTTATCTCCCCTCAGGCTACTAAAGAGTGAAAAAAAGCACCTAAAAACCTGGCTGTTAGGTGGTTGTTTTCTTTGCAATGTACATAAGGCCAGAGCAACAGCAAATGTAGTTATTTCCCACTGAAGAAAAACTATTTGCTTTTTCTAAGCAGCTTCAAAACAAGTTTGGTATGCTTTAGTACAAGAATATTGCTTTCAAGTCAGACATTTTCCTATTGTTGCAACCACAGCAATGGAATAAGAAACTGAGTAATAGAAGTAGCAATCCTGGAAGCTGTTAATGATGGATCTGGAGCTGGATTTGTTCTGTGACCTTAATGATAGGTATGAGACAGGAAGAGAGGCTGCTGAAGCGTGTAGGAAACAGCCCCATTCACAAATCAGACTTAGTTAAAATCAGCTTCTAGAAGAGATTTAGCCAGACTGCTTTCCAAGATTAAAGGAAAGGCAAGGAAATAGAAAACAAATATTCAATTCCTGAATAAACAGCACTACTGTACTAAATCCATGCAACTCATTCCTACATCCTCTTGGCAAAGACCAACACGTTTCTTCTACAATGCAACTGATGTCACATAAACTAAGCAACACAATGGTAACTAAAGAAGCTCATCCAAAAGAACATCAGCAGAACTGAAGGCAATTAAGCAAAGACTTTACTACAAAAATGAAATCGCTGGTCTGGAGTGCAAAAACCAGCCAGAAAGATCATAAGTGTTGATTCTAAGCTCAGTAAGTCTTACCAACCAAATATGCAGATATGTCCCTGTCTGAGCCTGGAAAAAATGGAGCACATTCTGATGGTAGGATGACTTTTCTTCAGATTATATCAAAAAGAGAGATGGGAATGATTTGTAGCATGGGAAAGTTTGCTCTTGTCACAAGGGAAAGAGCTACTAAAAAGGCAGCCTTGGATTGTCTCAGGGGCAAAGGTTTTCCTGATTGAGATTATTTATAGAGAATTAGCTTTTACGGTGGGCGTTTTATGATTTTCTTTTTCTCTTGAAGATTCCACCCCTTCCTTGTTCTTCATTTCAGATGCTCCACATGAATGAAGCATAGCAAGGTGTCCTTTCTAGAAAAATTCCAGCAGCATCTCACTAAACTCACCATCACTGTAAGTAACTTCAACCATCAGAAAATTACTAATATTTGCCAAGAATGTTTTGTGCTTTCCCTGCTAATCAGCTCGATGTACTGGAATAAATGGGGTACTTTAAAGTGAATCATCCACATCACAGAGTGGATGTATTTGTTATCTACGGTGTAATTCATTGCTCTCCAACCAGATCAGAGCACTCGGGAGCTGCCTGCATATTTAAGATATTTCCTGGGCTGTATCTGCCAGGAAGGATGTTTTTCATGGGAAACTGATTGCTGCTTCTGTTTTATTGTACTTGCAGAACTGGCTTTTTCACAGGGGCTGATTGCCATTGCTGTGTTTTACCAGGATTAGTGTACCACGCAGTCTTATACACTGTTAGCAGTTCTAATATACTCAGCATGAATATAATACAAGTTTCCATTCTCTGGAGTTTTTTATTCCTCTAGATTTCTCATTAGTGACTCTGAGGAAAATAACACCTTCCTTGTTTGATTAAAATATCCCATGTTCACACTTTCAGTGATAGAAAAGGCTCTTTTAAATCAACCTGTAAAACCATATCAATCTAAGAATGTCTTTATTTATGAAATCCTAAGCCATTTCAAGATGATGATTAAATGATTTAAAATTCAGATTAAAAAAAAAAAGAATCAATCACATACCATTAAAACTTCAGGACATGCTTAGAGGACTATACTGAGAGATCATGTCCTTGCCCATCTTCCAAACTGCTCTTCAGATCATGCTGACTCTCCTCTGGATCTCTGATATTCTCCTCCCCAGAGAGAGGTGTTCATCTCCCTGTTGGAGGTGAACTCCTATATCATATCCCACAGGTGCTTTTTATCTCCAGCCTCACAGTGTCCCATGGCCACTTTATGAACACAGAGGCTTCTAAAGGTTGTCAGGAGCCATAAGAGCTGTGGGCAAAGTGTTTTCTGGGCTCGGATCATATGGATGCAGCTTCTGTTACAGTGGGAGTGTGGGAGGATTCGCTTTCGAGTTGTTTCTCAGCCAGCTCTGCAAAGTGAGGATGAAATGATGACACTTCCAGTGGCCACAGAAAAGCTGCTCAGTTGTCTTAGAATCTGTGCTGGGTATAAAGTAGAGTTTTGTTTGGGGTTTTTATGCCTATGAATGTTGTTTCTACACGAACCCTCTCACCTTTCTGGGTGACTTGGTCTTTATGCTGTTCCTTTTCTCTGGGCACAGAGCACTGCACAAAAACAGGCACAGAAAAAAAGGGAATACTCCCTCTTTCCATCCCTTCACATTTTTAATAATTCCTATTGACCTTTGGCCACTCTGCAGGAACAGATGCAGAGAGTTATGAAGCTGTGGACTGTTCAGCACTGAGATTCTAAAATATAATCCTGATGGGTACTGAAACAGCTAAATCCCCCCAAAACAATAAAACCAAACAAACCAACTCCCAACATTATAGTCTCTGAGTCAATCCTATGGCTGGTGTAAATCATCATTCCTCCTCTGACCATATCAGCCATCTGAGACTGGTCCTCCTCATGCTGGAATGTGGAGAGTATCCTGCTTAAAAAACAGCTCTAAAAACCAGCAATTCTCATTTTGACCGCCCTGCTCTGTTTTTAAAAGGACAGTGAGGAAGGAATGGACTGTTTCCTTTCTTTTAAATAAGGTTTTTTCTTTCAATTCTCTCTTCCTGTGCAAGAAAAAAAAAGGAATTGTATAGGCAGTTTTAATTTCCATCCTTCTTTTTTTTTTTAATTGAAAGATAATGTTCTTTTTCAATGAAAATAGAAAAAGGTTATTGAAGATGGCCTTCTCTCCAGAGAAAATATATAATTAGAAAGCAATTTCTTCAATGAGGAGTGATTCAATAAATGACATTCATCCATTTGAAGACACAGGATCTTTTAGCATAATTAAAATGGGCTCATTTTACAGCTGAGTACCAGTGTCTCTGCCCTCCCACCTTCAGGTGTTGGCTTTCAACATGCTGAAAACACTGAGGCCAAGTTTGAGACATTGCATATATCAGTCTTTCCCATTTGAACTATTTGTAGTTCTCTATCTTTGGAAAGAAAGTGCTTTAGATAAGCAAAATTTATTTATGAATCAAATGGACAAATCCTTGCTTAAGAGTTTAACATTCTTCCTAGTTCACATTCCCTGCAGATTTGAAATATTGAATAATTTCTGGCTTCAAATTCTAAATACTGAAGTATATAGTTCCTTGTAGAAAACTGCTTGTATATTTTCTTCCAGAAATAACTGGATGCATGACTTTGGTCTTTATATATTGCATGTGAAGTGTCCCTTTGATGTGTGACATACAAGGGCACTACAGCTAAGGATACCAGAGTTTTGGTTCCTTTCTTCTGATATGAGTTCAGACAAATACTTTCAGATCTTGATTCCTCATCTGTGAAATGGAAAAAAAAAAATCTCTGGTTCCCTCAGATGGGAATCTCTGTATGAGCCAGAATCCTGTCCCCTATTTCAGTAATATGAAGCACTAAATAAGTAACTTGTGCTGCAAGAAGATGGGTTTGTCTGTGTCATAAGTAGCCTGGAAGCTACTCAGCTCTAGCTCATTAATAACAGCAATGATTGACTGTGTTAGAGATTTGAAATGCATTCAGATCTGCTCTCTGCCCCAGGAAACTTCAAGATCAGGTCTGGCACAAACAAAAGGTCGCTGCCACAATGCACTGAGAGATGCAGGAGCCCTGGCTGGTGGGCATTTATCAGTGTTCACCAGTGAAAGGCTCTTTTTGTCTACAGCACATTTGAGCAAGTAGGAAAAACTAATAGCTTTGACTTCAGGAGGCCAGACAGTCTGCAGACAAGCACTGTGCAGATCTCCAGACCGCCCTGCGAAGGCTCCTCAGTTCTTGCCCTCAACACTCCTATTATTCCCTTGCAATTGCTGCCAGTTGGCTTGGTAACCAGGGACTATTTGAACAGCTGAATTCTTCCCTCAGTTACACTTGGCACCGCCGTGGACTTCAGGGGAGCTCCAGGGTGGAACTGAGGGCAGGACTTGGCTCTGGGCACCCACTACAAACCAGGTCAGGGCCACCAAAGGCAACTCTGCCCTTAATGCTTTAATCCACACCCTCAGCTAAAGGAACCAAAAGCCTTTAACTGTGCCACCAAGAAGGTCCTGCCCCTCCATTTGGGTGCAGGATCATGTGCATGGAGCTCTGTCCACGTGCCAGGGAGTGGGAAAGCAGCACATTTGTCATCCCTGAAGTGTGGCCTGGGTGCCACTCACGCCGACCCACCGACCACACCGAGCTCAGCCAGATCCCCGAGCTGGGCTTGAAACGCTGCTTTGTTTTAACCACATATTTTTATTTCGTGAAACAGAGCTAAGTATCCTGAAACTAAAGGAGTATTTTTTCATGCTGCTATAATTTGTGAAATAATGAGACATTTTGGTCTGTTAACTCCTCTTAAGTCTCACCACAATGTTATGCTTTGACTTCATTTGTGGTTGCAAAATATTTACTTTTCTCTTTAGCAGATTATATGAAGCTGTGTATTTTGTCTTGGGAGATATATACATATATTTATATATATTTAATCTTAGTAGAAGCTGTTAGTAAAGCTACTTTTGTGCTCTGATCTGTTTTTGGATCCTCTTTAAAAATATTTACCAGGATATTGTGGATTTATTTGCTGATGCCATCTTTTCTCAAAAAAAAAAAAAGAAAAGAAAAAGTTAAGACATACTAATAGTGTGGGGTTTTTTCACTATGCAGGTCATACACACACAAAAAAAGTCCTCACTTGTATGGGGAATATATTCCCCAAACAATTATTTAGTAATATTAAACTTTCCCCCATTAGTGATTATTAATGGAAGGTGGTATTTCTAAAATGGCCAGAGGGAGTTAGAATCTTAAGCCTTCTAAAAAGTCAGAGTGAGTTTTTACTAGGACAAACTACAGCATAAAGGAGGCTGTACTGTCAACTTAGCATTTAAACAGCAGGACACCTGAGCTTACTTCCCTTCCTTTCCCATCCACAATCAATCATCAAAACCAGATCATCACTCATTTCCCAGCTGAGCTGCTATCCAAGGAAAATTCAGGCAGCGACGATCCAATCCCAAAGCGAACAGCTGCAGTGTTCAGGACACTTCTGATTCCACATTTGAAGCACCTGTAGTCACACTGCTGCTTGTGCAATATGGCTGTGAAGTAATGAACTATTTAATTTAATGTTTGTAAGAGGGGGTGATATTCTTTGGAAAAAAACAGCTGTGTGTCCAGTCATACTTCTCTCCCCCCACTCCTCCAGTGACAATTCAAATCCAACTTCCTCCATGTCCAGGAATGCCCCCTTACCCAGGTTTTTCGTGGTATTTGGAGTCCATCTCAGCTCTACTACCTCTCTCTGCATGCCCTACCAGCTTAATGCTTTGATGTCTCCAACACTGCCATCATCCTGGGGACTTTTGCAGTTTCCCTACAGAATCCCTAAATTTCCACAGGCAGCTTTTCCCACATATATGGTGTTTTACCTGGTTATACTGAAATGCAGTTTAATGTTCTCACCATAGTGAGTGTTGCAGACTCCTGTCAGTGACCTAAATTGTTCCTGACTTGCCAGTCTGTATCTGACCTGCCATTCCTGTCACTTGGCTTACATCTTCTTTTTGCCTGATGTGGAACTCTGGACTTGAGAAAATCAGATTTTCAGAAGTCTTTAGGCACCTAAAGAAAGGCACTTTGTTGCACTAAAAAGGGACTTAAAGAAATAAGGTACCTAATTCCTGTTGACTGGCAGTGGAAAAGTGCTTAAAATATTTAATGAGTCCTAGCAGTTTAATTAGCTGCTCCCAGGTGCTGTAAAGTCCCCAAGACCACTTTTGAAGATAACAACCTTTCCTTTTAATTTGTGCATTGTTTCCTATTGTGGAAGCAGAGAAAGGATGCAGAAATGAACATAAATTATATACATTATATATATATATATATCTGTATTGGAGAAGCAGGATAAAGAAGGTGTTTCTTGTACTTTCTGCTTGTGCTGTTTTTTAACCCCACTTCCAGCTGTATACAAGCTGCAACTGGCAATCTTTCTATTAAATATCTACATTAAGTAAAAGATTCCTCAAAAGATATTAAAGTAATTCAAACTGAGCCTAAAATTCACTCTTTTTTTGTTGATGTTGTTGCTTTATTTGGGTTTTTTTTCCAGAACTTAGCAAGAACATAAATGCCTGACCTTTGTTTTCATTCTTATATGGATTTAAAGCAATCTGGGGAAGGCAGGGGGAAGAGGGAGGAGTGAAGGGGAGTTTCTAATTTTTCCACAAGACACATCTTGGAGAAAGATGAACTAATTTAGGAAACAACAGATGCATATGTTTTCCAAATGTCTCAGGGATTTTTGAGCTTGTGAAGAAAAATGATGTGTTTTATTATTGTCTTTGATACCTCCTACTTTCTCCTGGTAGAATCCCAGGACTTCTGATCCTTAGGTTACACAGGAGCCACAGGAGCTGGATTGAATGAGACAGTCTGACACTGCTCTTGCACCTCTGGATGACACAATTCAGTTTTGCTGAGAAACCTCAGTCTGGTAATTCTAAACCAAACACTGAAATCTGCACTGAAGAATTAGAACACAAGCACTGAGGTGATCCTGCAATAATCACTTATATTTTAATCAAACACTTTGGGGTCTAGCCAGGGATGAAATCCTACATAGTAACATATAACATGATCCATGCCCAGAAAATTCTGGGCTAAGTGAAGTGAAACACTCCACAGTCATCCTGCTTTTCAAAGAGCTTAGCCAAGGGTATCCTTTTTCCAGGGATAATTTTCTTGGATGCCATGAGGAAGAGCAGATGCCTATAAAACTTTTACCATGTGGTGCTTTGTCAGTGTACTCCAGAGGGCAGCATGGTAGTGCCACTGAGATTGTCTACCAAGTCTGACAAGATCCCTCTGAAATTTCTTGTTAAAAATAAACATTAAATTATTTACTAATATTTTCTACACGCCATCAAATATATGAAAGCAACATCTGAAGAAATGCAGTTCAGACTTCATAGGTAACGATAAAAAAGTGGTTTATAAGGAGATGAAGTTTAAATTAAAAATATCAGTCCTCCTCTGCAATATGTTAGTTTTATAAAAGGATTGCAAAATCTCAAGCTAAATTCAAAAAGAAAACAAAATTAAACCAGATTTTATCTTCTTTAAAAAATGTTTATTTTCTGATGATTTTCCCACTCAGCCTCAATTTTGGATGAGAAAAATGTTAATATATTAACTTAAAGTATAACATGTTCTGTATTAAGTGCTTTCTTCAAAGTCAAAGTTATATATGAAAGATTTTATAATTTACAGTATCTAAGTAAGGGAAGAAAAAAATCAAACTTCTAAATACTTTAGAAAATGTTCACTGTGCTCTTGTTGCTAAGAAATTACTTGTTTTGGTGATTTATACCTAAGATAGATCTTAATGAAAATCACACCTCTTTGCACAAAAAACCCCAACAGTCTGCAAAGAGTTGATTACAATATTTGACTAGATTATATTATTGGACTGAAATATATCCCCTTTATCATGGTCCTTAATCTGGCAAGTATCCAGTCCCTCATTAAAAATACTCATACACACACACACACATATATAAATATATATATATATAAATATATATACACACAAAGTATGCAGGTGCCAGAATGCTGAGCAACTGAAAATCAATTGCCACCATCACAGTAACATTAAAAAACTATTTCTCAAGAATATTATTATATAAAATTACAATAGGATCATATTCCAATTGTTTTAATAAAGTGGCTACAATATAGGGCATTGTTTAGTCAGGATTGGCCATAAAATGCTGAAATTAAGCCCCAACCTATATGTAGGAGAAGGTTTCTTATAAATAATGCCAGCAAGACGAATGAGAATCCCTTTATATTGCAACCATTAAAAAGCTTATGGAGTGTTGCTTTGCTTATTATGGATTTTATCAGGGTTTTGTTGAGTGAAGTAGCAATTAAACTAAATATGCTGTCCCAAACCCCATTTATTACTGCTCTGTCTGCACAGAGCAGACTATACAAGAGGCCATGGCTTGCATTTCAAAACATGATTTAGGCTTTCTCTTCAATGTAAAGAACCTGGTATGGGTCTCTCACAAGCAACCTGATAAAGCCAAAAATCTACTGGGTCAAACTTTTAGCATTTTGAGTCCTATGCCACTTGTCTAACACAGCAGGTGCCTTTCCCAAACGGTTCCAAGGTCATTTCTGATGCCTTCAACAATCTAATACAGTGTTCCTAAAGTCAAAGGAAGTCTTGGTGTTTGATGAGCCCTGGAACAAGCCTTGCAGCCCTCTCTTCATTCTGAGAGTTTTTTCTGGAGTAGTCTGGACGTGAGAAAACTTCCCAAGGAATTTTGGAGAAGTTACCTTTTCCCGAATAAGTTTTTAAAAAATCAGGATCTTTGGAAGAAATATTTTGCAGAATCACTTTTATACCAGGGCCTTTCTAGTCCTACACAATGCCAGGGTTGTACCAACACAGGACACTTGAAGAGGCTGTAACACTTTGGCCCACAGTCCCCTCCAAAAGAAGGAGGTACTTAAGGAGGGCTCAGTCTGAGAAGATCAGTAATTACAATCTGTAGACAATTAAGCTTAGAGGAAGGTTGGTTAAAGATAGTATCTTGCAAGAGAAAACACATTTTCTGCAGTTTGAAAAGACATAGATGCTATCACAATATATTTTGACAGTTCATTAACTTTGTCTGCAAGCCCTGACCATGGACACGGGGATTTTGGGCTGAGTTTTGCTTCACTGTTTATCTGTGTCCTGCAGGCCAAGCAAAGCAGCTTTCATTTCCCTTTGTCCACTTACCTGCTATGAAAATAGATTTTAATAGCCCAACTATTTTAATAAATGTTAATTTGTGCAACTCAAACTGCATGCAGCTTTTGGTACCTGTGTTCAAATGTGCACCAACCTGGGCAGATACAGCATTGCTTTTCCCTGTAGCAATCCATGTCTCATCCTTCATGGGAATCTATGATGATTACAGTGGACATCTAGACACAGAAAACATGACAGAGATATATTGTGATAAAAATGTATGGTAAATATGTATTTAACTGACCCCTTTAATTAAACTGCAATAAAAATATTCCATTACATAATAAAGTAACGGTGTGGATTGTCACAAAAGTGACCAGCAAGAATACTCTTATAGGTAAAATATTCCCTTCAGACTTGAGATCTGCATTCAGCTCCTCCCAGAAATATTTTCTGTTCCACAGAGAAAAACCCCACCTTTTCTATGTTGTATTTTTCCATGTGTAAAACTCACCCTTTGTCTGTCACACTAAACCAAGACAGAGACTGTGTAATTACACTTTTTTTAGAACCTTGTAGTAGTATTGGCTGATGGCAGCTGGGTCTACTGAGTGCTGTATGTAAAAAAAATTCTTGGATTTGGTTTGATTTCACTGCCAGCACTTTAGGTCAGCCCCTAAGCTACTTTAATTTTTAATTAAAATACATGAATAATACCCTTTGAATGCTTGCTTCTCTGTTGTTTCCAGCTACACGCTAATTTTGTTGTCCTCGTTTACACAACATTTAATTTTCTGGTTGTTATCCAGAGAATTTCCATGGTATTTTTTGTTGTTGCTGCTGCTGTGGTTATGCTGGCTTTCTCCAAAAGACACTTGCTTCAATGGTAAATCAAAATCTTTGCCATCTT
This sequence comes from Manacus vitellinus, assembly GCF_001715985.3. Lineage (NCBI taxonomy): Eukaryota > Metazoa > Chordata > Aves > Passeriformes > Pipridae > Manacus > Manacus vitellinus. The sequence goes on from NW_021939798.1 coordinate 8,141,110, forward strand.
ACTCACTCCCCATGATTTCCATAGGGTAAGAGCATCTGTCATTGGCCTGTAATTATCTTTAATTCACCAGTACTTTCCTTGGACCAGCTGCATGAGGGACTGAATTTGGTGCAATGAAAAGACTGCAGCAGATTCTCACAGCAGCAGAAGAGTGAAGCTACACAGTCTAACACATAACTGCATGTGCACCACTCAGCCACAATACAATTAAGGCTCTGGCTCCAAAGAAACTGTGATCCAAGGCTTTCTGCAAGCTTTAAACAAGGGCTTCGATGCTCACTGTTGTGTTGTCTGTGTTGCCAACTCTCTCAGTTCCTACCAAGAATCTTCCAATGATATCTGCCTAAAATCTCATTTCTGAAAGTCATAAATCTGCATGAGAACCTCCAGAAAAAATAGAGTTTCTGTCATTGCAAAGAAAAAGACTGGAAAACATGACACAGATGTTTCCTTAAGGCTCAGTAAACAGAAAGCAAATTAAAAAATACCTTCTTAAAAAGTTCTTTGATTTACAGATCAATCTTTTAAAACTTAAAGGCCAGTCTGCTGATGTTTTAGTACTTCAGGTTGACAGAACAATCAGTGAGACTATTCACAGAGTATAAAGATAAAAATGTGCAAAAGATCTTTGTCAGATCTGGGCCTACAGCCAACCTCTCACTCCCCAAGAGCATGTCATATGGCACTACTTCTAAATTTGGCTCAAATTTGTTTTGGTGAGTGTGAAATTTGTCTAGATCCAAAGCTAGTTCTGCATCTACCATTTAAAGCTTTTCCATCACATGCAGAAACCTCCAAATAAATAAAATTTACAAAGAAGCTTTTATCTGGATGTAGATGTGTTTATAAGTAAGAGTGAAAGTAAAACAACATTGGGCAGGGACCCAGAGCCTGATACCTGAGCTATAAACTACCACTGATCACAGTATTGAGCAAATTCACTAAAAATATCTTCCTCAGCTTCACTGCCTAATGCCAGATAGACTCCACAGCCTCCCAGCTCTTCTTGCCTGGACTACAATTTGCCCCCATAAAGCCCCAGGGAATCAAGATAAAAGCAATGGTAGAAACTGAATGGGATAATTTCCTTCCTCTCCAACATTTTCCATGTAATGTTGGCTGCTAAATCTGCAAAGTAACAGTTAGCAAAGGAAATCTTTGACAATGACTGCATGTCTCACATTGCAGCCCCTTCCTCCCCCTTTTTAGCTGTTTATGCTAAATCACTTTTTATTTGCCACATGGAAAAAGCCAGTGCCCAAGATGACGATACACTGAATGCAGCATCTCCCTTCACCCTTTCCAAACTCCAGAAAACTCAGGGAAAAAAAGTGGAGTTCACTCATCTCTCAACAACAGCACAAAATATAAAAACCAAAAGATAATATCTATCAAAGCAGAAAAGGGTATTTTCCCTTGATCTGCTGATACACACAGAATATCACATGAATAACACCCGTCTTCTGTCCCTCCCTGAGTGATTCCTTCCTCTGTGAATGTGTTTTGCTCTGAACAAGGGGGAAAATGACAACAAAATAAACAGCAAGATGGCAGTAAAATATAACCCAGGTCTCAAAAGAGCTCCTGGACCTGTGACTGGACCAGCACTTCAGCATTAAAGCCCTCAGGAATTTTCTGACCAAGGACCATTGGATCAGTGGCATGGCAAGGAAACCGCCCTCCTCTTCAGCACAATGGCTGAGGGAGATGAAGCAGAAGAGTTTATAATCAAACCTATATATAACCTATATATATCAAACCTGAAGAGTGGGGATTTCTGTCCCATCTCACCTTAGCTCAGCGCTGAGGGAAAACTACTGTCACCTGAGGGAAAACTACTGTCACTTGAGGGAAAAATCCTCTCTTCTCATCTGAGAGAAAGCTACTGTCACCTGAGGGAAAGCATCTCTCATGACACCTCAGGAAAAGCTTCTCTCCTGCCACCTGAGGGAAAACTGCTGTCACCTGAGGGAAAACTACTGTCACCTGAGGGAAAACTGCTGTCACCTGAGGGAAGACTCCTGTCCTGCCACCTGAGGGAAAACTCCTGTCACCCAAGGGAAAAATCCTCTCCTCTCATCTGAGGCAAAAGTACTGCTACCTGAGGGAAAGCTGCTCTCCTGCCAGGAGGAAAACTCCTCTCCTGCTCACCTGAGGGAAAGCTGCTCTCTCGGCACCTCAGGGAAAGCTTCTCTCATCTGAGGGAAAGTTTCTCTCCTGCTAAAGGTTAGTGGTGACAGAGCCAGATTTCAGACATCTTTTTTCACAGCTACACTCTTTCCCCACAGCTCCACAGCCCCTGGGGCTGGAGGGTGGGACAGGATCCACTGCAGAGCTGTTTTTGGTTTTTGGGTGTTGGTGGAAGGTTTGGCGGAGGCCGAGCTGTGAGGGCAGGTGAGCCAGGGGCTCCTGAGGCCTCACGGGCAGTCGTTCAGCCCCCACACAACCTCTGCTTGAATTTCAAGGTGCAGTTTTGAACTTCAGCCACGTGATGGCCACGTTTAAAAATTTAGGTTCGGACAATGCCAGTGCTGTAGTCTCGGAGATAATGAGCCCAAAATTTACGTGGTCGGAACATCCTCGAGATGACCCCACACGGGAGTATGTTTGCGCACATGGCCATTTTGATTGTGTAAATATTTATTTCAATACCTCTCTGAAACAAATATATAACGTAACGTGGGGGAGAGGCAAATGTTTTACAGTTGAAGTGGTATTTCCAGTTTAATGCTCCGGTCCCGTGGCCTGGGATGTGGTGGCTCTTTGGCACCTTGGATCCTGGAGCCTCGGCTCACACTGCAGCTGGGATGTGACTGCTCAGAGGCTTGGAATACACTTAGCACTGCCTGTTTATGCTTGTAAACAGCATAATAACATAAAAATAGAAATATTGATATTATAGAAATATAATAATGTAAATATTGTTTCACACAATCTGTGAAAGGACTAGCTGCGGTTTGAGACAGTGCCCAGCCAATCCCTCCCCTGATTTCAATACTGAAAGAGAACACATGATAATATATTTTGAGATTTGCTAAGTTTCAGATTTATAAAGAAATGTGGAAACCTAATGGTGCTTTCAAACTGAAAAAGGTAAGACGCTTCATGTGGAAAGTGGGTGCAAAATTGGCATTCTGATATTTTTCAGATTTAATTTCTTCCTAAAAAAAATTAGATAAGTCAGAATGAGATTTTTTTTCTGTTGTAAATTTGTGTTTTGAGCCTTTGATTGAACTCTAAGCCATTTTGGCTGAGATCATGGTCTGAGCCTTTCACCTGAGAAATGCAAACCTGCTTTTGACCTTTTATTTATTTTGAAAGTATTAACCTTCAAATGATTCAAGGATATAATCCTAATGGATGCAATATCCTCTTGCAATTTTCTTCTGACATGGCACATTCAGAAGTTGTGGGACTGGCTGTCATTGCTTGTACTAAAATTCTTTTGCTCCTACCATAACCTCAGGATTACAAGGGCTCATTGGCAGGATAATGGCAGTGTTACTTCAAACAGCATGGTTCCTTTTAATTGTCTTGAGAGAATCTGACCATTTTATAAAAGGAAAACAAATAAGCTTATTGTTGCCAAAGGATCTTGGGGGGGAAAAAGAAAAGAGGTTGCAATAGTACTAAAAATAAAAATGGTATATGTTCCTATTGAAATATGATAAAATCTGCAGAATTTAAAAAGCCATGCTTCTTTGGATTACTTTAAAGATTCTTGGTTATATTTTTAGACATTAGACTGTTTGTTTCAAACTTAATTAAAAAAAAAGGCATGTTTAATGTATTTTCATCATGAAATAGTTTATCAAAGATTTTGGGACAGTCTCATGAAAATTCACCAGGATGTACAAAATGAAAGGCTCGAAGGAAAACTATGAGTTAATTCATGCTGTTTCATAAGTTTGGGTTTGGAACTCTCTTTTATTGAAGGCTGGTTCATTTGGCTGACTGTTTTTCTGTTCAACTGCATGTGTATATGAACTGATGGACAAGAAGAGTATTTACTGTTCATTCCTTATTTTGAATCTGCTTGAAACTTTGATTGATAAAATCTAAAATGACCTGTCTTCACTTTGCCTACCATGGGTTCTAGTAGTTGCTCATATGTAATAATGAAGAAAAAAAAATCATGCTGCAATTATTACTAACCTTTGCTTTCTTCTTTCACTCATTTTTGCCTTTCCTCATTTTCCAGTGTGACTGTGGCATTGAGACAGAGCTGGTTCCAACCTCTGGTACTTATTTTTGGTTCATTAATTTTTGGCAAACAAGGGACACTTAATAGGTCTGACGTTCCTGGCTAGGTGGTGATTGATCAAAAGTCAGCACAGTCAATGTTGTTATTTTTTCCAAACTTGTAATAATGTTATTCCCTAAGAGCCCACAAAACCAAAGCAATTAGGCTGGCTTGATAGGAGTGATGGTGGCTAACCTGGCATCAGAAGTGAAGACAGCAGCTTTCTGCATTACCTTTCCCCTATCTTAAGTCTGCTGCAGTCCAATTTATAAAATGAGAAGGTAATGAGTGTTGTATTTAAAGCACATTATCTGCATTGTGCCAACTGTGCTCTTCAGGAATGTGACATTGTGAAATGAGATTTCCACACACCTACAGGAATGAGCAGACACTGTATTTATTAACCTAGTAAAAATACAATCTTATATCAATAACACCCAGGCTCTCTCTCCATTTCTTCCTGTTTGTGTTGTGTGTCTGTGTCAGCCTTGTTCTGAGCCACTGTTGCCAGGTGTACTCGCCAGAGGCTGCTCAATTGGAGCTGTGAACACCAGCCAAAAATAGCCAGCCCTGAGCAGAAGCCCCAGCCCTCAGAAAGTGCCTGCAGAAGGTACACACAGCTATTGGCTGCTGGGGTTTGAACTTCTCCACTGGAGATGTGGTTGTGACTGGCAGGGGCTGTGGAGCTCTGTCAGCTCTCTGGGCAGGCTGGTTACTGAGGATCTGGGTGGTAACTTCAAATATTCAGGTTCTAATCCAGCCTTTAGCTGTGGAGTACTGGGTACTTTTACTTAGCCAGTACCTTTCTTGTGACTTGATTTCCCTGTCTCTGAAGCAGAAGGGTGCTGCTCATGAAATGGAAAGATTGGATATTCCAAGAAAAAGACATTATTGCTATTATTGATAGGGAAAATATCCCACTTGGATTGATTTGGGATTTCATAATGTCAGTAATACACTTCTGAATAAGGTGGTGCTGCAGGTGTTCAGTGGATGATGTTCACCTTTGCACAAATTAGGTTTATGTGGGACTGTTGAAATTGTTTATATAAATGTGCTTTGTATACATTTCAGTAACTCCCTTTTGAATCTCTGAAAGAATCTCTATGGGTGTTGATCAGGCCCAGAATACTGGACAGCTGCCAAAACTCTGGCAGAACTTTTTTCTTCATTTGGACATGTTTGGCAACTTAGAAAATTGAGAATGTCCATTTTGGCTTTATCTCAGCAGGTTTAGTGTCTCCCTCATTCTGATAACTCTGTTTTGAGAAAATGAGGTTTTGAGTGAGCCCCTAGAAGCTGTGCTTCCAGGGTTAATGGAAACAATCAATGGGTCTGGTACCCAGTGAAGCAGCTCTGGACTGCCTGCTGCAGCTGGTAGACTTGGAGGAGGGGTCAGAAAAGGGAAAACTCAACTTTGGTTAGGAATACAGTTGGATAACAAGGCATGGCAGCCTGAATTCTCTGTCAGAGTCTTCCTACATAATGACAGACACAGCAGGACATCGCTTTCTTTGGATGGCAATGTCTGACTCATTCTCCTCTGAGCCTTAGTAAAGCTGAACTGTCGGTGCTCAGAGAACCAGGGAGCTGAAAGATCTCTGCTGAAGTCTGAGCTTGAAAGGAGTAAAAGACTGTTTATGTGTTATTTGAACTTCAGGAAGGAATGAAAAAAATGTTATCTAACTGTAGTGCTGAGTCATCTGAGCCTGGAAAGTGTTAGGAGCTGCTTAGGTCAGCTGAAAGATTGAGGAGGAAAACACTGACTCAAGTATTTTCTCGTGTCAGCAGAGGGTCCCTGCTGCAGTTTGGGCTCAAATTTAGAAGTGGAAATCTGAAAGGGAACATTATAAACAGCAGCTGATTTTAAAATAGCCTCATTCCTTTGCTTCTGACAATTGCATAAAGTTGTAGGAAATCCTGCAATAGCTGTCCCTGCTAATTTTTCAACAAGCAATATTCACATCTCAGTTATTTTCTAACCTAGTTACATTACTTGGTGCTTGTTTAAGAAAACCCTGGTTGTACATTCTTTCCTTAGATTGACTTCACCTCAAGCACAAGTTTCAGATGCACCTAAGATGATTTAGAAGCCTGATCTGACTGAATCACTCCCGAAATTTAGACCTGCCATTCATGAAAGTTTTACCTGTGGGCTATTGCTAAAATGAATCAGGATATAATATTTTTCGTCTTCTTTGGCTGAAGGTCTCAAGAACCTTGTAAACTTCTAAATTAATAATTTCATTCTATCTAAGTGTAAAAATACTTATTGACTGTCCCCCCATATGATGACATCAGTATGGCTCCCCCTTGGTTACGGGAACATCTCAGGAATTTTCTGACCAAGAGAGTGTGTTGATGGAAAAGGCTTCAACTGGGGCTCTCAAGGCTTCATTTATTGCACTTTCTGCTGTTATTCCTGTGAGCTCTGCAGACCAAGACCTTTATTTTGGGCCTTGAGCACAGTTTGGTGTGAGCCTTAAAACCTTGCTTCTTTCTCCATTATAAAAGGGTCTCCTCAGTCTCCTCTTTGCTTTTTGCTTTTCACCTGAAATAGAAGAGACACTTCACTCCTCTGCTCCTTCCAGCTACACCTGCTGCATCTCCAGCAGGGCAAGGTCTGTTAATAGTTGTAAATAGCTCAGCTGTGAGAGACTTCTCTTTACTTAAGTTGTGAAACGGTTTGTCTTCTACCAGTTCTTTGCGTGAGGTAAAAGAAATAGAGATTTACAGCAAAATAGGGAATTTTTGGAGTGCATTGGGAGATCTTTCATTCAAACTATGGGGTACAATGAAATTTCCACCGGATTCCCCTCTCCTTCCTTTTCCTTCAGTTTATTATCCCTCCAGGGGACGAGAACAGCCCCTCACTGGCTGGACTTGTCCATAGAGGGTCAATCTTAAACCCTTGTGACTGTGATTATTTTGTGTCCTTGCTGTCCAACACTGCCATGTGAATGAGGTCATGGTGGTAAGGGATTGTAGGCTGGCTCCATAATACCTTCCCTTTATGTCCTAAAGGATCTCTGGGATCTGAGCCCTGTATTGGGGGACTATTAGGCAGGAATCTTTCCTTTAGATCTTAATGACATTGTTGGAATTATATCCTTACATGCTTTTGTCTTTAAGTGATTATTTCTTCCCAATAATACAAACACTTTGAATGTCAAGATTCTGATACTGATTCTGCAAGGAGAGTGGGGGGCAGAAATCAAATGGTTGATTTCAATTCAAAAAGGTAATGCCCTCTCATAAAAGTTGTGTTATCTCAGATGCCAATGTGGAAAAATGAATCAAGGTACTTAACCTTTTCTTCTACCACTGTGTTTAACATTTCTTTCTTTTTTCTCTAAAGTGTCAGGAAGTGGTGCTGAGTTGGCAGCAGTATACACCATCCCAGAGGAGGCTGTAAAGTAAGTGTTAAAAATGTTTAGTCCTGTCTATAAAAATGAGTTTTACTGAACTTTAAAAAATTAGTAACAGAACTGCCTCTTCCAGCAGTTTTTGTGGTTATTAATAGATGTTAGCGAGTTAATTATTTTCCAATGGACATATAAATTCTTATCTGAACTCTCTGTCCAAATTGAATAGTTACCTAACCTTAGCTATCTGGTAAAATTTCTGTGAACTCCTTTATATAGAATCAAAATAAATTAGTAGGCTTGTGGGTATGATTATTGATTCATACAACTGAATCTTGAGAAGTCTTCTCTTTTTGATGGAGAGCTTGCCTTGAAAATTCAGGTCACAATTCATCTGTTTACTTGTTTTGCCACAGAAGGTATCTCATACACTAGAATAAATTTAGGAAGCTGTGTTAGAAAGATGGCCCTTCAATAGAATATTGGAATTATTTCTTGTTATTCCTTTATTATTTAGACAGTTACACTGTTTCTGATCCTCATTGTCAGCATGATAGTGCTAACATCAATAGTGTAATTTAATTTATTGAAGGGAATATTGTATCTCTCAGGAGTATTTCAGCCTTTGCTGTTCTCTTGGTAAAGAAAAATTGAGGTTTTTGTCCTCTTATTAAAACATAATTTCATTTTAAAGGAACATCTACCTTTTGGACACCATGCTATTCATGACACCGATTATTTTACAATCCTTTTCCATTGCTGTTGTGCCCTCACAGGCTTATTACCAGTATTTTATAGTTTTTCTGTGGGTTCAAAATGCCAGTGGAGGACAGATGACACACTGCAGTGTCCCCTTACCATCTAAAGTGTTGCTCTGTGCTCTCAGGTTGCCTTTCCCCAGCAGTTGCACACTATCCATTGTCAGCTACCCAGCTATTGTTTCTTGCCCGCAGAAGCTCCGGCAGTGGGAGATGACAGAGCAGCCCCACTGCCCGTGCTGGGGGAGCAAGAGAACTCCAGTGGTGACATAAATTATTGGAAGAGTGTTCATCCAGGGAATTGCAGGCAGACAAAGCAGCTCTGATGAAATCCATCCCCGTCAAAGACAGTTTGTTTCAGCTGAGGCTTGAATAACAGCACAAGTGAAAAACCAAAGTAGCCTGGAGAGGGGGAAAGCGAAGTGGAGTCACTGTACGTAAGTATTTTCAAATAATTCCTCACATAGTTCACTTATCTGATGAGCAGATTACTGTCTGTGTTTCTGGACACAATTTTTCATCTTTGAAGAATGAAAATTGCATTTTCTTTGCTGTGATGCACAGGCAGATTATTTCTTTGCTGTTCTCTGAATACTTAAAATATTTTATACGAAGAATGGAATTTGAAATATCTGTATGGGAGAAAACACTTGTTTTGCCTTCCAAGTATATGCTGATATTTTAAACCAAGTATATACTGATACTTTGATGTGTGGTCAATACCTTTTCACAGGACAGACTTATAAACAAGTAATGGTCGTATTTAGGACTTGTTGTTTATAATTTCCATTTACAGAGCTGTTTATATTTCTACTGTTTTCTTCAGGAGTCAGTTTAAGGGAGGGTGTTAATAGTGATAACTTACCTGCATTTACATGTGAGCAAACTCGGTACTGAAAATTGGCAAACTGGAACGAGTATGCAGAGAGTTTTATGACAGTCTGAGACAAACTGTGGTTTTTTAATGAAAAGTTCTTCTTTCCTTTGGTTCTTCCCAAAAAGGTGCGTGTTTGGTTGGGATAACTAAAGACTAAGTAAATTTGGGAGTTACCAAAAGCTTTAGGGGACCAGTTTTGACTGGAACAAATCAACTCCAGCCAATGGAAGATGAAGGAACCTAATTAAGATTAGGTAGCATTGTGCTACCAGCCTCAGACTGCTATGACACATGGACTAAAAAGGGATCATTTGGATTTTCTGAAACCTGGTTATTAACCTGCAATTATTTCTCAGTGTGTTTTCCAAGCACTCCTCATTAGCAATGAATTCAAAGCTCATGTTCCTGCTGTAGCAACAGCCCTTCTGGTTTTTAGAACATTTATGGGGAACTGTGACACTGCAACAGGCTACATTTATTTCGCGTTTCATAAACTGATTATGTCTTTTTGAAGTGAAAAACAGGGATATAACTTAGCCTGAGTCTGCCTTCTCTGGAAGAAATCGATTTGGCTCTATCTTGTCAGAGGCTCCAGATAAATAGTGATTCATGTAACTAAATAGTCTCCTGGAGACTGCTCCTTCTGATGGAAGAAACTTGGCCTGCACATGCATGTTACAGTTTAATTGACTGCCTTGGGAGTAGCATGACATTCTTGTCTGTACTCTTTCCACATACTGCATGAAGTGGTACTGATTTCTTTTTTTAAAGACTGTTTAATGGTTTTAAGCTCATGATAAAGAAAGTCTCCAAAGAACTTACCTCAAACTTCATTCTGAGCTCAATACAAGCAATGACAGAAGGGCAGCCAGTAATTCACTGAGGAATTAATGCCCATTTCCTTTGTTTTCAGTGTGATGGCATGTCCAATTACTCTGAGTCTTTACTGCTAATCTCAACAGGCCCTCTCTTGCACTTCTTGCCTTTATTGTTCCTACAGCTTCCCTGGTGTAGAGTTAGTGGATGATGCTATTAGATGTTATAAGTCTAGGCTTTTACAAGTATTTTCTGCATTTATAGAATAAAGTGAGAAGTCCTTGTTCAGCCAAATTGAATGATGACAGGTAATTCTCCCTGTCATTAGAGCTGACTAGAAATCCTTTCCCCTAAAATCAAATCAGTTTTAGTAAAGTTACTATGAAAACTACAGCTGCTCTTTTTAGGAGGTTTTAGGACAAACTTGGTCTCCCCCCCAGAAGAAGATAGATTTTTGTTTCAATGAAAACTTATTTCCCCATAGATTTATGACTGATAAAAGCTCCTATATAAAATAGTCTTAATCTTTATCTGTTAGCTGTATTTATGATATTGGAAAAGCAGAGTGAAAGTCACCAATAAGTCAGATGAAAACATTCTGCAGCCTACAGCAGTTTCTGTGCTCCATGGCCTTTGAGTTGCCTGAAGAACAATTGGGGAATTGCTTTAGAGAAGTCATAAATTGTTTGGGGATTTACTCAACAGAGTCTAATTTTGGATGAAATATGTGATTATGGAAGCACATAATAAGCATTCTCTCCTACACTCACAAAGAGTTTTATTTTCAAATCACTCTGTGCTACAAATACTCAGATTCTATTGCACTGTATCAGCCCCTTCACATGCTCCAGTCAGGCTCCAAAACAGCCTCCTAAGGAAGAAGTGATTTTTTTCCTTCTAAACAGATAAACAAGCAGAATTCCTACCTGTCCTACAAGTACCACTGTCCTTGTGACAACTGCTCTGCAGTGGTGCTGGCTTTGTTCCATGGGTGACATCTTCCATCCTTCCTTAAAGCACAGAAAAAGAGGGAAGAGCACAGTCATTGGGACTTCTCCACAAGAGGTAGAACCTTTTTTTTCATGTTCTATTGAGGAATGAGCAGATGAGGCCTGATGGGAGCAGCAGGTGGGAATATTTGGCCAACATTCCACCCAAGCTTCCAGCAGACTGACTGAATTAAGACCTTGGCTATCTTGAGGCCCCAGCCCATAATAAGGACCTTGGTGACAAAATGGGAAGAAATTATATCAAAACATGGCAAGGATGAGAACATTATAAAAATTTCTGAGCCATGGTAAAACCCACAAGGTGCTCTTTTCTTAGCTAAGGAAGCAGTTAAAAAGTTTATTGCACATAACACTTTTTTTTAAAGCACTTTTACAATCATTAGCAAAACTATGTATCAGTTGGCACCGCTCCTTGGTGTCCTTCAGTAATGACAAAGAGGTAAAACAAAAGCATGGAATTAAGTGGAGAGATCCAGAGCACTGATTCATGCCCTTTATATGTAAAAAGTATGCCCTGGAAAGTTCATATTTAAATTTTCTGAAAGCATGAGTGAATTTTCTCCTGCTCTTGTCCTTACCCTTATAGAGTAATTTTCAGTGGCTATAAAATGTGGTTATTAAACCTAGAATGTGTCTTCTGCAGTGCTATTTCTTGTCCATATATAGATATCAAGACAGCTACAGATTACTTCATGACAGCCAATGAATGTGTCAGTAAAGGAAACTAAGCATTTCTCTTAATAAAATGGTTTTCAGCATCCTTGAGGACACATTAAGTGATCTCTTTAGAAGTCATATTCAGTAAGCTAATTAGCATGATCAGAGTGTGCATTCCTTCCTCATGATTAACTTCATGGCTCCGAAAGGAAAGCTCTAGGTGAAAGTCTTACAGTGACACTAAAGACATAGATTCTTATATTCTGTATTGGAATGCATGACACACTGGCTACAGTTTTGAATAACTGTTTCAAGTATTTTGAAAGCAGCAAGGACATAATTCAAGTTAAGCTCTCCCTTTCCCTCAGCAGAAATACACAGGGCATTAAACAGCTTGGGCAAACAGTCTGGAAAGTTACATTGCGGTTCATCTTGTTACACTTGGTGCTTTATGTGTAATGGGGGTTTTTACTCCGAGTTCCACTCAGTAAAGCAGGGACTTCAGCCTCTCTATGAAAACATGAAAATTTGCAATACCTAATCTTCTTTATTGTGAGAATCTCCTCGCCCTGAAGCAAAGATGAAGCCTCTGTAAGTGACAAGGATCACTCTCATTGCACTCTTAAAAGTTTGATACTTAAGAGGTTAAGAATGATACCATATTAAGCACAGCAAAAATATCACTGATGATTTTTAAATTTTTTTTAAAACTGAGATATAAGTGGCATGACCTATTGCTGATGCACTTGCATTGGAGTTAATTGGCACAGTGGTGTTTTCACAGCACCCACATGAGCACTGCTCCATAGGATTGTGCTCAGGGTATAAGATCAGCAGTGATGCTCAGCTTTGCTGTTCCCTATAAATTAGTCTAATCTCAGTCTAGCTGATTGAACCACAGGTATATTATTGGAAGACAACAGCCTTTGGTGATATAATTTTGATTGTAGTAAGATGGAAACCCAAATGCTACAATCCTTAGAGTCTGGGACTGAAACAGCTCAGTGAGAGGGTGTCATTTAATACTGCCCACAGAGTTTAGGTGAGGAGTTCTTCAGCAGAATTGCATGGCTTAAGCATTCTGTTTTCCTCTGTGTCTGATGTGCTGAACTGCCTGCCTGCTCTTCTTCCTTTACTTGAACAGACTCTTCTTTAGCTGTGATGAGATACATCAGTGTAGTTCCCACTGATACTCTCTGATTTCCATTTTATTGCTGGCTTGTGTCAGTTTATTGATCTGTCTCCATTTGGAGATCTCTCCATGTTTCCCCTTGTCAGATGGTCATTTCTAGCTGAAACCATACACTGAGACAATTCTTTAGATTAAAATCTTTACTGATTTTGAGCCCCCACGTTCATATGAAAATGAGTGGGATTTGGTAATTGAAAGATAAGTTTTGAAACAAAAATAAGAATGTGCTGTATATTGCCATTTATTGTACATTGTAAAATGTTAAGCCTTCTAAAATTAGAAGATACTGGTCAAGTAACAGAACAATGATGCTTTATTTGTAAATAATGCTAATTATTAACTACTTAAAAGGACAAAATTGCATTTTTTCAGTAAAAAAGTTATTATTGATATATCTGGCATGATGGCAATGTAATTAAAAAAATAAGATTTTAATGAAAATATATATCTCCATCCAGACTTCTGGTTACTGTGCATGTTCTGCCTGTGGTCATGAACATCTCTTTAAAAGACTAGTACACTTGATGAATGACCACCATTTATGTATTAAAGATGACAAATTTAAAAAAAAAGCCCCACCACCAGATCAGTATACCAAGAGTGGGGTTGCTATTAAATTAAATCTGGAATCAGAAGAACTGTCCTGGTTGTTTTCAGCACTTCAGTACTCTCATTTCTTATTTAAAATACTAAGCTCTCTTTAAATTTTATCAGAGAATGCTGCTTTATGGGGGTCTGTAGCTACAGATTACAGTCTCTGAAGTTTGTCCCACAGAGCAGAGAAGGGGAGAATGCAGTTATATGTTCCATCTTTACTACTGCATTCCTTGGAAGGTTCCAGATGTTTACCTTTATCTGACTTTAGATTTTGTGCCGTTGTGGTTGCTGGCAAGAGCAGTTGAATTCTTTCATGCCTGTTGCTTTAATAAGGAATGTGAAGCCACATATATAGTAACACGAGAACACAACAGTATGAAGCACAAATAATCCCTGATGAGATGCATATCTTGAGTAGGGATTAGGAATGCTTTGCACCCGATTCTTTATTTGGACTGTTACTCTGAAAAATTCCAAAAGGGGGCAATCTTACCCTCTGCCTGGAAGTCTATAAATATAATTCAACTGAGAAAATACAGCACACTACTTTCTAAGTTCTCATTTACCTTAGAAAACTGAAGGTTAGCACAATGGTAAAAGCAACTTTTAAGGGCTTGGGTTTGTTTCTGAAAAGCAAATTTTAAAAGTGACACTGGATTTTCAAACTTTATTAACTGCAGTAGTATGAATACCTGTGGTCACTTTCAAATTGAGATGGTTAAAATCATCTGATGCCCTCATGTTGTTGAGAGGGAGAAACATTAAAAAAAATATACACTGAAATTCCTCTTGGATATAAGTCAAACATGCTTGTGATAGAAATTTAGGGAAAAATAGAATCTGAGACTCGCCCTCCTTACCCAGCTGATTGATGCTTATTAATTTGAGACAAAAACTGTTTACACACTTGAAGGAATGGAAATATGCCTTTGTAATTTCTTATCTTTCTGTAGTGAAGCAGGAAAAATAACCTGTAGCCATGTGCTTGCCACTAATTTGTAGTAAGTTTTTAACTATCTAGAATGTTTTCCATAAGAATGCCTATTTCCTTTGTACATGCTTTCCCAGCAATGTGTTGTTGACCCGTGTTTTGTAATTCGATGGCAACAATCATTGAGCTCTGCAAAATGAAAATATTTCATGTGTATGATATATATGCATCTACTGCACAGACACACACACCACCAAATAGTTTTTAAAGATATTAAAAAGCTGATACAAAGGCAATATCCTTTGGTTGAACCAAATGGATGTTCAAAAGGAGGGCTGCAGGAATGTGGTGAGGACCATTCCTGCTCTGGACTGTGTGGCACAGGATGCTGCAGTCACAGCCTCGCACTTTTCTCCAGGGACCAACTCCCTGAGCATCCTGTCTTGCTCTAAGACTGAATGTCTGCCACATGTTCATGATTCTGGCATCTCACTGATAACTCTGTGCCTTGGAAATCCCCTCACCTCAACTAGAACAGACCTGGCAGCCAAAGGAGGTGTGGTGTTTGTCACAGGGCAGGTGAGAGCTGAGCTGGGTGGAAGGAGATGGACACATACAGCTGAGGGGTATCTTGGCTTTATCTTAAATTTACAGAACACTTCTGATGTTTTAAAGACATTCAAATTTTTGAGAGCCATCTGAATGGTGATATTTATGAACTGAAACATCATTGTTCAGAATTTCTCCTTTTACCTGAGGCTGATCCCCCCAACGCTGGGGCTGCGAATTCCCCCTGATAAGGCCAAATCCTATAATGAGTCATTCCTGCATGGAGTCTGGCTAAAGCTGGCAGATTACTTGTAGTTAAATGAGTTTCAGTTTGTGATGTTTGGAAGCTTGGGCTCCAGTCCATATAGTATGAATAAAGAGGTACAGACTGTCAACCTGTGTATGCTGCAGTGGCTCTGACCCCTGATTCACAGCCAAGAGTGAGGCTGCTCCAGTCACAGCTCCATAAAGCGTTATGGTTAAATATGTTTTCCTAAGATGTAAATGAAGCTAAAATAAATTATGGCACCACTTTATTTTTATTGTGTTAAGCAGTATACATAATAAATTAATTTTTTTTTTTTTTGCCTTGCTTCACATTCATATGATGTAGACTATTTTAAACCCAGCTGAGGTTTTTTCCCCTCTGCAGAAGATGACCATACCAATTGCCTCACTATCTGTTTACATTCTGGAAAGAGTCATTTGGGATTTTCTCTTTCTGAAATAAACGTTTGCTTATGGATTTTTTTTTATTGTCACATCCATGGCATTTTTAAAGTAAATATGAGTACAAGGTTTATATTATTTTAAATGTATATTGTATTTGTCTTCCCAACACTGTGGTTTTTAGTACTGTGAATAACGTAGTATGGAGCCAGCCTATTAAACAGCCTGTTTTTGTAAGGAAACTGTTAGTCCACCTACAATATTCTATTGCTTACTGTGTTCTTCCAATATGCTTAGCATTCCACAACCTAAATGATCATTTGTTGAACAAATTCATGCTTTTATTAGTCAAAATACAGAGAAAACAGAGCCCCCCTGTTTCAAGATATTTGCTAATGCACGGTTAATTATCACATATAGCTTACTATAATTCATTTTACAGGGAGACCTCCTGCAGGTAACATACTAGCAGTTTATGAAGCAAAATAACCTCACTATAGATTAGAACTGTTTCACTACTGGTCAGACAGTTGCTGCTTCTAGGCCTTCTCACTTCACATTGCTAATTTGAACAAGGCTTTATTTTTATATTTGTCAGCAGCAAGACTGTAGCATGGTTGTTAAACCTCTCCCAGGCCTAATTAGAGTAGCAATGCTCGCATTCATAATGAATCTCGTGTCCTGGGTTGGAGGAGGTAGCCGTGGTGCTACAGTAGCTTCCTGGCAGACAGTTGCTGGCAGGTTTAAGGTAGCTTGTGGCTTGCAATATTAAGTGACTGTTGAAATTCATTGACTCCACTGCGGCTTATGTGTCTAGATGACAACAAGTTTACACGGTTCTTTTATAGTTACAGCAAATGGGTCCATTTAAATATTTATTAGGTGATTATGGTGATGTGAAATGGAAAAAAATTGCAAAGTACGGTATTGCATGTATAACTGTTTTAACTGTTTGTACAAAATGGGCCTGTGGTATCATTCGAAATTACAGCATCTTTTTTTCCTCATAAATATTTATAGTGTATCAGTAGCTAGGAATGCTAATTTATTTGCATTTTGTTTCTTATTTAATTTGACAGCCTTTTGGGTAGCCATTAAAGGCACTCACTCTGATTTGAATGAAGGATATTTCAATCAGAAGTTGAGTGGCATTTTGATTGGAGTGGGTGAAGTTCAATTTTAGGAGTTCTTTTCGCTTTATGAGACACAGAAAGGAGTATTACCTGTGTGTGCTCGATGATGGGAGCACCCCCAGAAGACCTGCTTCTCTGAAAATCTTACTTCTGAGGAATTATTTGGCATAATTGTTGCATTAAATGCAGTCAGCTTCTTTTATTTGGTAGCTTGTCTGGCTTGATCAAAGTGAAAATAACACAAGATCCAGGTAGATATTTCTGCAAAAGATTAGCCAAGAGTTTTTGTAAAATATGAATATGACTTGGATTATAGAACAAGGTATCTCAGGTATATAGATAAAAGGATTAACTGAAGACAGAAAAAAAATCCAATTCATTGACAGCTTTGTAGCTACTGTTTACTTTTTCATAGCAACAGAAGAGATGGAAGTGAGTCAATCTCACTCAAGGGCATGAGAGAACATGATGATGATATCCAGAGGTGTCAGAGCAAATATGTACATTGGAAATGCTCTCAGTGGTGGCACAGAAAATAGTTATAGTGAGGAGAAATCAAGCATAGTACAGTAAATTTAGTCTGAATATATGTATGTGTCTATATCTACATAGCTTGAGAGACTTGCTCTTTGTAAAGAGAATAATTACCCTTCAGCAGCCTCACTCACGACGCTGTTGCTGAACTTTGCTGTTGTTTAGAAATTTAAATTTGCTGCAAGTGGGTGGCAAAGCTTTCTAAATCTACATCTCATAAAGAACAGCAATCAACAGCAGAGATAAATCTGAATTCAGCTCGTCAGGGGAAGTGTAACATGTCATTGTCAAGTAGAGGAGAGAACACCAGCTGAAGTCATTTGGCTGTTTTGAGATATCGAACAAAGTGTATCCACAGGTCTGACTTGTTCTCTGCTAACTCTCTACAAATACTTTCTTTCATAGTTTCACACCAATTTCAACAGGCTTGGAAAACTTCCTATTTTCTCCTGTGGAAAAATTAATTCTTTATTGGGGAAAATTTTGTCAATTGTACTTGAGGAAAGTAGTCACACAGCCCAGAAATATTGAAATGGAGATGGAGAAGTTTCATTCTCTTGAAAATGAGATGAGTTACTCTTCCAAAGAGAACAAGAATTCTAGGGAGTAGAATGGAGACATGAAGCTGAATTAACTCTGCCACACAGGAAGGTCCACAGGCTTCCTTAAGACTTGCTGCAGTATGTCCAGGATTGGGATTTAGTCTACTCTATGCAGCTCAAGTTTGGCTGACATTTTGTTACTGCATTAATGCTTATTTCATTACCAAAAGTAAGACAGCAATCCTATAGGCATATGTTTAATGCTGATTTTAGTTCAAATTTGGTGCCCATGCTCAAAGTTGAGAGAGCTGGTGACTGAAGGATAATACTGCAGTACCAGTAATGAGAATTCCATATCAGTGCTCAGGTGAGAATGGGTTGTTCAGGTTTTTTTCTGCTATGAGAACTCAAAACCTTAGGGGGTGAATTATTGCATTAATAAAGTGTCTTTGTGATTCTAAAGATATTTACCCTCAGGCTTAAGGGTGAATATCTCTGCACTAGTTTTGAGTGAAGTTCTATGATGCCCAAGATGGGAAGTTTAACTTGCAGCTCAGTGTGAAGGCACATGAGTGTGAAAGGAGGACACTGAAAATGTCTGTACGTTGGGCCTTGGACTGTCCATCTGATGCTTTTCACAAAGTCTAAATTCATTTAAAAGAAGACAAGGTAGGAGGGAGGAAAGAACATTCCTTAGCTTTTTGAGTCTGGAACTTCTGTCCTCTGTTTTGCTCAGATTTTCCAGTGAGATCACTTCCTGAATGGGGTGTAATGAATGAGTGTTCTGAAGGCAGGTCAAGAGCTAAGTGTGCAGGAAGGGTCCAGTTTTGCAGTGTCCCATCCCTGGCAGAGCTGAACTTGGTTCAGGTTTTCCAACAAGCTCAGAACTGTCACATATGCAGCTTGAATAAGATGAGCTAAATTCTATATATTGCATATACATTTTTGTCCTGAAGAATCTGTGGAATCAAATATTTGATGTGTGTGTGGGGGTGTTGTATTTGCATTCAATGTGCAGTTGACTATTCACCCAGTGCTGTGCCTTCTCTACCTCAGTTTTGTGCCACAACTTGTGACATCTTTCCTCAAGATAGTGTTAAATACTTCACTTTCGAGAGATTTATGAAGTTCAGTAGTTGAAGCTAATACGTTTTCTACACTTGTCAGAACTGTTACAGGTCTATTGTTATAATCCATACATATTAATTTTTAAAACTCTGCAAGGTGTACTGTTTTCCCTACTGAACTAATACAGTAAGACAGAAATCAAGTTCCAGAGAGGGGTATTAAAATCTGTCTCTGAGTACGAACTAGTGGTCTCACCACTCTGCTGACAGTCCTTGTGATCCCTTTAGAGGAAAGACACTGAGGGGTGAGGAGATGCCAAAAAAGCATGGAGGTATGAGACAGCAGCACTTGCTGCAGATGGCAAAATAAAGCTTCTTTTTACAGTGTCAGGAGAAATCATTTTATACAATCAGCAGTACAGCAAACTACCTTCTGTCTCTGTGCATGACACTGGGAAATAAAAATCCATTCTTCAGCTGAATGAAAAATACGAAGCCCAAGTGTCAAGATCTTAGCACTGGGACAAACTGGAAACTTTCCAGTGGAACATTTTTCCCTCAGCTAACGCCGGTTCACCAAAACCTAACACGTTGCACGAAAATGTCTATTCCAATGAAATTTTTGATGGAAATGTTCTTGGCCTCCCGCCAGCTCGCCCGCTTTTCCCAGCTCTCAGCTCCCCGGCATCTCACGTGGAACGGTGCCAGAAAGTCAAGTTTCTCCACGTTCCTGGCCTGCTTGGCAGACTGCCAGGAGGGATGGGAGTCTGGGCTCCCGAAAGTGGACAAGAAACCTTATACATGCACATACAACCCTACACTTACTCTCACAGGTCATTTAAATCCATGTCAGTTCATTCAAACTAAAGGGTTGGTTTTTTTTTTTTTTTTTTTTTTTTTTTTACATAGAGGGTCTTTTAAATATGACCCTCCTATGGAAAATTTCTCATGGTGGACTTTTAATTCCAACTCGCGACTGAGAAAGAAAAAAAAAAAATTGGGGAATATGAAAAATTTTCCTTATAAGGGGAATAGTGGTTCCTGTGCAACTGCACGTTGCACTATTGTCACTGAGGCTATCAACAGCTCCATCTGCTTCTCTTTTTCATTGCATAACGAGATCTATATTTGTAACAGGTAGGGTGTTTACACACTTAGCCTTAACAAAACAAGATAATATTTTTGGAGCTTTTGTAAATATTTATTTTAAAAATTCCTCTTAAGCCACCTTATATAAGGCAGGCAATCTTTTCTTGGTCAGTAAGTGGACTGAGGGGATAGACAGTTTCAATGTTTTTGGCTGAATAATAAAGAGAAAATAGGCACATATACTGAAATTCTGACTGAGAGGGCCCTGAAGCAGGAGCACTGTAATGTACTTTTCCATAGCCTCACTTCATGCACTGCAAGCTGCTCAGTTCCTTATTATATGTAAGTAAATAAATAAACTTCAATCACACTGTGTTAGGTAGTTTCTGACTGGGGGGATGTGTTCACATCTGGGACAAAAAGTACTTGATTCAAGTAGCCATTAATGAATTCCTTTTCTGACTATTCTTAATACCTTGGATTAGCATAACAAAGACTCTTTAGGACATCAGTAGTTAATGCAGTTTATTTTTAAATTGAGAAGATGGGATTTATAGTAATAGATACAGTTCTTACTTTTTCACCGAGGAAAGGTTCCTGAGTAGAATTCCACTTCTGTGCAAAATCGCTTTTTCATCATCAAATCTGAGCCTCAACTGCCAGTCTGTCAAAGAAGTGTTGCTCTTGTAATAATGGGAGACTGGTAATGTCCTGTATAAGATGCTAAAATTTCTATTAAACAGAGAAAATTCCTGTCTTTGTTAAAATAAGGGGAAAAAACATCATTTTTTTTTTCTTTTGAGGGGATTATTGTGTAGCAGTGCAGGAGGCTGCACTTTCACAAATGTGATCTGATGTTGCTCCCTCTGTCTTTTTATTCTGAAGTGATAAAGTGCAAATGATCATCAGAATGTTCCTGAATTAATGATAGCATTACATACCCAAACATTTGTAAAAGGCTTAGATAAAGCTCACTGTTAGACTCACTAAACATTGATTTGAGGTGTTGAAGAATTTTGTTGTGCTGGGAGTTAACTTTGAATCCTCTAAACATGCATGGGTTTGCCCTTCTTGTACTTACACTGAAGAAGATTCCATGGCTTGCAAGCAGCAGAAGAAAGTGGGTAAAGAATTTATTGGCAGAAACTTTAGTTTGGTCCTAAAAACTGTTGTCACCCTGGCTGTGGCTGCCCAGAATCCCAAGATCCTTCCCTGGCATCAGCCTTGGCATCAGTCTATCCATGAGAAGGAGAAAATGGGATGAGTGTGTGTGTATACCCAGCAGGATTGAGTAATTCAGAGCAGACCTCTGAAGGGAAAATAATAAATACAATCATGAACTTTTTAATTGGTTTCCAATTAAATGTTCCTTGCTAGAAATGATGCAATGGCAACCTGTATGTTACCTTGCTTTCTAATGCCCCTAAACTGAGCTCTCAGTTGCCCCTCTCTAACCTCCTAATCTTTTTGCAAAGGAGAGCAGAAGGGCCTCTCCACAGAGCAATCCTGACTGCTTTATTGGACTCATTGGGGTGAGAGGAAGAAGGGAGGGGGTTGCAGCACGTATCACACTGCAAATACAATTCAACATGTGCAGTGAAGTGACAGCTGAATTCTTCAGGTCTTTATGTCTCAGAGTCAGTGCTGAACTATGGTGTGTAAGCAAAGACATCTCATATTCATTTCTGACTGGAGTTCTCTAAGAGCAACAGTCTCACTGAGGGGGGGAAAGTCAGCTCAGCTTTCTGGAAAATAGAACACTGGCCCTGACTCCTCTCTACCTTGCAGTAAGTGAAGCTCAGCTCTTTACCACAACACCAAACTGGCCTCCCTCCACTATTCCAGGCTCTCACAGCTGCTCTCTGGCAGAACAAGAAAATTCTGTTTTCCATATAGAAGTGCATCATCTAAGGTTTTGAACTTTTGTCTGTTCATTCAGACATAATGTAACACATTTCTCTGACTGTTCTCTGGATGTGCTAAGAGCCTCACAGAAGGCTGTGCTTGAAAATTTCTATCTGAATCCAAGTCTTTGACCATTTCTCTCCCCGTAATATTGAGGTACTGAAACAAGTACGTTCATGGAAAAAAAATTACCCTCACAGTATTTCAGGGTGCTGTTTTTGGTGTCAGCTGAGAGAGAGCAAGATACAATTGTGTTGTGCAGTGCATGTTGTGCTATATGTTTCCATAAGGAGGCTGATTCTCTTAATACAAACAAAAAGTTTGAGGTTACACTCAAGGTGTTTCTGTTCCCAGTGTACCAATCTTCCTGACAACTTCTATTAGTTCCTCAAGTTGCAGGAGCTCAGACTAGCAGGGAAATCACCCTTATTCAGAAGTACACATCCTGGTGTATTCTTTAAAACCAGGGATGGACAAAGACAAGAAACAGGGACTCCTAACTCCATATGCTGAATTGGGCTGAGCCCAATGGGCCTGTGTAGAAGGTAGATTCTCAAATATTTGGGGGTTCAGGAACACGGTCAGTGCTGGGCCTGGGAACTGAGAGGCAGCAGAGCAGAGCAGCTACAGAAATCAGAGCTGTGGATTCAGACTTGAATTTTTATAGGAGCCTGTGTAAGTAAGGGCATCTCTCTTCTAGTCCATCATGGATACCTACTATAAGTTTTATTTCTTGCTATTGATCTCTCTCCATTCGCTGCCATAAACTGGACCTGATTTCTTGATCTATCTCTCTGTAACCATCCACCTTGACCCCCAAAAGCTGATTACAATAAGTAAATTAAACTGTGTGCAGTGGTGTATTGTCCCATCAGATGGCACAGATGAGTTCTACAGCCTCCTTGGAGTCACCCAAATCAACTATTAATAGCTGCTTTTCATGTAAGAATTCCAAGGCGGTTCAGTTTTCCTTTGGTCGTCAGATATTCTGGAGGGGTTTTTTTTCCTTTCTTTCCGAAATTGTTGTGCTGTTTTCGGTACTTAAGAGACAGACTCCAAACGAAGCAGCCATTCCTAACCTATGCAGACAAAGGGAGTGGTTCCCTTAGCAACAGGAACCATGTGGAGGTTCTCAGAGAGCTCTCTTTTCCCCCTACTCGTGTTTTCTTTTAACTCAACATTTTGCACAGCATCTTGCATGGAGACTCCGACAGCTGGGCTGGAGGCAAACAGTTCTTCCGGCTCTGGCTAAGCAGTGCTCAGAGGGCAATTGTTCCACGCTCATCAGACAGAAAAAATGATAACCATGGGTAAGTGAACTGGCACACAATCAGAGTTCACGCTGAGGAGGGGGAAAGTTTACTGGCTGGCAACCAGAAGTGGCCAGCACTTCCCAGTAGGGCATGTATGTTGGAAACAGGGGTGCTGATGTGATGCTTGCCTTGTTTACTGGGAGGGTTGCACGTCTGTGTTTAGCATTTCAGGGGTTTGGAAACATTAGCACAACTGGGTTCTGGTCCTCAGCCTGCTGCTGACTTCTTTTCTAGCCCTGAACATCTCACCTCTCTGTTTTCCTTCCTCATCCACCAAAAGGATATGATATGCCATGAGGACCTGGGAAGGGCTGTAAAGTACTGTAGGAATAGACCAGATTGCTTGTGAAAATCATGTTTGCTTTTGAAGTTGATGGCAAGGTGTGCAGAACCTGAGATAAAGTATTGATCTTCTGTTGCAGATTTAACTGAATTAACTTTTCTGTAGATAGATCTCCTTGCTTTTCTTCACAGTGCACAAGAGGTGTGTGCATGTAGTGTTTGCACATGTATGTCTATATGTAGAAAAATTTGTCTATGCTGATGTATAAATAACAGAAATAGAGCAGTTTATTTCCCTCAAAATAGCTACAGCATTGATAAAGTAGTAGCTGTGATTCAGTGAAATCTAGCATACTATAAAATAATAAAATTTAATTTTTGCATGTATTGAAATAAACACTTCATCTGCTGAACCTAAAGTGTTACGTATTACCAGAGCTCTTGCCAGTCTCAGTTAGAAAAGCCTAATACATAAACTCCCTAAGTTTGTAGACATTTAATCTAAAAAGAGACATCTGAATTATTCCAATTTTAAGTCAGTTTATTTTGTGGGGGATGAATTAGTCTCTCAGTTCTTCCTACTTTAATATACAAAGTTCCTCCAGTCACAATTTTTCATCGTATTTGAATTAAAATTCAGGCACTCAAGTCCATATTTTGCCAGATGATGCAGCACACTGACCATTTGGGTGCAGGCTCCCTCTGCCTGCACACTCACAGACGAGTCTCACAGTGTCGCAGTGGGTGCATTTACCACCACAGGCAACTTAGTTGTGCATCTTTCAGCTGTGACACTGCAGGAAAAAGGAGCTGTTGGTGCCTGCACACACAGAGCAGCTGCACAAGTGTCACACACCACCTCTCCTGGTGTGTGCTGTCAATAATAATGTCCTGTCCTTACTTTTCCTGTTCCTCACACAACACTAACCTGCAGATCACTTGCTGTGTGCTTGTACTGCTGAGCTTTTCCTGGGTGATCAGAGGTTCCAACAGTCACAACACCCCCTTTTGCGTGGGGATTGACAATTTGTCTCTGAGCTCCAATTTAAATTAAGAACAATTGCCACGTTTGCACCTTCATGAATAATATTAGCTTTTGTGCTTGAATAAAGATGAAGGCAATAATGAGTCACTCAAATTGTTTCCCTTTTCTGTCTGTGCTTATATTTCCATCTTTTTATGCCCTACTTCAAACAATATTACTGCTTGAATCAGTGACACCAGCTAAGGTACAGGATTAAAATATTGTACATTTAGTAAACAGTGTTTGAGTTCCTAATTACAATTTGGCTTGTACATTTTGCAATATGTGGAGAAAATCCTGGATTTATGGTGTGTGGGGGGTTTAACCAAGGATTTTAAGTCATCGCAGATTGATCTTCTTAATTTCTTCCCCCGTCCCCATTTGGTGTCTAGTTCTGCAGTTCTGCAGTTTTTCCTTGTTTGACATTTACATTTTTGGGTAGAGTTTATTTTCAATTTTCATTCAGATGAACAAAAATGTCAGTACTTTTGCCAGGCCTGCTGGTAGAGATTTTGTATGAATAAACCGCTGAGAGCACTTTTAGTTACTTCACATTTACTGAGTCTGTCCTGTTATCAGCATTAGTTATAGTCTGCCTTTCATCCAAGCATTTGAAGTGCACTGCACACGTAAATGAAGCCTTCCCGGAAATCTGGACACAAGGAAGCAACACCAAGGGATCACTTCATCCAGAAACTAAGTAAATAACAAGAATTCTAATAATATAAAGTGCTGCATATGTTAGAAAAGGCAGCAAAGATCTAATGTAGAATAAGCAGATCAGATTGATGACAACAACTATTTCAATTTCTTAATGCTTTACACATAGGACACATACATATACACTAAGCTGAAACAGGAGAAAAAGTGGAAGTTAGTCTTAAAGATTAAAGAAATGAATGATGATTGACCTATAGGAAGAGTTATGAGAATCTGATTTATGTGGCTGGCAGCCAAGGAGTTGGCAAAGTTTCATGCTTTTAGCAAGAGGGATAATCTCATACAGATCAAATATCAGGATCTTACCATTTTTATATAGTATATGGTTTTTCAACACCAAGTAAAAGACAAGGCTTATAATGTGAGTAATTCTTTGATCAATCTGATTTACTCATTAAAAGATCAGCAGGTATAAGTCCTCCAAGACACCTCTAGATAAAAGACAGATCATATATCAGCTTGTGCATGGCTCATGGCTTTTTATATCGTAGCCCTGAAAAGAGGACTCATGTAATGGTCTGGTGTGGTGCTGCCCCTTGCAACCTGCTTTCACTTGTCTGATTCCTCCCTAAAATCCATCACTATTCCATGAAGGTAGGCAGTGGGCATCCTCTTCTGTGAAAGCTTTTCAGCATCTTTTGCTGCAAGATCCAGAAAACTTAGGAATTGTGAATGGTCCTTACACAGGCGTTTCCAATCCTCGAACAGGTCTGGCTTTTTCAGAGAGCCTTAAAGGATTTGAGAAGCCAGGACTAGTCCCCACCAACAGTGTGTGGCTGGAGCTGCAGGCTTTATGCTCGTGTCATGCAAGTCCTGACTGGGGACTGTCTACTTTGCAGAGTTTGTGTTGTGGCCAGAGAGATGAGTGTGGATCAAATACTGATTAGTCTGTGGGACTAATGGCCCAGCTACTTGCTTGTATAGATGGAGGCTCTGAAAGCAGACAAATCACCCCAAATCCTTCATTGCCCCAACATCCCACTCAGTTATGTTGTATCACTGAGCAAGCTACAATTCCTGCTGCAGCACATGTAAGAGCAGTGTGCTCTGACTGACAGAGGGAACAGCAGCTGTGAAAACACTGCAACAGTGGGCTTAGCTTGTTCCAGGTTGATGAGAAGGCAAACTCTCCAAAGACCCCCGAGAGCACTCTGGTTTCTAAGGTGTACTAAATCCAGGGCTTTCACATCTTCATTGCTGGTGTCGCCCTTGCTATGTCATTTATGACAAAATTTACTATAATCACATTATGTTGGCTTGATGTGTAGGCACTCAGGCACACTGAAAAAACAACTGGAAAGTGTTGGAGCCCAAAGATTTATTTTACTGAAAAAAGCATATTCCCCAGCAATTAAGATGTAAAACTAACAATGTGATGTGCTGAAAAACATAAAGGCAATGAGCAGCACAATTCTGAAGTGCAAGAGTAGGTGGGACATCTGAAAGTGTTCAGGAAGGAGTTTGGGTAAACAAACCTCACCTCAAAGCCTTTTCAAATTCACAAACATCACACATACAAGAAGTCTTGGATTAATGTTTCTTCTCTCCTCCTGAATGTTTTCAATACAGTTTTAATGGATCACCCTATGGAGAATCAGTATTACTTCCTTATGCCCTGCTTTTATTAATTCTCTAGCCATGGGATTTGTGGAGCTGTTCTCTCTTCTTCCTATGACAAACTGGTTTTACTTTTTCTTTTACCTGAAACAAGTCCATCACTGATTTTGTAGCCTGCTTTTGTGTCATCTTTGAGCCTGTGCAAAGGATCATCGCATAGATTATTTGGATTGGGATTTTTCTGTACTAGTAAACCTTGAGAGTTTGGAGTGCATTTTGGAGGAAGGTCCTGGAAATTCAGTATGAGCTTAAAGTTGATGTCTAAACTTGCCTTCCCCAGAGACATATCAGAAATGCATCTAGAGCAGCTCTGAGGTCAGGGTTAGTGTCCTGCCTTAAGGCAGAGGGTGCGCTGGGAAAGATGGAAATCTGCAGAGGGATCCTAAAACACTCTTTGCTAAATATTTTAAGGCTAATGTCTCCTTTGCCTTTTGCCTCCTGACAATGTTGAAATTAATGATCTCTGGATTTAAATTTCACATGGAGTCAAGCTGAGATGATGTACCTGCATCCAAGTTCCTTCTAAACACAGAGCTGCTGCAGCTTTTGTTCCGAGCTAATCCTTGTGTGAATCATATGGCAACGCTCAGCAGGCCTGGGCTCCTGAAGATGTTCCTTTGAGGTCAGCAATTGTCTCAAGCAAATATTTGCCACTTCATAAATCTCTGCTTGTATAGGCTGGATTCTATAGCCTCTCTTTTTGGGCAGTGCAAGATTGTACAATAGCCATCATGCATCACCAGGGGAGTAACAAATTCTTTTGGAAAGGGAGAGTGGATACTCAGACTGAAACACAATGTTTTTCGTAGCCAAACTAAGTTTTAGATCAGTCAAACTGTCACTTGAAACAGAAATCTCAGGTCCAACATTTTAATGACCGAAGTTATATGTTGTAGCAGTTGACATGTGCAGCCAGTGCACTTTTGAAAAGCAAAGGGAAAGTTTGAAATATTTCGCTGAATGTATGATTATAGTGCTTGGGGAAGTTTATGTAAGACTAGTTAAAATGATGACTATATTTCAAAAATTGTTATAATGAAGTGTATCAAATTTGTTCAGAAGTTAATGTTGGGTTAGAATTCCCATTTAGCCATTTGTTCCTCTTAAATATATATATATCACTAGGCATTTTATATATGGAAAATTTGATCTATGGTCATTGCAAAAGGATATGGAAAAGAACTGGCCAGTTTTGTTGGATTCTGTCTGGTGTGACAATACTTTTTGGCTCACAAGTGAAAGTAATCATTCAATTTTTATTTAATATATAGCCAGAAAGTTATTCTTTAAAATAATCAACATAGCATTTTACTTTGTTTGAGTTGGAATTTCAACCAGGTCATGGTTGTTAGGGGCTTTTGGGAACTAAATGGGTTAATACAGTATAAAATCCCCCCCATCTAATTAGTTAATGTTGATTATTTTAGAAATT
This sequence comes from Manacus vitellinus, assembly GCF_001715985.3. Classification (NCBI taxonomy): domain Eukaryota; kingdom Metazoa; phylum Chordata; class Aves; order Passeriformes; family Pipridae; genus Manacus; species Manacus vitellinus. The sequence goes on from NW_021939798.1 coordinate 8,169,432, forward strand.
ACCTCTATTGTGTAATTCCTTCTGTATAACCTGACTGCTTTCCACTGCTGGAACTGTGTACAAAGAAACCCTAAGACATCACTGGGCACCTGAATGTCTCTATGTTGGTTATTTACAGTGTTCTTCAGATTTCTGAGACAATGTTACATGACTTGGACTGATGATGCCTGAACTTGACCATTGTGCTCAATTTGGGATTAAAAACAAATGTCATAACAGCCATATCTTCTTATATAAAGTATATTTTTTATCATTATCTGCATCTATTTCGAGCATTTGGGACAGCAAGTGGCTGCCTGAGTGTTTAGAGGGGCAAGGAATGAGCCTCAGCTGACATGTTTCAGCACTACAAATCCAGTTGAACTCCTGCAGTTTATATCAGCTAAGGAATGGTTCTTTGCAGCAGTACATTGTAAAATAACTTGATTTCATTTTGATAACAATAAGAAGCTGAAAATTGCAACACTTGATGTCTTACAGCTAAGCCTGTATTTTCACTTCACGACACGCCACGGACATGGTGTTTTAAGGCATTTTTAAATTCTGTAGGATGATGGGAAGATGAAGCTTTGGAGAGCACACCAGATTCTGAGAAATGTAAGAGAAAAACAGGATGGAGGGAAAGATTGGTGTGAGGAGAAGAAATTTCTTTCATTTTGTCACTGCTTATCTGCAGTTTGGGGACAGCCATTGCTCCAGACAGCTCCCATCCCATCTTGTTATTGTCCCTATCGACCAGCAGTAGCTCCTTGCTATTTTCTATTTAAGGGAATGAAACAGGATGGCAAAAGCATTTCTCCAGTTAATATCTGCTGTCGTGTTCATAGGGCTCTTTATTCAAACCCACAGTATGCCTTAGTTAAGCTGTGAAAGGGCTGTTATTTCCACTGAGCACTGTCAGCCCTCACAGCCTGATTATAGTGCCAGTTAGGATTAGATTCAGATTCATCATTCAAGAGGCAAAGAACTGGGATAGAGAGAGGAGAGATGCTATGGGAGGATGGTAATGGGAGAAGTGAAATATTTTAGCCTGTTACCCTCTAGTCTGCCTGGCTCTTGCAGGCAGAGGGGGCCAAGTGAGAGATAAATGTATGTGGTTTTAAACAAACTTCATAACTTGTAGCTAAACATTAGTTATAGATATTAATTAGCTCCCTGTCTCTGCTATTTTGTTATGAACCTCTGTCCACTTTCTGGTGCACTTTTCATTAGGTTGACTAATAGTGGATTTTTAAATGAATTAAAAACTAAGTGCCCTGCAGGAACGTGTGGAGAGCAGAGAGGTGACAGCAATGCACTGCTTTAGTGGGAGCCAGAAGCTGCATGTTGAGAGTAACTGTGGTCATTGTTGCAGGGGATTTTAGTTCCTTTGAAAAGTTTTACTGAGCTTAATATTGCTGCTGAGAAAGGTGATGTTTTAGACTTCGTATTTCAGTTGTTGACTGAAATATGTTGACTAAATACACACTGAAGTGTGTTTAGTTGTAAACTGAGCAAACTCTCTGTAAACCATGTCTCAGTCCTTACTTTTTCAAACACCTACTCACGGGTCTTACCTCATCAAAACCAGCTACTTATGCATACAAATGTGTTGATTGGCTTTCCTTGCTTTCTACCAATGAGGTAGAAAGACTCCTGCTTTCAGGACACTGATGGAGTTATTCATGTTACCAATAAAATACGTAAGGTACCACAGTCCTTTCAAAGTGCCCAGCCAACTTTATTGGGGCTTTTATCCTGCTCACAGACTTTACCTTACAGGACCAGGTTTCCACACTGATAGACTTCTCAACAAGTGGCTGGATTGTTTAATTCATGTTAGTTAGGCCCTTACATTTCTTAAAGAGGGTTCTTTGATTTATCTTAGAATTTCAAATTAATATTATAAAAGGGTTTTGTTGGGACAGAAAGGGAACATAATCCAAAAGCCTCTAAAATTAATGGAAGTATTTAGCTGATTTCAATGAGCTTTGAATTTAACTGTCAAAGGATGGTCCAGAGAATTAATTAGCTTATTTAAATAGAAACCACATTTATGAAACTGATAATAAGTTTTTCTGTCTTGCTAAAAAGCACATGGTCTCTAGGATCAGAATCCTGAAATATTCAGTACTCAGTAACGTAGCTGAAATAGCAGCTCCTACTGCATTTTACTCTTTTTTTTTGTTCTTAGAGATTGAAATTATATATAAAATCCAAGACACCCAACTGGTCAAACATAGGAAAGGGACTAAGCAGGGTCAGCTGCTAATCATGCCTCTAACACTTTGTAACTGAACCCAGAGATAACTATCATCTCTTCATCCCTTCTATTTCCTCTGTGTCTTATTTATTTATAGTGAAAGCTTGAAAGGGCAAGTATTCTCTCTTGCTAAGTGTTTGTAGAGCACGTAGCCCCACTTTCAGCAGGGGCCTCTTGATACTGTAGTAATAAAAATAAACAATTAACACCCAGAATAATTGCTTTAATTAGATGGTTTAGAGCTGACCAACTTATGATTATGGTAGAAATGTGTCATGCTGGCTGCTGTACAGGGGACAGAATAACTGGTTTGTGTCCTTAAGCTTGCCAACAATAGTCTTTTGAACTGGAGTTATTAACCTTTATTCCCCCTGAACTGAAATGCAATACCAGTGTGGTAACAAACAGAACAAAAATGCAAGCCATGTGTCCATGCATCACTAAATGGTTTTATTCTGAAAAAAAACCCCAACAAAATCTATTACATTAGGGATCTCCACAGATCATAATTCAGTCCTGGTTCTCAACACATTCTCTATCATTTTCTTCATGCTTCTGTATCACAAGATTAAAGAGTAATTTCCTTAAGATCCAGAATTTTTCTCATTTCTGGAAGTTCTGATTTATGTTCATAGTTCTCTGCTTTGTAGAGTTGAGAAAAAAAAATTGTTCACAGCTGGTCATTTGTAAAGTTCTTATTTGCAATGGGTGAAAGTTTTTAGGGTCAGGCTCGATGGAGCAACCTGGTCTGGTGGAAGGTGTCCCTGCACATGGCAGAGGGTTGGAACAAGAGGAGCTTTAAGGTGCCTTCCAACCCAAACTATTCTAAGGTTCCATGATTTTTACTAGATTTGTGTTAATGTGCCCCATGTTTGGTAAGGGTGGAAGGTTGGAGAGAAACACCTTGGTTTTGTCCAAAGATTTACTGGAATCCTCTGCTGTGCCTTTCTTTCTGCTGAGACCAAGGAAATTCTTGCAGACAATGAAAAACCAGACTCAGGGTTAGAAGTGTAGAGTAAATCAGATAAATTATTTCCTTCCCTTAATGAAACATGAATAGTTTGTACAAGATTCTACAGGTGAAATTCATCATTAATGGTTTCCTGTTCTTTGGTTAAATCTGAAACAGGAATGCAGAGCTTCCGAAAGTTCTCACTCATAGTGTCTCACTGTGACCACTGAGAAGGGCTTCCACCATCCTTCCTTGTGTGTGAGGCAGCTCAGAAGGCATTTCATAAAATGAGACCCTGTTCTTCTGAACAAAGAGTATTTTAAAACAGTGGCTTTCAGAAATCCGTCTTTCTTGGGAGTCACTTCATTTTTTGATTTAAAGGTTGGACTCAGAGATTTGTACAGGAAGAACTGGATTATTAACATGCAAAACTAGGCACCAGCAGACACATAATATACCTGTCTCAAGGTATTTTTGAAATGTCACCTAAAGTAGTTAATAGCTAATAGAAAAACTCTGCAGAGGAAGCTGGGGTGTCAGATTCTGTGTGCTAGCACATGCAGCAACTCTGTGTGGTCACTTTGAACACTCAGAACCAGACAATTTATTCCACTTTCTAAAGATTTGGGGTATAGTGAGCAGATTAACACAGGGAATTACTTCTGTAACTTTATATCCCAGTGTAATTTGAAGTAACTTCCTGGATAGACAAATGCAACAGAAAATGAAAGAGAAGTAAAGGAACAGGCAGAAGCCAAGCAAGCCCCAGTTTGCAACCCAGACTGCAAAGCTGGAAGAAAAAAAAAACCAGTTTCCATCTGGCTGAACCTAAAGGAAACACAACCCATAAAAGGGGATATTGAGATCTCCTACAGGTTCAAACGAGGACAGCTCTGCATCCTTAGAGAAGCCAGGACCAAACTTGTATGGGAAGAAATATAAAAATAGCCTGTCAGCAACTTTGTGGTTTTGTTTCCATGTTCTGCAAGACAATCATTGGTGGCAGACAGACCACCCCAGTTTGCATCTGACTAATCTGCATTGGAGGCTTAAAAATGAAATACAGTTTTCCCTAGTTTCTCCTGGATCTCCCAGTTGATAGTTTGTGGGGAGGGCTTTTATTTGGCATATTTGGTCAGATGTTAGGTTGGTTAGGAAGAAGTGGCAAAAATAAATTATTTGCTAACCACTATGAAAATTAAATGCATCCCCATCTATGAGAAAGGATCTCCTTATGTAATTCTGTCTTAGTGTGCTCAACCATTTGTCCCTCACAAAGTGCTGTGGATGTAGGAGTGGGACCTAAAGGTTCCACAGCCACCTTTTCTCCCTTGGTTAAATGCCCCATTGTAGCTAGAAATAAAAACATTAGAAATGGCTCACATAGGCCAGGCACCTGAGCACATCTTTAACTCTTATAATCTGATTTTTTCAGAGATTGTTATCTAAAAGAATTCCAAAGGGACATGAAAGGGAAAAACAGTTCATAGGTGGGTCCAGTATCACCAGGGGACACCAATCCATGGCTCTGCTGCCACACTTACTACTAATAGTAGTTACATAATGTGCCAGCCTGAGCCTTCCTGTGCCATCCCCAGCTCCATCTCCTTGGAAATGTCTTTGCAGCACTTCTTGTGGAAGAGGGGAAGCCAACTTGGAGTTAACTCTGTTTGCCATGAATGGAGTAGTGCCCCTTCATTAGGTCACACAACAAACTCATAAAACAATAAAAATAAATCTGATTTTCATTCCTATTTTGTTCCAGAAAAGTTCTTTTGTGTAAATGAATGTTGTGGTTCTTTTTCCAAGAATGATGTGGCTTCATGGGACAGGGAATGGTGTCTTCTGAGTTTACATGGAAATTGCCAAGAAAAAGACAAAAGAAAAATTGTATTTTCCTCATTTAGAAGTCACTCCAGGAGGCTGATTTCTCAAGAGCATAAACCTCTGCCACATGATTTTATTTTGTGCTTTTCACAACTGATTAGGGAAGATAATTCTGGAGAATTTTAAAGAAGAAAATGAGAAAAATACAAAGTCATAAACAGGAATAAAAATGGAATCTTAACTATCATCTGTAAATACACTGCCTTGATAAAGGAGCGTGCCTACTGGCATTTTCTCTTTCAGACTGAAAACTAACTCAATATAGATAATTTGCTAGATTTTTCCCTTGAAAAGTTGAGCTCTGACCCTGGCTATTACCACAAAAAATATCCCCAATATTGTGTTTAAAGCCCTTCCCTTTCCAAGTATCAGCTGACCAAGATATTTCAGCTTGTTCCTAAATATAAGCAGATTATTTAATTGTGCTGAAGAGGCTGTGTGAATTTTTACTCCAAAAAGAAGGGCTCGTGCTTTCAATATCTTTTTTAAATGCTTCTAAAATCTTCAACCATATTGACTGAGAAGAATTTTAGAAAAGAGACTCGTGCAGTAGGAGATTCCAGTGTTGTGTTACTCACTGCTGTAGTGATGCTCACCTACTTGATCTAAGAAATCAGGATCTGGGCCAAATCTTGTGAGTGTTTTACGGCCTAGAATTTCACAGTTTGCAAATGGAAATCTGTTGCTCTGAAACTTTTAGCTTGCCTTCAGGCTGTCAAAGCTCAGAGAGAACCCAAAAACTGGCTGAGAACCCAAAAACTGGCTGAGAACCCAAACCCCAAAATTTTCACCAAACTGCAAAGTGAATTGAGGTTTTCTTGTCATGATGTATAATGATACTGATATTTACAGCAGAAAATACTCCTTTCCTAGCTAGAACTGTAAAGCTTTTAAAATGAGCTTCTTCAACTTAAATATGGTGACATTTATGAACTTCTGCCAATTTTTATCAGCAGAATCATTGGTTCCCTGGAAATAAATCCTGCAAGCCTCTTGAGAAAGCGCTTTGGAATTCAGAAATGTCCAAATTCCTAACTGTGATCAATAAAGGATTCTTCAGCTGGCAGAATAACTTCTCCATTTACATGTGCTTTCTCTACACACCAATTTTGTTGACATCAGAGGATTCTGTACATGAACCAGGACTAACAGACAGTGGAGTAATGGCTCGAGCAGCAAGAACAATTTTTCAGTAATTGAGCTTGCACATGGAGTAGTGAAGAATCTACATGGTTACAGATGTTGTAGAAGATTAAATATAAAGGCACTGTTACCTGCAGGAGTGAAATCCATCTTGCCAGCCCGTTGGAAGACTCGTGAGAAGGAATTTCCTGTTGTGGCCAATTCCACCTCTCCTCCCTCCGCCCCCATTACGTCTTTGCCGCTCCTGCTCCTCCAGCTCCATCCGAATATATTTTCTCTACGGCACATTTAGTTATCAATCAACAGGAATCTCAGCTGCTGTTGTGCTTGGTGGACAAACTGTTCTTTCTTTACACTAACAAGGAATGCCTGAAATAGTCAGACACACAGCACTGATTGATGCAGCTACGGTTTATACACCTAGATTCAGACAGTCTGCAACTGCCAGAATTAATGGCTTATTATTAGGAAAATACTTCTGCTAGACTTATAATTTAAAGCCATTTAAATGTCTCAGGCATAATCACTGAAGTTCAAGTTTTAGCTCGTAAAGTGCTTGATGGTGTGAATTAGACACGTCTGCCTGTCTCAGGTGCATTTGCTCTTAATGTTTTTGCTTTTTAAATGGGGTTTTTGTATTTGTAGAATGTGATATCTGGGGTAATCAAGATTGATGCACAGCTTTCTATAGATTACAGAATGTCCCCACCTTATATCACTGAGCAAAAGAGAAAACTGTTTCTCTTTCACTGAGTCACACCCAGTCCAAGCAGAGTCTGGATCTCCTGGGAATGCAGCTCCCACTTTTCAGTCCTCAAAGGATAGCAGTGTTCTGTATTAACTTCAGAGAGGGAGGAGTAATTAAAAAGTGAAATGCAGACTTTCTCACTCCATAAGCTACAAAGGAAGGGCAGGGAAGGACACAGCAGGCAGAGGTGGGAGCTGTGTCTCACTTATCGTGCCAGGGAAAAGCATCTTGAGGGGCTCTTGCAATGAGCACAGTTCTACAGGGCTGAGTACAAAACACCCAAACTTCAAACCAGAATATTAACAGTCTGATTGAGGGGAAACTGGAAGAAAGATGAGGGGACCTGAAAAGTTTAGGATAGTTTAAGTTGTTGCAGGAACAGAGAATGACCAGATGTTCTTGCTTACAGCCTTGACCTGTCTGGTTATCCCAGCTCGGTGAGTGCCCACTGCTCAGGGAGAGCACTGAGAGCCCACCCCTAAAGGGATCCTACATTTGCTGGGGTCTTGGCAAAAGCAACAACTGCTGCTTCTCCTGGATTTATTCTCTGACATAATCCAGAATTAAGGGCCCCAAAGAGAACACGTTGGCAATGAACGGTACCAAGTGAAGTGTGACAGGAATAAGATGCTGCACAAACAGGGGCTATGGCACAAGTAGCTCAGTTTTGCCACACACGTGCTTGTTGCCTTTGCCTGGGTCTCTTAACCTAATGGTTGGCCTTTCTGGTTTATATAGGAGAGTTTAAGTTTGTGACTGGCTTTCATCATGAAAATGAAGCATGATTTAAAAGCTCCAGCAGCACAAAACGCAGAATATTGAGCTGTGGAAAGCCTGCCCAAAGGCTGCATTAGCCTGAGTGCTCAGAAACAGTGCACGGGCTGCCCAGTTGGGTGAAAACAGAAAAACATGAGGGACTAAAAAAGGGATTGTGGCTCTAACTGAGATTCAAAGCACAAGGCTGTGTGTTGTCTAAGCAACAGTCTGCACCCAGAAAAAGCTGTCAAACAGAGCTGGGTTTGCTCAACTCACCGTGTGTGGTTTGCAACGTTCAGCACAGAGCACCAGGGTGCCCACGCAGGGACAGTCTCTTACATGGTGTTGAACTGTAAATGGCTGTAGCTTTGACACCTGTGTTAATGCAGCACTTTGAGGTGGTGTTGCTGGGGAAAATTGTAAGAGAAAATTACCAGTGCACTTAAGGAAGCTTTTTAACTGAGGGAGTTCTGCTAGCTAACTAAAAGAACTTGTTTGGGAATATCTAACATTTCAAAATATTTATAAAGGCTGGTGGAAATATTTATTTATTTATCAACTACTGAATGTCTTGTTACCTCTGTTCTGTTGTAGCCTGGTCAACCAGCACATCTGCTTGAATCATGTAAAGGTTTTTGTGAATTGATAAGCTGAAAAAAGTGCTGTATGCTGAGAAGCAGATTTTTTTTTCTTACAAATTTTATGCTTTAAAACCACAAGTTCTGTTATTTTAGCAGTCCTCTTTTGAAAGAGAATGTTTTTCATGGTCCACTATCCCGCTCTCTCTGTCATCAGTAATGAGAATTAAAAGGTCTCAACACTAAGGCATTTTCATCTTGAGCTAAACCTGTGCTACTCATCAGCTTTCAAAGAGAGAGAAAGGACTTAGGGTTGATCTGGGAGGGAATCAGAGGCATCTGGTAACTTTGAGAACATGTGGGGCTGCATCCAGGGCTATCTGTGTCCCAGGATGCACAGTGACACTCCTCCAGCTTGGTTGGAAAAACAGATTATATTTGGAAAAACAGATTATTCTGCTGCTCTTGCAGAGAACATCTTTTTCTTCTTTTCTCCATTGGACTCCTGGTAGCTGAGCTTAAAGTGCTGCTCTGTGGGGCACAGCACTGGTGGCTGTGGCAGACCATTGTCCCTTGGTTTGTCAGAGCTCTCAGTCACTCTGTGAGTGAGCAGGGGGGGTTCAGTTTATCCCCGTTCTCTTCCCACAGGAGCTGCTTCTGAAAAGGTTCTTTTAACTGGAGCAGTGGCAGGGAAAGCACAGTTAGTATTGATTCCTCAGCTCATCCAAGGCAAAATCTTGTTTCGTGTTGTCTAGATAATTCGAGGCATCCTTTATAACCACGACTTTCAGGCACCCCTCAGAAAGGAAAGAATTCTGGAGCCTTTTTTTTAAAGTGAATTCAGATATAAGTCCTTTCCATTTAGCCTGTCTTGCTGAATCTCAATGCATGTGCTGTATTTAAATGAAGCATAACTTTCTTCTCTATTTATTTACATTTCATTTATTTCAGAAATAAATTCCTACTGTAGTCAGTGACAATATGCAAGTGTATTTTTTTAAAATCTGGCTCTGAGTAGTTAATATACTTTTATACAAATTAGGGCTAAATTAATGATATGTTTGCACAAGGAACACTAGGACTGTTTGCACTCTCACAGCACTAGGAAGTTCATGCAAGGACATATTTCTTATTTTTATTTAACATCCCAAATTTTGTTGACTCAGAGTCTTAAGGTTAATAGGCATATTTATAAATATAACCACATCAATCTATATTGTGGCTCTCACTAAGTGCTAGAGAGGAGTTATTTGCACAGGAAGTTAAGACAAATTAACTAAAGATATGATTTGAAAGTATATTAGTTAAAGTGCATTAAAGCTTGGTGTGAATGTTCTCATTCAGAAATAAAGTGACTGTAGTTCACTTTACCTTAATGCACTTTAAATTCACACCTTTCAGCTAATTTAGCTTAACTTCCTGTGTGGACAAGCCTTAAGATTGTTCCCATTAAATGGCTGTGCTGAGCTTTATTTTCTACTTCTTAAATCCAAACACGTAAAATAGTCTTATGTTCTAAAGAGACTGTTTTAAAAACAGAATTTGTTACGAGTTTTCCAGGCATGGCATTTGCTCGAGTGCGGTATTAGCTGGTAAATTTTAGGTTATAGTATGTTTTTTAACTTTTATTTTCAATTTCAGGGATGAGATTAGTGAGAGATAGAATGTATTTATCAAACAAAAATCATAAGGCACTATAGAAAGCACATAAAACTATGACAAATCATACCCAGTGAGTCTATTTTCACTTGGGAGTCTTCTGGAGCAGAGCTTGAACAATTGTTTGAAGGATTTCTGAACTTTAATGCTCTGCAGAGAAGGTGCTGCACATACACAGATCAATGCACCAGCACAGCCACAGTGATTGATGCTCCGAGGATGGGAGACTTGGAGTGGGGACACCCACACACAGAAACCTTGGCACTAACATGGCAAAGCACAGACATTTTCTGTTTAAAAAGCCCATTTCCTCTCAGTGTTCAGCAGTAATTTTGGTGTAGGTATTCCATCTTCAAGATGGATGTTTCATCATTATTTATTATATGTAACCCTTTGTGTATTTTGGGGTACTTAAAGTGTATGAACTACTCACTTTACTTCTCAGCATAGATTTTTCATAGTTTAGGTTTGTATCCTTTTATTCTCTTGTCTGTTTTCAGATAATTGTTCTTCTCACTTCCATTAAAAGCAGAGTATTTCAAGCAACTGAGCTCTGCTCACAAAAACGTTTGGTTTGCAAATTGTTTAACGTTATTTGACATGTCAGGCTCTTCTTAATGTTACATATCTATAATATCAGGGATGTAGGCACGACTGACATAGCTCTCACTAACTGAAGTTTAACCTCTGTGATGTGAATTTATCCAGTTTACTCACAGTGACATTATTTCCCCTTCCCAGCACTGGTGCTTCTGCATTCCCTGGATGTTGCTGTCTCAGGAACAAGGATGTGAACCAGTGGCTGGATCTGCAGGGACTGTTGGTCCCAATCCAGGAGCCCACCTGAGCTTCCACTTAATGTTTAAGTACTTAAGTGGTCTCCTTGTTTTCAGTGGAACTACTGAGACTTTTGAGGCGTTAAAGAAAATCACGTGCCTTTAATGCTTTCCAGGGTTAGGAGCAGAATGCTGAACACATTTTAGGGTTTAGCACTATGCATTTTACTCTGCTGATGACATGAACTTTAACCAGGGAGTGTGTGTTACAGTTGCCAGCTGTTATCCACCGTGCTCCAAGGCTTGATCCGAGCTGGCAGGTGGCTCCAAGGAGACTGTGTGGCAGCTGATAGCTGAGTACATGCTTAATAAAAATTGTAATTCTGCTCTTCAGACAATGCTAAAAAGGCTGCAGTTTTCTTTATCATACTCTTTTCACCATTTGTCTCACTGTTCAGATTTTTGGGAAGTGGTAAAACAATCTTTAGAGCAATCTTTATTAACTTTTTCTCACTTCGAACCTAACTTCTGTTCCCTCTTTGCATTTTTGACAGAAGTCACAAATCGTTTGAGAAAATGAAACCAGTAATTCCTGATGGCCTTTTCCATAAAAATCAAACCCTAGTGAAATAGAAGAATAATATATTAAATTGTACATTTTAAAATGGGCAAACAATAAGCAATAGTAGATATGGTAGTGAGATACATTGCCAAAGACCAGCTTTTTCACACATCTAATAAGTAAGATAAAATGAATTAATGGGTGCCTGAAAATGTATTTGTATTTCATATGTACTAGAAGGTTTACAGTGTACAAAGGAAATTAAAAGCCTCTGGCATCACTAATGGCTCACATATTTGCAGGACTGTTTTACCACTGGGAATTATGATAATAATAATGTTTTCTGTGAGTTTGACAGTAATATGGTGCCATCTCTTGAATCCAAAACACAGAATATCATGGAGCTAATATGCCTTAATAAACAGAGGCAAGAAGCATTGTACAGATATTATTTGTGCTGCAGGATCACCCACAGACCCTATTTTATTAGGTTTTCCCCCCAAGAAGGGGAGCTTGCTGTGCAGACAGATGATGGATGAGGGTGGAAGGGGTCAGAGAAACAGGAAGCGACTTGGTCACAGTCACATAACAAGAATAGAAACGAAGTCTCCTCACTCCCAAGCCCAGTGTGGTATCCAGTGTGGTGTCCAGCATTCCACACTGCTGCTCCCTCTGTGTTAGTTCTTAAGCTCAACCACTGCTTGAAATCTGAGCCCACCTCCCCTGGATGTGACAATAAGCACCACCAAAGTTTTCAGTAGGTAAGCTGAATGGGCAGGTTTAGCATATTTTTTAGCAAGTGTAATATCAGGTTTCTAATTTGGTCTGCAGAGACCATCGTTCCCGTTGCATTTTAACACCAAAATAGCACATTGGGCAAAATGAATTTGGCAGAAATAGTGAGTTTATCATCTCTGTGTTTCCTCTGTACATGTGAGAGGTTCAAAGTTGCATTTCTAGTTTCTTCACAGACAAAAGTGTAGTGTGTGGGAAGGCCTGTAAACTAGTGATGTCTGCAGCCAAATTTTTAGATTTAGGGATGGTTGTCAAAGGAAACCTTTTTTTCAAACTGTTTTAGCTTCAAGAGAAATAATTAACTTGTGCCAGCTTTTAAGCTAAAGTCATAAATGCTGCAGACTCTTTTCCCTGGTACACCCTGTTCATCTTAAAATCAGTATTTTGTTAAAAAAAAAAAAAAAAAAAAAAAAAAAAAAAAAAAGAAAGAAAGTCAATCCTGTTGTTCTGAATCAAACACATAATTTTATGGCAAGCTTCTGTAGTGAGAGGTGGAGCAGTGAGATTGCTTCCTTTATGATGCAGTGTGAGTGTAGCAAAGGATTCAGGGAGAGAGATGAAGTATCCCATAGCTACAAGAAACCTTCTCCATGTTCTATACATGTACATTATCTCACAATTCCAGTAGGGGAATGTTTAGCTGTTATACTTGAGTCATGTTTTAGCATTATAGTCATTACAGTGACTCGGGAATTTCTTGGGGAACAATTCTTCCCACCGGCATTTACTGCGAAAGAACACTGGATACCACACCTCCAGATTTTCCTTTCTGGATAAAAGCTTTATCTGCCAAGATTTTGACCTATTCATTTATGCAGGCTCTCTGGTAGCACGGGAGGCCACGTGGAGCATCAGTGACTGTGTCCACACACAGCTGTAGTGAGATGGTTCTTACAAGAAGCCCTTGAGTACATGCCCTGCTCAGTTGTTGTCTGCCTGAGGCTGAGCTGACACTTCCCAGAAGTTTTGGACAGACCTGTCCTACCTCACACGTGCTTTCAATTCTGGGTGCACCCTCTCAGTAAGTCAAGTCTTTCAGGAAGCATCTGAGCTGCTCCACAAGCTCTGTATATTTTTTCCCTGGTTTGTTCCTTGTGTGCACAACAATGATCCCCCCAGAGCGGGTCTGACGTGACATTTCCAAGGTGCTGAGCTGGGACTGCACAGGTGTTGCCCAGCACAGGTGTAAGTATTTCAGCCTGGATTTCCTATAGGAACCCCAAAAGCTGTGGCTTATGTTTGGCTGAAACAGTTGCAATCAAAAAAAGCACCGAGTTGTTACTGTATGGACCGACTGGAGATGAGGGAGAGAAGGAACACCTCAAGTCAAGAGGGAGAGAAGGAACACCTCAAGTCAAGGGGTTCAGATTTGCAAAAGGCAGCCCTGAGGACACACTCAGGCTGCAGCAACACCAAACACAGCCCTGACCCACACACGGGGGATTTGAATGCTTAGGAGAGAGTTGCAACTTGTGCTTCACTTGCAGAGTTTTTTAGGAATTACTTTTCCTCTGAAATACGGAAGAAAATTCATTCCTGAATTTCTGTAGAAGAAGAAAGACAACCTTTATAAGTATGGGGGATTATTTTAATCGCTGATGGAAATAAATTGCATTTATTCACACCTATTCACAGTTTATTTGGACCACGTGTCCTATCAACATACTAAATTCTCTGTTTACTAAAATAATATGGCCAATATACTCAGATGTGGCTGGCTTTTACTTGTTTCCAACTTCATTGTCTGCTCTTCTGAAAATTTATTTGCTCTAGAAATTACACTTGCATACAAGTTGTTGTCAGATAATAATTACAGCCAAAATACACCAAAGCCATGGCTCTCATGTTTGCATTCTGTATTCCTTCACTATCCACTAAGGCAAATTAATTACACTGTGTTTCTTTTGCAAGTCAGCAGGAGGTAAATTGGTATGGTAGAAATGAAAGGGAAGAGTTTAAAAGAAAATTGTCAATCAATTTGTTAAGTTTTAATTTCTCTTTGCTGCATCGTTTCGCAATATCAGAGCCTGAAAATTAAATGCCTGTCACTGCTCTGGGCATTGTCCTGGTGCTGCTGGCACAGGAACTGTTAGTGGCGAGAGAAAATGCCAGATGGCTTTTAGAATGGCAGCTAAAGGGCATCATGAGGACTGAAAAATGTGTTTAATTTCTAATGGGCTTCATCATTCATTATATTTAAGAGACACTGAATAACATGGACTTGATTTACTTTTTTTTTTTTTGAGGCTTCTTGTATCTTGGTCTTTGCACATGGAGGGGGTGGGGAATTCCATCTTAATTTTTTCATGAAAATGGTCTTTAGGCTTGAGTTCATATATATTAAAAAGTGCAATGTTGTAGAGTGTGTGTATTGCTCCTACTCTTTACACCTTGGTTTAGATTAAAGAACTGAAGGATGAGGCAGAAGCACAATATGTACATACAAAGGGGAGAGACACCTGGGTTGAAAGGAGCAGCAAATATTAGAAAAGCTTTTTTTTCACTTTATTTTCTTAATTTTGTTTTATATTTATATTTAGGGGCAAGTCTGGGAAGTTCACAAAACTCATATGTAATAATTCTGGTTCCTTCAGTGAAGGGGTTAAAGACCTGACTCTGAACTGAACCTTCAATACAAGTGCAAACTGAAAGATGTAAATCTGATCTCACAAGTCTAGACATAACTGTCAACTGCTTTTAGCCATTGCTCTGTATTGATTTTTATGTTCTTAGTTTTATTTAATGAACAGGTTATTTTTCCCTTCCTCTGTAATTCTGACCTTATTCAGTAGAATCTCAATCTGCAACTCCCCTTTAACGTTCAAAAAAGTCTCTCCCAAAACAGGTTCAGAAAGCAGTTTCCTGTGCGTTTTTATGAGGATGTTATGAAAATTAGAGTTGCATTTTTGACCCCATTTAATCTCCAAGCATCTGGCTTGCACTGTTCTGTTTGGTGATGTTTCTTTCCCCCAATATGACTTTGATAAATACTTCTGGTAGGCTGCTTCCCCTCTGCAATTCAAAGCATTAGAGTTATTTACTACACTCCTGCAAACTTTCCTATTGTTTCCACTGTCCTTTGTATCAAATAAGTTGAAGAACTGCACCAGCTTTGCAGGAGATTGATTATGTGGCTGTTGATGGCTGCTTCTTTGGTAGTTTTGAATTTCAGTGCAGAGTAAGAAGACCTGTGCAAGTACTATAAAATTATATCTTTCTTGCTTTTATTTTCCCTTTGCACATGATGCTTTTATTAAGATGATATACTATTTTTATTTGCCATGAAATCTTAGTTCTACAAAACTAATTTAGTTCAGATGGAAATACTTGACATATGAATTTTTAAGAACTTTGATGTCCTACAGGACAAAATTCTTTTCATGCACTTTTAGTCGACGAGCTGTATTTTTACCATCAGTAATATTTACCTTTTTTTTTTTGTGGCATAGTAATACCCCACTGTGAGCAGATAACCCATTGTAGTAGGCACTAAACCAACACTGATTAAGAGAATTCTTGCCCTGAAGAATTTACTGTCTCAAAATGAACATACAGAGGAGAGGAAAGGAAGAGTGTTTTATTCTCCTTTTACAGAGGAAAAACTTGAATGACTTAAAGACATTTCACTGCCATTGAAATCAATTAATTGATTCAAAGTCCACAGTCACTCTCTGCATAATTAACAAGAGGGAAGACACCCAAGTTAGAGACACATGTCCAAATAAAAATACTGGGAAAAATTACCATCATATAATCTACCCCCAAATACATAGTAAATCATATGGTAAATCAGGATGTTGGTGGAAAACACTCTTCCAGGATGAATCTTGACAGCAAGAAACCCAAATATATCCATGGAAATCTGTAGCTCAGTGCTCTGAGGATCAGAGAAATTAAGAGGTGTCTCAGGTATCTGGTCAGAGAGACCCTGGAGTTCTGTGTTGAGCTGGAAAGCTGATGGTAGAGACTTCAATATTCACTGACCCCCAGTCATCATGGCATGGTGGTTTTGGTTGTTCTGCAGCACAGTTAGAAATACATAGTTTATGATGCTTTTATTTAACAGGGGAAATACCCTTTGGAAGCACAGAAGTTGTTTGACACGTGCAATGTTTTCCTGCAACAGAACCTCTCTCTGACCCGTGGGAGATCTTGGGCTTTGGATCTCTGCTCTGGATATCCCCAAAACCAGGAGACAACCTGATAAAACTAAAATTGTCATGTTTTTCTAGGGACTTGTATAAAAAGCCCTTTAGACTGAATAATTTTAGAGGAAGACTAAGAGAAGGCTCCCTTAAACTATACACCCAAAAAGAGGAATGTGTCTGGTTATGCCACAAAAAAAACCAAATACAATGCTTGAAAACCAAAAATTACATATAAGCTTTGATGCCTGCTTTGCCACTTATTGGCAGCCAAACCGATGTAAACCAGCTCATTCTGTGTAAAATACTAAATTTCAAATGGCATCATTTCACTGAGCAAATGCTCTATTTTTAAGGAAACTAAATGTTTCATAATTTGTGAGAAGCTTAACTTTTGTCCTTCTCTTGACACAGATTATGGCATAAAATAATCAGATAATTAGAAGATCTGTGTAAAATCTCAGAAGTTCATTTTGCCTCAGATCAGTTCACTGGAGCCATATCTCCACAGTTAACTTACAGATTGCTCTGTTTCAAAGTTTGGAGAGGAACTGCTTTTCCATTATCTCACTGGATAACAGAAAATCCCCAATAATTAATGCCAGATCCTCAGCTCTGATAGTTTCATGGAAACCATTAGGTCGATGCCAGTTTACATCATTTGAAGATCTGACCCAGCAGGTATAAAAATGAAAATGGCAAGGCAAAAAAATATGAGCAATTTGATATCAATAAAAATGTGCACGAGGTCAGGGAGGACAGAGCCTTTTCAAGTTTTCCTTTGACTTTTTTATCCTAAAGAAGATTTTTTCTTTTTTTTTTTTTTCAGTCATTGAGCAAGGTAATGTACAGCAAATGATAAATTACAAAAGAAAATAATCTGTTGCAATAAAACCTGGGCAGAGGCCCAAGTATTTGTTCCTAAAATATTTATTTTTCCCCAGCTGTATTTATGCATGAATACGGTGATGTTTGTAAAACAAGTATTGAAAAAATGTAACATTTTGAGTTATGCACGTTCCCCCAAAAAAAAGCTTTTCATTTTTGAAAATTCAAACTTTGACCTTTCTGAAATTTCCCTATCACAACTGACAAGTTCCAACTGGTTTTGCTGGAAAATGTCTGCAGAAAAAGAAATATCAATTCAGAAGTTTGAATCAAATTTCTGACATAAAAAGTTATTCGGTTGCCCAGAAAAGAAACTGTAATAGATCAGAGAACAAGTTGGTCTCTGAGTAGCAAATACATTGATTAGTTTGTATTGGAATTATTGTCGCTGTAACTTATGTCCAGAAGAGATATATTAATAATTATTTCCAAAACAAAGTTGGATCAGAGACAATATAGAATTTGATGTTAACAAGGAGGTGTTTTCATTGTATTTCGCTGCAGCACCGGTATAAAACATCAATAAAATAAAAAATAAATTAAAAATATTTTTAAAGAAAAATTACAATGTAAGTAACGAGCTTAGTGGAAAAAAAGAAAGCCCAGGCTTGAGATCTGAACGTAGAAAATGAAAAACTTGAATTTTCCTGAGCCGGGGCGAGAGAACTTTGTGGGAAGGCGCGGGGTGTGCAGCGCCACATGTGATTAATTAGCTGCACCCCGGTGGCGAGATAAAAGAACAACAAGCAGCTTAGCTGAGAGGGCGCGGAGAGCTGCGGGAATTGGGAAGTGCCGGGTCAGGGAAAGGGGCTGCTCTCCCCGGGAGATGAAAGGCCGGGCTGGGTCCACCTGCTGCGGGGACAGAGGCGGCAGCCCCCGGGCCCGCACAGCGCTGCCCAGACACCCACGGCGGGCTGGCCGGGGCTGTTGGCTTTGCTCTCCCCCGGGCGGCTGCGGTAAATCCAGCCCGGAGAGGGGGACGCGGTGATGCTGAGGATGCTTTGCTCTAAAAGTGTGCCTGGCTCGCATCCCGGGGGGAAACTGAGGCAGGGATGTTGGGAGGGGGGGGGGTTTCTTGTATTTCCTGAGCCTGGGTCTGAGTCCCCCCTGCAGCTCTGCTTTGCCTTGGGAGCCAGGAGCGGTTCTTCAGCTCTCCCTGAGGGGAATGGCAGAGATAACACTGGCTGCTGGAAAGAGCTGCACGGGCAATCTGGGAACAGAGGGGAAAGTATATTCTCTTCCATAGGGGATCCTATAGAGGAGCAGCTCCTTGTCTAGAACGGTGTGAGTGTATGGTGGGGCCTAACCTCGTTATAAGGAATGGAATATATGGAATCAAAGTGAAATTCTATATGGGACAAGAAATGGGGTGGTCTTTATAGCAGGGTGGTCTTAAACTGAGGTTTAATGTATGTACAATATACAAACATTTTTGACAGACCATTAACACCTATAATCTTGTAAATATTTGCAATTTTCTAGATCATAAATATAGCTGCATAAGCAGTTCTTTCAGGACATCATTTATACTCCATTAAAGGTTAATTTACAAGTTAGTACCTTATAGAAAGAAGATATGTGTACTTTTATGTTAACTTTCTGTAAAGGGAGACTGGTGTCTCCAACAGCAATTTGTAATTCTCCTGTGACGCTCCCAGTGGCACTATTCAAAGCACTATTTGAATTCTTTTCATCAGCTCATGTTCACAGCAAACTTAATCTTCTGTTTTGAAGACGAGGGAGAAAGAAAAAGGAAAAAAAAAAAAAAAGAAAAAGAGCAAGATCTTAGGTCTTCTGTCTGTGTTCCCAAGCATCCAACTGTTTGTTTGAACAGTGTCCCCTGACTCACATTCTCATTTGTCACAGTGCTGATGAGACCTGCTGCTGCATCTGAGCCCAACTGAACCGGCCTGGCTGGGCTGGGGCTGGGAAGGGGGGCAGGGAGGGAAGAGGTAAATAGTAGGGGATTGACTCTGTGGGCTATGACTTTATTCACTGTAATGGCATTTGTGCTTTCTAAAGATCAAAGGCCAGGGGAAAAAAAAAAAGGTGGGGGCAGGGGGAAAGAGAAAGAAAATTGTTCACTGTAGACCCAGTCAGGAGCTTTCAGAAGTGCCTGTGAGAAATTAGGTGCCTCTCTGCACATTTGATCATCTAACTTTGAAATCCTGATGAGAGAGCTTAGAGAAGGATCTGAAGAGAAGGGAGAATAACCACTCCTAAGTTAGGACTATTGGGGGAGAATGAACAAGGAAGGTGCCAAATCTAACGGAATTTTGATTTATTTTCTTTCTCTAAATGCCAACTTTCCTTGTTAAGCCTGGTAGTTAAACAAATGAGGGGCTTTAAAGTTGCAGTTAGCTGCAGATTTACAGGAAAAAAAGAAATCTGATGTAAATGCATATACATTGTCAGCTACTGGGATAAAAGAAAGCTTTCTCAAATGGTAGGGTATGAGTTCCTACAATGGTCTCTATGGGTTTATTCACCTTCCATAGGATTTCCCACGAAGAGAGATGAAAGCTTTATGCTTGTTACTCACCATGTAGTATATGTTTACCTTTGTTACTCATATCTTAATACTGTAAAGATTTCAGCAGCTTTCCTTTCCTGCTACAAACTACTGTGCACACTGCAGAATGTTCCAAGCTTCTGTATTTCATATATTGAGTTTCTTTCAGCTGGTTTCATGCACAAAACAGAGGGTGGTCATTATGATGAGTTCACACCACACTAAATAGGAGCTAATTAGGCTTTCTTACTGTTTTCACTGGAAAACTCTTTATAAAAATTGAAGCTTTTCTCAAAACACGATGACATCAACACTTGAATAATTTCCTCAGACTTAGGAATGAATTTCTGACTAAGGGATGCAAGAACCAGAAGCTTTGGCCATTTTACATTGGATGTGTGATCTTCCAGTCCATACTTACATTTCTTATCTGCAAAAGGCAGATCAAGAACCAATTAAAAACTCACAGGCTGCAGCCTGGTGTGAAGAGGAGAGAATGAGCTTCTCTCTTATCAGGTCAGTGATCTGACTGCAACAGTGTAGGGTCAGTCCAACCTGTCAGAACTGCTCCTTTTGGTTGGAACAATTGCTTATCAACTAAGAGGAGAATTTTCTGAGGTACTGCTTGTAACCTCAAACTAGTTTTTCTCAATATTTATAAAAACACATGCTTATAAATCCACGATGTGGCTGTTTAATGCCACGTGCTGGGTGGCACAAGAACCCCAACAAGAGGTTGGAGAGGAGCACATTGAGGAGGCAGAGCTGCCCAGCTCAGTCCCACGTGAGTCAGAGCCCTGGTGAGGCTCAGAGGTGGTTTGCTCTGTTCATTGGAGTGCTGGGTTTGCACGTGCAATCAAAAATGTGGGTTTAATTCATCTTGTAGTAGTTACCATAAATAGCCTTATTATAGTTGGTGGTGTAAGTGGGTGGGCAAAACAAGAGTAATCCTAAAGGAAAGTCTAAAATGATTCATTCACCAGGGAAGTCATCAAAGAACAGTTTCTTCCTCCAGCCATTACTGAAGGGGCTGTGAGGAAGGAGCGTCAGGTTTAATGGCTGTGGAAGTGCTTTATTGCAATTTAGCCTTAGTGAGCCTCAGTGTGTGCAAGGCCCCTCACTATTTTGGTGGTGCTGGGCCTGCTTGTGGGTCTGGGACTTGCCATTGCACACTTGAGGCTGCTTAGAGATATATTAAAGAAGCAGCTTTAATAAAATCCTGAAAATGTAGATTAAAGCTGGATTCATTCTATTAATTTTATTTCCTAGAATGGAAGCTATTTCAGCAGCATCAGAAACTTAAAGGAGTGTCTTTTAACTAGTAAATCCGCTGTTTAAAAATCTAGCAGACTTGCTTGGAATTGTTTTTGTTTTTTTTAAATTTATGTAAAAATGGGTTCAGTTGCCTCGTCTCTGAAGTAGTGCTGTGTCACACACTTACTCAGGGAGCTTTACAGGAGGTTGCTTGAGGACACCATTTATGTGTAACATCTTTCTGATGCGATAACTTTGAATATTTTATCATCAATGTGGCTCTTACATTCATCAAACAAGTATCTTTTCCCTTTTAATTTAAAGAGTGATGAATAGAGACAAGAGAGCAGTTTTTCTTTGCCTCTGTGAGGGAATGGGAATGTACCAGTGTTTATGAAATTACCATGTTATGGTTTGTTCATGACATAATTAAGACATCGATCAGGAAGGGTTTATTCCTGCAGTAGCAAAGTTAATGAGATATTAACCAGCACTTTACAGCTTGATCAAAGCTATCATTCCACTATTTTGCAAGTCCTCCAAATTCCTACTTTTATAGTAGAGCGTTAGTGTGAGAGAAGACATTTTAATGTTTTCCTGTAAATTTTAAAAATGCTTTGTTATAATTCCAACTACAAGAAAGCAATTTCACCATTGCAATGAATTTCTGCATATAATGAGTTGCCATTAAATTGTTTTGCAGTAACCAGCTTGTTGCAAATTGACAGTACAACATCTTCCTGGGTAACAGCCAGCTCTGCTGAATAATAGTTTGCATGAGTTGAAGGCACTGACAACTCTTGCTGAATGCACCACGCTTCTGATCTTTCAGTATAAAGCACAAATAAATAAATAGAACTGCTATGAGAGCAGTTTATCCCCCATCCCTCTCCGAAGCACTGTATTTCCCAGGATGGTTGTCATGAAGATGGCCAGCAAAGCAGTGAGAAGACCAAGATCTCAATTTTTGAAGAGTGAAATAATCTCCCAGTTATCTAAATGTTTGCTCCAGGAAGTCTGCTGCAACTTTTTAAAAAGAGTCTTCTCTGACCTTATAACCAGACAGCACAGAGGGGCACAACTGGAGCATCTTCAGACTGTAATAAACAGTTGCTGAACTGCAACAGAAAACTGCAAGTTGAGCAGTTGCACAGATTTCTTATTATAAAATACCTTTTTATTACTTAAAAACTACTACTCTCTTCAATAAGCTCGTATCATTTATATTCCCCTGTGTACAAATGACTGAGATTGTGGAGGCTTCCTAGAAAGACAAAATGCTTGAGAGAGACATATATATAGGTAGATATATAGATATAGATATGTGTATATATATATATACTCAAGCAGAGATCCTTAAGTTGTTTGTTTATATTTTCAAGATCCAATAAATTAGGGTGTTGCTTTCATTGTTACATAGGGGCAGTGTAGTGGTGCTTCACTTAGATTTTGGAAAAGGAAATTCCTGTTTCCTCTGGCACAGAATACACCTGATACAGGGGGTGTCTTATTTTTTCAGCTGTTTACAAACTGCTGTTGTAATGGAAGAACTATGATCACAAGTTGCTCTTAGAAGACCCCTGTATATTCTCCTTTCCCAGAGCCTGTCACAATTCCATTCTAAAGAGAAGTCTTAACACATCCTGGACTGTTTCTTTTAAAGTTCTCACACTGAATGATCCAGAATCGCATCTACTGGGGCTTTCAAAATGATTTAGCAAATAGCAGCTCTTTTCTTCTACTTATTAAAATTGTATCAGTGTAAACAGATAAGAATTATTTCCCTAAGAGTACAACTACTTGTAAGACAAGGGCTTATTCCACCACTGAAATTAACCTTCAATCTATTTTGGTTTCAGTATAATCTATCTTTTCTCTACCCCTTGGTACTGAACTAATTTTCAGCATGTCTTCCTGCCTTAAACATTATCTTGGAGGAACGTTGTGGAGGCAATGGTAATTTCCTTTGGGATTTCTAGGCCTTTGCAATTTTTAAATAAAATACATTTCAGGACTTAAAAAAAGTCAGTCTCCAAACTAGCAATAGGTGGGTGCTGCACATCTGGATTCCCTGACAGCTGCTGTTGCTGCTGGGATGAAATCAGTGGAAGTTAAAGAAGCTCCTTCTTGGGTGCTCAGAGTCCACACGAGGTGCCAACAAAGAACAAAGATGAGTGGTGGGTAGTAGGAACATGTTGCAGAATGTTCAACCTGTGGTTAAGAAAAGGCTTCCACTTCTTCTGTGCTGCCCATCAAAGAATTAAAGAACCAAAACCTTCTCCTGGAGCAATGACCAGCTCAGAGCCTGTTGCAGATAACATGGTTGGTGACCTTGGATGGTAATTTCTGCTCCTGGTCTGATTGTCTTCATTTCTCATTTGTGGAGGGGTTTTGAAGATATTTTTGCTTCATTCACTCTCAATAGAGAATTATTTTCAGAATAGGACAGATAATTCGAATTTCATCTTTTGACCTTTTTTAATCATGACCTGTCAATCGTAAAGAAAGGCAATTTGGGTTTGAGAGTTTTTTTCCTTATCCATTTGTTTCTGGATTAAGAAAAGCATAAAATCCTATGTTATTTGAAATAGGTGACATTGTGTAACAATATTCTGCTTGTCTTCCCAGAGGCAGATGTGAAAATGAGTTTATATTGAACTAATATAAAGTACCCTTTACACAGAGAAAATGGAATAAAATTCCACTGTAATTACTTTCAGACTTTTCTTACTTTTGTATTTCACTCATAAGCCTAATTTTCTTACCCATCTGTGTATGCTAATCAGTTGTATTAATTATTCCACATTGAAAGACACTACTTGATAATTAGTTGGTTGTATAATTTGAAGCAAATGCTGTCGTGAATTTTACCTCTCTTTTTCTTTGGAAATCATCAGCAAACAGTTTTCTCAAAAGTGCTATTTACAGAAAATTATTTACCTGGTAGTTATACTTGAGGAAATGAAATTGCTCTCTAATTATGCCTTAAAAACTCATTATGTGTATCTCATTTTCTTTTTTAATATATTCTAACTCTGTTGGTTGCTTTTTTTTAGATAGACACATATGGATGTATTAATTTTCAGTGCAGTAATTCCTTAATTTTCTGCATTGCTTTTCAAGGAAAGGAAAAGTTCATGAGTTATCTCTGAGAAGACCTCTAGTTTTATATAATTGTTTGCTTGGAAATATAGTTGAGATGCTGCTTTGTCCAGAGAGACAAAGAAAATCAAAAGGAACTTACTCAGCTTGGGAGCAAGCCCTGGAAAAAACACACCTTGCAGGCCCACAGCTTTTCCTGCAAGTTCCAAACTTACCACTACAATCCTATTGGATTTTCCTGTACACTTGTGATCACTCATTTATTTCCCACTTTTAAAAGTATTTCTGGCATGTGAGTGACATTTAATTCTTCCCCTGCCATCTCCTGTGAGCACCATGTGCACGGTTGGAAATCCTGCCTGAGCTCAGAACCACTTTGCTGCTGCATTTTGACAACTCATTGACAACACAGAGGCAGCAGCAGCTCGGGCCTGCCAAGGTTTGTTAGGGCTGCTCTTTGTGCTGGGATTTGCTCTTTGGGATTGTTGAATTTAGGGTTGAAGAAGCTGAGGAAAGTAAATATTTCTCGTGTGCACCGAGGTTTTGTGTTTGTAACCTATGGAGAGATTCTCCTTATCCAAACCTAAGAGCTAAGGAAGCTGAGAAACCAGCAGCTCTTTAGGAGATATCCAAAAGGCAGTAATTTAGAGGAGTGGTTATTATTTGCTGACAAAATAAGAGCCCCCATTATGGAAGGAAGATCACAGAAAATTGGAGAAGATTCATTTCCCTTTAAAGCCTGAAATCTTTATTTTTCATAAGGGCTGTATAAATGATTCTGGCTGAAAGTACCAGTTGTATTATTCTTATTATTATTCTCAAAAGCCTATTGAACATGATGATGCATATTAGAATAACATTCATGGATAAGTTCGTGGAAAAACTCTGTCCAAAATTTCTGGGTTTAATGGTGTATAACTATGATTGCATTGTTTCTTTAAACTCATATTAGAGCTCTTTGGAATTCTGTGAATCAGGTTTTTTCTAGCACTTGTATTTACAAGCTAAATTCTGGTACAAATAGAGGGAAGTCCAGGCAACCTTTGTGGTGGTGGACTGCTACTATTAAGCTTATATCTTGTGCTTCTTCCAGAGTTAGAAAACAGAACTGCTTCACTTGCCTTTTTATGTGTCCCCCAATTTTGTATTCTCCCAGCACAGTTCCTGTGCTGATATATCAAAGCATTCAATTTTTAGATTGCCTGTTTTCAGGAGGCTGGTAGTTAGTCTTGGATTTCTCAGCCTTCTAAAAAATCGTTCTTTAAAGATTGAATCTGTTTGAACATGCTTTTCTGAGTGTCTGCATGTCCTTCAGAAAATAAGAAGAACTGTATTATAGCAATATGATATCAGTCTCACAGTTGTATTTAAACTGGGAGACTGTGATATAATAATGAGTTCAGTAATCAAACTTTTCTATGATATTAAAATACCGATACTTTGGCTTTTGCTGAAGTACAGATTCATTCCTTAGTGCTAAACTGATTTTTAAAGTAGCCTCATTTAAATAGCCTCATTTAAAGAAAAATTATGGAATTATTAGTTGACCACTAGCTTTATCCTGTTCTAACTTTATGTAATCTAATCTATGGGTTTTCCTAATACAGTTATCAATGTAGCATGTCAGTAATGTGAAAATTCAGTTGCATGGTAGCTTCTTGAATGGGAGAGTAAAAATCAGGGGAGGGGGGTAAAAATCAAAAGATTGGACAGAATTTCAGCATTTCTGTTAAGCCATATAATAAGATTTAAATACTGGAACAATATTAATGTCCAATTCTAGCTCTGCCACAGCTACACTTAATAACCATTGGACAAACCTCTCTTGCTACTTTCCTTTTCCTGTTCCACCTGTTTGCAATCCATGGACCTTTCAAGTGTTTGTACTTACAGCAGTAATTCCCATACAAAACCCCCATCTCTGTGCTGAAGACAGTGTGAAAATGTACCTCAGTTTTCTGATAGAATATTGTAAAAGGGATTGCTCTGTCATTGAACCCCTTTGTTAAAATTTTTTTTCATGGTTGCTCCTTACCTATGATTTAATGCTGAAGTTGTTCGTGCCAGCTTGACTTTTCCCCCCCTGTCTGTAGCTCAATATTTCTCTCAAGAACAGTCACCTTGTTTGTATTGAACAGCAGGCAACAGAGCCATCTGCACCAGCAATTCTAAGAAAGAGCCCTGTGATTCATGTTTAACACTGAGTCTTCCCAAGTGCAGCTGGAATCACCAAATCGACCTTCTGTTATTCAGCAAATTTATGTAAAAGATGAAGCAAGGCAACAAATTCATCCTGCATGCCGACAGTTGCTAATGTTCAAGTTCTTTCTAATTAGGGCCCCTAATTAAAACCAAACTACATAGTTTTATCAGAAAGTACAGGCAAGAGAAAAGATCAGGTGCTTCCAAAGTATTGCAGCACAAGATTCTCTGTGAAGAGGATTGTGTATAATAAATTATCATCCATGTCATCGCAAATCTGTGGCTTTATTGCTGGCTGAGTAGCAACACTGGATGTTGTCTGGAATCTGTTGCAGTAGTGCCTGTTTGGGAAAGGGGACAGAGGCCCAGATGCAGGAATTCTTCCAGAATAGTGCCTTCAAGAGGCAAATTATATTCTCAGTTGCAACCATTCAAAAGACCTGCATTGAGTGAAACTCTGCAGAATATGACCTAAAGCATATTATTTACCAATATAAAAAAAGTCACAAAACAGGGATTCAAATTGGTGTGATAAAACTGCACATTTTTGGGTTTGTGCCTTGGGGGGAAGGGGTGATTTTACAATCAAGAAGAGCATCTGAATTAAAACCTTGGGAGTCGTTTGTTTTTTTCTGTACAAACGCTCAGGTGTCATATTGACCAGTGTTATTTGAAGGATAATTCTCTTGTCAGCACTTAATATCTGTAGAACTTCACTTGGGCTCAGTGTTGCCTCTGGGAGAGGGGGCACTCATGTCCGAGTTATCTCTGACTCACACACACACAGATCATGCCCCTTTTAAAAAAAAAATACACAGAGACAAGCTATTCAGTGAGAGGTTTCACATTGTGTGAATTCAGTTAATTTCTCCTTATAGCACCTCATAATTTTTCAGAACAGGGATCATTAATCATTCCAAAGTGTGTAGAAGTTCTTGTGATAGCTGTAAGACCACCAAACACCGACCCTGAAGGAAATTAATTCCTAAAGGTGAAAAGCAAGTGTTTTCTTAATTAAGCCACCTAAGCAGCCTGGGTTTGCAAATGTTTATTAAGGCTATTCAGATGAAGTCAGATTAGCACTTCTAGCTGCAGAGAATGTTGTTTCATTGGACCATGAGTCCTTGTTTTCAAATCAATATCCCATCTTTAGCAAATTATATTCCCCATCTGTCTCCTGTGACAGCTCTAATGAATGTAATATCTGGCTGATGATGTACAAACACTTTTGAAGTTCTTCATTTATAAGAATATAGGTAGTAGTTATTTATAATATTCTGTTGGGGTGTTGGTTTTTTACACTTTTTGAAGTTAATTTTTAATATTTTCAATGTGCTGCATGTAACTGAAACATAAGTGAACATGTAGATAACAAAACATTCTTGATACAGGAAACTTTTAGGGTATGTGAGCCTGAGATCTCAAAGGTTTTCCCAGCCAACATCTCTACTCTGGGACTAACAAGTGTTTTAATGTGGTTTGAAGAAAAAAAGGTGATGAGACTGAACCAGCTCAGAGTGTGATTTGGAGCAGGCCAGGAGTTGTCCTGCCCACAGTGGATTCCAGCACTTGCCAGAGTCCTGTTGTATGCTGGAAGTGCCAAGATTAGCCAGCATTGTTCTTTCTGATGTGAGGATTAGGAGACTGAGTAAAGACATCCCAGTGGGCCTTTGAACAGGAGGGAAGTTCATAGACCTCAGGATCTGTCCTTTACCACAACCCCTCCTGAAGAGGGACTGGGTTCCTTTCAGTCCTGAAAGGAATAATAGGTGGCTTGAAGGCTGCATGCCGTGGATTTTGCTAAGTCAGAACCTGAATATGGGGAATAAACCCAAGAATCTCCTGGTCTGAATCAGATTCTCTTTGACTTTTTGGAAACCAGAGTAAGACCTGCTGCAAGCTGCCTTGAAAAGCAGGAGTTTATTTCAGCTTCATTTCTCACCTTTGCAGTGGGTTGATGCATTAGTGAGGATGGGAAGAAGACAGAGGAATGGGAAGAGAAGCTGTGAACCACATCCATCCAAAGAGGATGTGCTGCTGGGAGCAGTGATCCCTTCCTGGTCTGATCTCCTTTCTGGTGGTGGAGAGGACTCAGAACACAGGGAGGCTGAGTACTGGGGTTTATTGCTTACTGACATGACTAATTGAAAGGGAACAGATTCATCAGTTTTAGAGCTTAAGGAAAGTGATGAGAAGATATTTTCATGAGCTGCTGTTCTCGCTGCTTCATATTGTAAAAGCCTCCACTGCAATAAAAAAGTAATGATTTTTGGCAAAGTATGTTACAGATCTTTTCTGCTCTACACAGGAAAGATTTGGTTGCATCTCCTGCATTTTAATTTCACTTTTATTGAAATGTTGCACTTGAGGAAAGAACAATCCCGTATTTTGAGTTTTGCCACTGATTTTGCTGTGCCCCTTGAAAAGTATACACAATGATATGTCCTTGTCTCTGTAAAATACAAAGAGGTTTTAACAAAATTTGTTGTGTCCCTGTACATTGCCTCTGCAGTAAACCTTGGATCTTCGTGATTTGAAAGCTCTCATAAATGCTCTGTAACAAATGAAGGTTTAAATGTGCTCTTGAACTCCATGTGAAATAGAATGGCACTGGAAAATCTGGAATTACTTCACAGCAATTGCTTCTATTCTGTTTAGGTTTTTGTATCGCTCCTGTGAGACACTGGTTTGGAATTCCTCAGAGTTATTTTCATTTTAACTCAAATGTAAATGAACAGCCACATCAGACCAAGTGATTGCAGTATGAATTCCAGCCTGTGGAAAACTCTCACAGCCAGAATTTGGATGCTCCTCTGTAACAGAGATGGCCTACGGGGCTACTCACAAAAGCTGCTCCAGTGAGACAGATCTCCTTTGGTTCTTCCTCTGCTAATGCAGACAAATAGGCTCTGGGTTTGAATTGTTGTTATCTAAAATAATCTATCTCCATCAGGATCTGGACAAATTATTCTCCCCAGGTAAATGTTAGCCTTTGAAAACAGCCCCCCTCTTCCTACTCCTTGTCCTCAGCAGCCAAGTTTTCCTGCAATGGTACCTTCTTCGAGTGTTGTTTGGTTTGGTTTGCATTTTTTTTGTTTGTTGGTTGGCTTTTTGTGTCTCTTTTTAAATGCCTGATTTTAATTTGTTAAAGAGAAATCATTGCTTGCAAACAGATCTCTGCTTTTATCAGGGCAAACAAGGTGCTCTTTAAGGAGTATCTGATTAATGAAAAAAACAGTGTTTGGTGTTCACAGAACAGTAGGAAGTTGTTCTTTTGTTATCAAAGTTGTCTCTTTATTCAGTATGAAAAATGATAACAGTTGTGTAGTGCTTTATAACAGATGCTCTTATACAAGTTTTGCAGAAAAGGGAGATCAATCTTCAGAAATAGGTCTTATATTAGTAAGTACACTGCTAATTGCTGCAATCACACAAAAATTGCAATGACACCTATATATTTACATGTTCTTTTTGTGTTTTTTAATGACTGTGTCACAACTCTAAAAATGTAGCTTAAAAAAAAAATGTGCTTCTCTGGAGTTGTATGTCTGCCTCTGTTCAGCTTTGTTCCATGCTCAACATTGGTAAATTCTGGTTTTTCTTTATTCTTCCCTAATCTAGAAATTGCCAGCTGTGAAAAGCCTCCTAATTTCTGTTTGTAATATATTCTGCTGTAACTTGAATTAAATGCAGTGCAGCTGGGAGTAGTCATGGCCAAACAATACATGGCATAAATTATCTCTATCTGGAGCATCTGACTAGATAGCATAATCAACAGGAGGCTGACAAAACATCACAGTTGTGCTGCTGTTGCTGACAACGTCATTATTTCTGTGATGTTCAGCTGGGTAATTTGTTTCTGATGAACAAATTATCTTATAGGAGGATAAGGATCTTGGGGAATGAGTATCTTCGGATATGTCCAGTGGTCTTACGTACTTTTACATGCTTTCTGAAGATAGATGTGTTGGCACAAATTTAGGGGGTTTTCCCAATCTGGAGAACAATTATAGGCACCATCAGCAAAAATGAGCTCTGTTGGTTCTGAAGTAGGGCAGCATTCCCATCAAGCAAGGTTGGTGCACATCTCTTGGTTGGTATGTGGATCCCTAAGGGAGCAGCAGCTGCTCTTTAATTCCTTGGTTCAAACAGGAAGGTGGTGGACTCATTCCACCAAGGTATTTCTGTCTGCCTTAACATACACTCCAAATGATCCCACATGACTAAGGAGTGTTTTGCAGCTCAGACACTCCAGGCCTGATTCTATTCCACTGCAGCCAGGAATTGTTATGTGACTGTGACTGTACCAGAAACCATGCCACCTTTATGGAATTCTGAGCAAACAGCCCTGGTTTTCTGCTGGTTCACCTAAAACCAGACTCAGAGATCCAAGCAGCAAGGCCACAGCTCCGGGGCAGCGCTGCCCTCCAGGCTGCCCCAAAGCTGGAGCACTCCCGGCCTCCACAGCCCTTCCTGTGCAAGTGGGAGCCTGCGAGCCCCGAGTGCTGCTGTGTCTGCCCCCCTCAGCCCTGCAGCAGAGCCTGGGTGGGCTGAAATCCGGGTTGTGCTGAGAGGAGCACAGGTTGGGAGCCCTGGATCCAGCAGGGAGCCTGGAGGAGCCAGGGCTGCCAAGCTCAGTTCCATTTAGTCACTTTGCATCACGGGCGTCTCAAATATTTCAAAACACTTGGGAAAATTATTTCATTGGGAAATTTTCTAAACTTACTCCAAGCACAATTTTTTTTTCTTCACTCGCAATTTCAGAATTTCTTAAGTTTGATCACGTCTGTGACTGATGAACTGGGAAATATTTGTCTTTTTTTTACGAGCACACTGAATACTACTGTGTCTCTGTGGATAATAGGTTATTTGCTGTGGATTTGGATCAAGAACACTGCCTAAAGGAACTAGTGAAATGGTAAGACTCAGATCAATGTCCTTGAGGAAACACAAGAAATCGGGGAATAGGACAGAGAATTAACAAATTGGCAAAGGGGTATGTGTGAAAGATGATAGGTAAACAAGGAGCCAGAGAGGCAGGAATTGCCAAAACCAGAGTTGGAATTTACTGCAGTACCTTATATGTATAAATGCTTGCAAGAAATAATGAGGGGGGAGGGGGCAAAGAAAGATATACTTTTATAGGCTTTAGGGAGTTCTGTTTTTATTTTACCTTTCCCACTGAATACTTTTGACTGTAATAAAAAAACACCCCAATATTTCATTTCAAGGAACAGAGTCACTTTATCCACCTTTCTAGTCATGGATTTTCAAAATGAGAGAGCATACAAATGCCAGCCAGAGCTATCCTGACCATGCTACTTTGGGAGAGGGGCTGGAGATCCCATTCCCAGGTATCCAGTCTGCCTGGCTCCGTTGCCTGATATCAGATCTGACAACTGAGCAATATTTGTTCTTTGAGGGGGATTATGAACAGCCTAAAATACAGCTTTGTCTCTTATGATGATGAGAGCTTTGTTATGGGCTGATTTGGAAGAAAAGTCAGGCTCTATGTGAGATTCTTTGCTCCAAACTTCCCACCCGGCTTCCAGACTATTGGTCTACCAAATGTTTTTCCCAAACTCAATCTATGCGATACAAAACATGGGAATGTTTCTGGGGATGGAGGACGTGGGATGCCATCTGCAAGGAAGAGTTGGACATCGTGTGCTGGGGACAAGGCGGTCCCTGTGTGGCCGCTGCTCCAGGGACCACTCCAGGATTTTGGAGAACTGGGCGAACGCTGCCACCTATCGATGGAGGACGCGAAAACCTGGGACACGGAGCGGCGCTGAGAGCTCCTCATCCCTCGCCTCCCTCATCCCAGAAACGTCCCAGGGAAGAAGCAAACAGAATTTGCTAAATGGAGCTGACGGCCAATACAACAGCAAAAATATCTGTGGGGTACAAAGCTGAGATCAACAGGGGGGGAACGTTTTGGTGACAGTGTCGGTGAATCAGCCAACTTGGGTGGCCTCTCTGAATGAAATGTCCCATTAAACAAACATCTTCACAAAAATGTGGGGCTCTAGCAATAGTAATAATAGCAACAACTTGTGGAATCAGCTCACGGTGTGCACTGCAGGTAGTGAACTTCTGGAGTCATCAGTCATGGAATGAAAATCTCAGTAAGTCAGCAGTGTGAGTATAGCCACCAAAATACTCTGTTTGACTAATAAGTGTGGAATATCAGCAAGTGCAGTAATAAAAGGCTGACATCTCCAGGTCATCTCATGGGAGCATCAAAGGCTTGAGAACAAACAAATTTCGGTACAAGATCAGACTAACAGATCTGCTTCCCTGTGTTTATCATAAACCCAGGTGTTTGTTTTCTGAAGGTCTTTTAGTCTTCTCCATTTCCACAACTAGATGTAAGTGCCTCTTGCACCCACTTATACACATGCAATAATAATTTTCAGTAATCGATTTCATGACTTTATAATTTGATAAGTTTATTATTACTCCTCTTACCTTGCTGAGTGCTCTTTTGTGTCTTCTGGCTTTTGAACAGCTTAATAATGAACTTATATTCATAGGTCAGGGAGATCATAAATATGGGGGGGGTTATATTAAAAAAATCCTAGTTGTCTTTCACAGAACTAGCTTGGGCAAGAAAACATCTTGACTTTTGCTGTTGTACCAAATATTGTTTGGGTAGCAATAGAGAAGTATTAAGCATTATAAAAATTGAAATGGCAACTGTACAAGGGCTACTTTCCACCAGTCTGAAGAGAGAAAGCAAAGGAGAGAAGGAGGAGTATTGACCCACAGTGAGAAACTTCTAGAAAATGTTCAAGAATAGACTAGTTTCAGTAAACTCACTTAAGATTTATCCCTGAAAGCAGCTGGAAATTGAGAATTCATTCCCAAGTGAGCTCCATAGGTGGGGTCCATACAGACCAAAAAAACCTTAACCAGGGATTTGGACTCAGAAGAATCATGTCTATTTAGCACAGCACTTAAAATGGATTTTTTAGGCTTACATTTAATTTGAACTGATGTAAACCTCTCAGATTTTCAGCATGCTTTTTTTCCAGATAGTATCTCAGTGTTAGAGAGGTATTTGGTGGTTTTTAAAAGATTTCCAATTTTCTCCTGTTGGCAAGGAGCACTGACCTCAGTCAGCTGTCCTGCTGCCTTCTGACTGATGATCCTTAGGAGGGGCAGAACAAAAGAGGGAACCCTATACACTCTGATTTTCACAGTATAGGAGGAGGAATGTTGTTCATAGTATGTTGTCCCAGCACTTTTCAATTCTCTGCTGCAGTAAAACACATAAGTAATTGCATTTGATATTCTTGTTATGTCCTTGAGATACATCCGTGTGCTTGTTAACACCCCCACGTGGATATGGATGCATATGTGCATAGAGAAAAACCCTCAGAGAAGGGTTTGGTCCATATCCAGATTGATCTAAAAATACAGACTAAGTTCAAGTTCCATTGTATACAAACATCAGGCCTGGGACTACGTTTTAGGTTCAGCTACTTGGGCGAAAAGCTGCTATTTGGTAGGAGGCACAGCATCCTGAACTGAGTCCTGAAAGGTGGGAGAATCAGGCTGATCACCGGATTTTGGGAGGTTTCCAACATTTTCCAAAAGATAAGCATCATGTCTGAATAAAACCAGGGGAATTTTTTCAGCAGACTGTAACTCCAGCTCTGATATCCCTTTAAAAACAATAAAAAATACCTGTTCTGTAGATATTATTGATCATTGGCTATGACAGACCCAGGAATTAGTGTGTTTTAATTCTTTTCTATTGCCAGATGTTACACAGGAGTGTTCTGGTTACACAAATTTAACCCAGTGGGCTGTCCAGAAGGATAACAATTTTCTAGATTGTTGTTTCTCTTTGATTATCACCTACACTATTTTTAGAATTCTAAGTACAGCTATTCCATATTTGACTTAGCAACATTTTTGTGGGTTTCCGTGGGATCCTGCATTTGCATTTTTAGCCCTATAGTAAAAAAAAAAAAAATTAGATTTCGAAATGCCACCATTCTACTATTTTGGAAGCTGCTAATGCAGACATTACAGGACCTGTTTCACTAGGGCTTGTTTTTCTTATTCATTTAATAATCTTTTTTTTAAGCATAACCTGCTCAGGCTGGGAGCTTTCCAGTGATCCTGCAGATGTCCCACAGCTATGGCTCTGGTTGCTGCTTTTGTTGCTATGATTGCAGACAGCTGTAGTGGCAGCGTGCTTCAAGAAAGAAGAAACAATACATCACATGCAACAAGCATTACTGCACTGAGTGTAGCACTGGGATTTTTTTCTTCCCCTTTTGATTGTTTTAACACAAAGCCAACTGCTTGAAGATGGCTGCATTAATGTCTTTTTGCCCATATTTCGTGGCAAATTAATTACAGTGGCAGTTTGGTTTACTCTGGCAGTAATTCTTTTTTCTCCTTGCACGCTGTGCTGCTGATCAGTTTTGGAGGCTCCAACAAGCTAAAAGCACACAGGACCCATGGCTTCTTTGACATGGAAACAAGAGCTTCCCAGAGCAGTCACTCCTGTAGCTGCACAGGTAACTCGAGTACAGTTAAGGCACCAAACATTTTACCTGTGATACAACACTATTTGCTTTCAATACTGTTCTGCTCTGAGATTTTATCAGCAGTCTTGGACTTGTGTAATTACTAGTAATAAGCTTTTCCATATCTGATCATTCATGCAGTATAAGGAAGAGGTTTACTCATTCTGCCCAGAGGCTGAGCCAGCAGAGACAGCAAAGCTAATGTGATCCATTGAAGGAAGACAGTGGACAATTACCAGCAACTTGTTCACGTTTTTGCCTTGGATAGCCTAAGCTGGTAAGTAAAATTTAACTCTTTAATGCATATATTCTTCATTATTAGTTTCAACTCTAAGACGGTTTCATAAACATTCAGTGTGGAGTGGTTTCTCAGCTGTTGTGTTTTCCTAAAATGTGAAGTTAATGCTTTCACAGCTATGCTGTGCCCTACCAGTGCACCTGTCTGTACAGTTTTGCATATGTGTGCCACAGACAACAGAGAGTGAGCTATAATTTAGGTTTGGGTTTTTGTCTCTCTCTGTAATATTTTTTTAAAGGGCATGAACATTTGCTCAGTATTTGGCAATTATAAAAAAAAAAGCTTTTGTAAGGGCAACTGTTTCATATTCATTTGTATTTGAATTTGAATTTGTAGCACCCTGATTTGGGGGAATAAAATGATTACTTTAGTGCTTAGAAGGGCAAGTAGAAATTCTATCACTGAGACTGAGCTACAGGATGTGCAGCATGAAATGTGTGTGGGGAGCCCTCAGTCCCTGGTTTGGTACAGGCAGGGTGACAGTCACACAAACCAGACTGGGCTGGTGGGTGTTCCCAGGGTGGTGCAGTAACTGTTTCCCCAGAGAGCTGCCCTAAGACTTTTGTGGGGTTTCATTCTTGGAAATGCAAACTGCTGCTAGTTATGAACAGTTACAAGGGGAGCTGCTGTTGTCATTCTATCTAGTTCTGCCTTTTACTGAGAAACCTTGGGCTCTGCTGTTTGCTGCAGTTCTCCACTTGCTGTGGGAATGCAAGTTGGATCACACATCTCCAAACCATAAGGAAATGTCTTTATTTCACCCTGACCTGTGTCACCTTTGTGCAGAGGCTTCCATAGGTGAAAAATCAAATGGATCAGTTCTGGACATCTCCTGTTTCTAAATTAGTCTTTGATGTGCTGTAACAATTTTCATTGTGACAATGATTTATCCTGAGCCTAAGTGCATTTCAGCTGGGGGATTTGTTATTTTAGTCAAGACAATGCACATTTCAGGACTTGACCTGATTGTTGAGGCAAGGATTTGGTTGTAAAAAAATCCAGAATTAGTAACTTTAAATGGAGCCTAAAACTGCTCTCATGAAATAGTTTATGTCTGTAAAAAAAAAGTGACAACATCTAAAACCCCCCCTCTGCTTACCATTGTAGAATCATGTGAATCAAGCTGTTTGTTTCCTTATTTCTTATTATGTTTTTACCCATGATTTTGCCCTATCTCATTCACATTGCTCTCCTGGGAGTTGTTTCTACAGCATAATACGACCACATTTCCAGAAAGTTTTCCAGAATATGCAACTTACCCTTCTTCTTTCATTTCATACCTTTTATGTGACTAGAAAACATGCTCAGTATGATAATGTGCAGCAGCATTTTGCATCTTACTGTTTCAGTACAGTGGTGAAAAAATGCAGTTCATTTGCATTATGTTATTCCAGCTATTGCTTTATTGTTCTGTGTTTATTCCCTGCACTAGTCCAGGATATTGATGGTGAGTATACAGGGAACATTTCTGTGTTTCAAGTCATTTGTGATGCCTCAATTCTGTGTGGATAGCAAAGGTGCCACCCATTTTATTGGTGAATAGCTGCCATTTTTAAGGTGCAGACTCACCTGCTCGAGATTTAATAGAAACTTTGATGAGATTATAAGTGATTCCATTATCTTCTTCCATGTGTTTCAGGCTTAGGGGTCTGCTCTGGCCATCTACTGACAAAGCTTCCATGTGTAACATGGACAGTCGTGAGGGTGTTTGGGTTTGCACAGTGAATGCAAACTGTTCTGTCTCTCCTGAGTTTACTACTGACTGTGTGGTATTTGGTATTCAATGACTGTACTCTTGAAATCAAATGGTTTTGGGAAATTGAAACTTCCTTTGCAAACATGCCTATGGCAATTATTGGCCTATTTTTGTCCACAGTTTGGGACTGTGTCTCGACCCACACTCCACTGTTAGTAGGGAGAAATTCTTGAAAACAGATGTTAAGAGGAGAAATTTATGTGGGATAATCTGTAGCACTATATAAAAATAGAAACTGGATGCGTTACTCTAAGTAACTGAGAATTACATTATAAAATTTGATAAATTGCTGAGTTTCTTTAAAATATTAATAACAGAGAAAAGTGGAAGGTGGATAATCGTTTTATTCCATAAGCTCAGAGAAAATCAGTCCAAAATCTTTGCAGTATTGAGTCTCAGAGAGCTTGTTTCTCATCATATCCACACTTGCACATTAGTTTCAGGGATGCAGCTCACATAATTCCCTTCTGATTGCACATGCTGTTGTTCTAATTTAACAAAGTCCTCTCATCACATATGACAATTGTGTTGACTCTGTCTCTCCTCATTCAGAGACCTGGTCTCCCTTCAATACCCTGTGCCTGTGGAGAATATGTGAGATTACACAGAATCAGATACTTTTGTGCTTGGGGTGTCTGCTCACCACAGTGTACAAGTGAGAAAGAAAGATGTAGACAGGAAAGAAGGGAATGTGAAGAAATGGTGCATTTTTGTCACATTTGACTTCAAGGGGATAGTTTCCTATGCTTCAAGTTGGGTCAAATCTGATTCTTAGGCAAAATTATTCCCACATAAAGTAATTCCAGAGTTAAATATTAATTCAATTTCTCCTAATATGGAAAAATTACTGTAATCATAGAACATAGAAAGTATTGTTTAATTATGAGATAATATGGAAATCTCATCAGGGTAGGCAGTCAGAGGCTGCAGTCCCTCTTGGAAGGGCTTGTGGTCTGAATGGACAGGACAAACACAGAGCAGGATAAAGTGATATAATATACAGACAAAACCAGTGCCTGTCCACTAACTGAGGAAGAAACCACTCAGTATGAAACTGTAAACAGCAACATTTAGTTTGGGTGTCATTTTTTCTGACACCTGCACACCAGAACTCACTCTGTCAAAAGGCTGTTTTCCTCACTCATTGAAACCCCTTCTTAGACAAATTAGCGAATAATTTTGAAGTGGTCTGTTTTATTTTTGCCATCCTTCCTTCCCCCTCCCTGTACATATTCTATAAAGAGCAACTTGCCATTGGAAAAGCCCAAAAAAGTGGGTTCTAAGTGTTCCCAGCCTGTGGGTGAGCTCTCAGCCCCAGCAGCCTTGTGGTGAGCCTGTCACTGGGACAGTCCCAACCGACAGTGCGGCAAAACCTCGTTAAACAGCCGCTGCTTCTCTTCTAGAAACTTCCAGCTGAAAATGACCCAGCAAATGCACAACCTGAGTCTCCTCCAGACCAAGAAGCACAGCATGCCCTCCTCTCCCAACGCTGCCAAGCGGCTCTATCGGAACCTGTCGGAGAAGCTGAAGGGCAGCCACACGTCCTTCGACGAGGCCTATTTCCGAGCGCGCTCCGACCGCCTCAGCCTCCGCAAGACCTCCATGG
Organism: Manacus vitellinus; assembly: GCF_001715985.3. Classification (NCBI taxonomy): domain Eukaryota; kingdom Metazoa; phylum Chordata; class Aves; order Passeriformes; family Pipridae; genus Manacus; species Manacus vitellinus. The sequence continues at coordinate 8,207,839 of NW_021939798.1, forward strand.
TAATGACTTGAGCTCTAGCAACTTGCCAATTTACTCTCCTATTAATCTCCTCAATCAGTTTGCTTTTAATCTGAGCAGTTTTCATCATCTGGCTTTTGCTCCCCGACCAGCACTGTGTGTTCCTCACAGCCTTACCCTTTGGGAGTCTTTGTAAGTCATTTGTAAGACTTTTATTTGAAAATAAAAGTCTGCCCTTCTTGAAGGCTAAAGAAAGGCTGCCTTATGCAAGTGATGATGCTTTATTTTAGGAGTAAGGTTTTAACTTGGCATTAAGTGACCAAATGTGAATTAAATCTATACATGCAACAGCTTCTCTTACAAGAAATGAATAAAAAATGAATAAAAATTCATTTCTCTTACAAGAAATGAATAAGAAATGAATAAAAAGTATTTTGAGAAAACTGAAGGTGGCTTAAATAGAAGTGGAAGTGGAACTTGCAGGCCTGACAGATAAATGCAAGGTTGTTCAGAGACTGTAGTGATGGTCACTAGGTAAGACCACAGAATAAGATCACACATGGAGCAGTCTGGCCTGAGTACCCCATCCAAATCACAGCCAAGCACTCTGCTGCCAGCACTGCACAGCACATGCTGGACTTAACCCTCACAAGGGCTCCTGTTTCTGCCAGTACTGGTGAAGTCACACAACCCCCAGTGCACAAATTTTGAAGAATGGCCTGTGTCCCTGAAATAACACCACAATGGAAGTTCAGTGCACAGCAGAACTTTTTGCTGGAGGAAGATAAACCTGCTGTTGATATTGCCAAAACAAAATAAATTCCCCTTTTCCATAAGTAGGAAGAACATCCTTCAACTTCTCCTCTGAATTATTTTGAAGGAGAGAGCTCCTCTCCTCTTCTGAAGAGCAGTGACTAATGGAGTGTCTGTGAATGCACCAGCAGACACCTCTTGGAACCACTTCTGTGCTCCACTAGAGCAGATGCTCAACACAATGCAGGAGTAAACTCTGAGTGTGTCTGGGCCAGACAACAAAAATTGTCAGAAGGAAAAAGCCCACTCTAGACTCCTTTAACACTCACAAATCTTTGTTATGTATGACACAAATTGTATGAATCAATGCAGGAATTGAAAATTTTTTTAAAATCAAGTGGCAGATGCTATCCCCAAGGATCTTGCCTTTCTTGAAGTTAGAGGACCCATGGAGATAGTTGTCTGTCTCCTGTGAAGAAAGACCAGGACCTGAAGGAAGCAGGGGATGGTCACTGCTTCCCTCAGCTCTGCCTGAGCCAATAGATTCTTGTTTTACAGGAGAAGCCTGAAACTCAAACAGGGCTTGAGAGCTGGAAAGCAGCCTTTGCATGGGAGCCAACAGCTGTGCTTTTGAGGCCATGGGTTTCCAGATGCTTTTCAGTTTGTAGGGATGATTTGAATTGGGGTCTCAAAGTAGGAACTGTGGGAAAAGATTCTTTAGATGAATTTTTTTAGCCACTATCTTGTCCTGCCTTTTTTTTTTCTAATTGCAAGCTTAAGTGTGACTAAGTGAGTGAAAGAGGAGGATAAAGTAGAGCTGGGGACCGTGCCAGAGCAGAGTGACATGCAGACTGAATGAGTGCCAGTCTGTCAGCATATCTTCTGACCAGTGTTTCTCCAAATACACACTTCAAATTACATATTCCTTCAAATATGGGATCTTCTGTCATACTTAACTAATGAGAAGAGAAATTGCCAATGAGCCCAGCCAGAAGACTGAGAAGCAGGGCACTGCTGCTGAGGGCTGAGTCCTCTGCCAACCAAGCCAACTACTCACAGTCTCACTTCTGTCCCTCCTCGCTCCAGATCTGCCACGTGCTGGGAGTGCCTGTTCAGTCAGTCCTAGCTGTGACACCCCTTCTCACCTGGTGAGGTGGGTGGTGTTTAATGGGATACAGACTTATTTGTGCTCACTTTGTTTCCCCAGCCCACCCCACTGTCCTGGGGGTGTCACAGCTTTTATCACTGCTGACCCACAGCGAGCAGAGGTACCTGTAGGTCCTGCCAGTCCAGGGGCTGAGCTGGTGTCCACAACACTCAGTGAACACATTCCCACTCGACTCAAGAGGTTTGGGATCCCATTCTATCCATCCTGCTCGTTGTTTTCCCAGTTTTCCCTAGAAATAAATAGCAAGGGGTGGAAATATTCCAGGTCAAGTTGCTGACTGATGAATTTTCTGATCACTGAGTTTCTGTGCCCCAGAGCGAAGTCGATGAGTAAAATCATGTCTCCAGACAAGTGAACAACATTTGTTAGAATTTGTTTTCTTTCAGCTTTGGCTAGTGAAGAGTTTTCTTTCCAGTCTCTCTTGCTGTGCAACACTTTCCATTCAGTAAATTGTTGTCTTGCTGCAGACATAGCAATGTCCCAAAATAGCTTTATTCTTGAACTCATGTTTATCAAAACAAGTCTTTGCAGAAACTACTTTACCACTTTTTCCAACTCCAGTAGCACATAGTGGACTTTTTCAGTCAAACCTAGAGCAAATAGCTTGAAAGGGGCACTTCATTTTAATTAAGCTACATAAGATTGCATTTCTAAACACTCTGGCACTGAATCACTTACTGGAACATGGTTATTACTTACTGCAAAGCAATACTGTAGTTCTTTTCAGTATATACATTTGTGCATCAGAGTAACACCTAAATAAATTAATCACATAGCACAGCTGTCCAGCTAATGATTAGAGGCTGCAGGGCTGAGTCAAGGAAAAAGCAATGTAAAAACTGCTCCTAAATTTCTCCCAATCACTTGTAAATGTGATCCAGTTTCTCTTTGAATTCAGTGGTTTTGTCCTTTCAGAGCAGAAGAAAGTTATCTACTAAATGTAAATGAAGGCAGAAATCAGAAGGCTTTTGTTGGTATTTGTGACAATACCAGCTGGACTAAAATTGAGCACTTGGGTCTGAAGATATTGCCCCTTACCCCTGTTTGGATTTCTTATCCTTGGACTGCAGAAGTCTGAAAAACACTGCAACACTGGAGAGCCTTTTACATGGAATATGCTCAGCTTTTTGCAGAAAACTATATAATCTTCAAATACATTTCTGTTTTCTGTGTGAAAGCAAATAGTTGGGGAAAAGTTGGTCAGGTGTGTAGACTATTTTTCTGGACTTAGTGGATGCAAAGTTCCAAATGGGGCAGTTCCCCGGCAGGGCTGAAGATGTAGCAGATATTTTGCTGCCTCTCCAGGATGTTTTTGAGTGAAAAAGCTCCAGCATGGTTAGATGGGCACTGCTCTGAGCATGAGGGGTGCACACATGGGCTAGAAAGGCCATCTCACAGTTCCCAAGTTTTTACACTCTTTGGAGTCACAAGACTTGCCAACATATTTCAGCCCATTGCTTGTGTCTGAATTGTTCATTTGGAAAAGCTGATATTTGCAATTTGGTCTCATAATTGTTTGAACTGGATGAAGTAGCTTATAATATTCATGTTCTGCTTCTCATTTAAATCAGGGCAGCTTTTTCAATCAGATTTCTAATGAAATGAAGAAATAGAAATTTGCTTTTATTTTTTTCTCTTTTGGTGAAACAATCTTGCCAACAGGTTAGTTGGCAACAGTGTTTATGACAAATTAACTTAAACACGTGCTTAGATTCTGTTCAGCAACTTACTTAGGGCCAAAATTTCACAAATACTTCAAGTATTTCACTTGGCAAGCAAAAATCCAAAGATGCATTTTGAAAGGCATCTAGGCAGGTCTAAATCTTGATAACTGAATAAAAAAATAAACAAAAACCAAACAATTTAAATCAAAGTTTTTAAAATAATTCTACAATAATCAGTCAGATAGGTAATATCTGTTGTTAAAGTGGGTGTATATATATTTGAAAAGGACCAAATGCCTTTGCAAGCCATAATTTGAGTTAATGTCAGCTGTAATACCAAAGTTAACCATCTCTTATTTTTTTATTATGTAGCAGGGAATTTTTGTTTTATATAATGCAAGAAACTCCTGAGATGTAGCACAAGATTTTCTGAGTTTCACACAAAGTTGGAATTAAAGCCAATTAATGGTATTGAGCACTTAGGGTAGCACTCCACAAATGTTAACTCATTTAACTTTTGTGCACATATGTAAAGCCAATTAAAAGAGAATTACTATTCTGGTTTAAAAAAAAAAAAAGGGAAAACCATGTGTGTACCCATTGCCACAGAAAGGAAAATGTGAACAGAGAAGTAACTACTTTCCTGTCACTCAGTAATATCACCAGCTTTACCTTTTTGCTCTGCTCTCAGATGGTTTCCAAAAATGAACTTAACTAAAAGAAATGCAGACTGATGTAGTAATTTAGTTTCCTTCAACAAATTCCCTTTGTAATAAGCTCTTGATTAATTTATTGCTAAATAAGTAGATTTTCCTTGCTGGGATCAGTTACAAGAGCAATATGATTTTGCTGGTTTTCTGATTGGATCAAAATGCAAATGACTCTGAAGCAAAATTATCCTGTATTTCCATAAACAACAGTAGAGAAGAACTTCCTATATCAGTAGGAGGAGCTGATGATATACAGCAAGTATCAGAATCATACCATTAATTAAAATAAATTCTTTTAACCTCTAGCCAGATCACTTCATGTTTCAGAGTAGGGGCAAAACACCAGAACAAGAGGAAGGTCTCTGATATCAAGATTATAAGGTGTTATATAAGCAAGACATCAGATGTGTGGAGGAGCTACTGGAAGGCAAAGAAATATTGCTGCATTGCAGTAAAAAGTTCTGTCATTTTTTAAGTTTCACTTTATAATAAAAGAGATATGTGCTGTCTTCTTTGCTAACGTTTTCTGGACATGTGCTCTCACTAATGACAGTGCATGTCCTCAGAGACATGTTTTTTTCTTGAACAGTGGTGGATAAAGAATGATGAATCGAGCTGCTCACCATCCAGCTCCCCCTTTTTTCTGAGGTTTTTATCTTACACCTAACACTGAAATGTGGTCTAAATATTTGATAATAAAATTAAATCAGAATCTTACAATGTAGAGAAGAATCTCAACCCAAGAATTTGACAGAGCCCCAGGATTAGCACTGATGTTTTAGGCAGCATCTTTTTATTCTGTGTGGAAATCTATAGAAAAAATATTTCTCCACCATGAGCTGTCTTGTACTTCAGTGTCTAAAAGGGAGATTCCCAAGTCAGCACTACTGTCCCAGAGTAGCTTTATTGCTGCATAGTTCCTCTCACCCTTAGACAGCCATTTAACATGGGAATCTCATTTCTCTATACTGGCAATTTTGGGTAAAGGTCATTTAATGTACGTCTGTCCTCCTGTTCTGCTGATCCCTAAAATCCTGCACAGGTGGGGTCCATATTAAAACTTTTAGATAAAGTGATCTTTGCAATTTCTGAGTGTGGCACCAACAGTTCACATGCCAAACAGCTGACCAGATCTCTGTCAGGCCTGGGAACTTCTGAAGACACTTTTAACTTCAAGCACAACTGAAAAAAAAAACGCTCTAGAACCATCAAATTCCAGGGTGTAGCTGTGGACTCTCGTTCCCAGAACTGCTTGCAAACCATTAGCCCATGAATTTTAGGAGACAAAAGATGTTCCAGCAGGTCAGTGCTCTTTCAAAAAGTGCCATTTCACTGAGAGCAAAACTCAGACAGGGATCTGCCAAACAAAACTACATCAATTTTAAAAAGAAAACGAAATTTTGATGTGGTTGAAATGTTAATTTCTAATCACACTAGAAGATGGTTTCTATTTAATATTTATTTTATAGAATAAAGAATACATTCTGTGATAAGGATTTTCTCTGTGTTCCCTCCACGTGGTTTCAGGACACAGGGAGCTGGTTCACATCACATGTCTGGATGGTTGCTCTCTGATCCTTGCATTTCTTTAGCTCTGCCCAGGAGCACAACACACCTACAGAGATCTCAGTTCCTCTGCATGCTGAGCCCTTCTTGCCTGGCTGGGCCTCTTGCTCCTACTAATTCATACCAAAGAGGGGAAAAACCCTATTGGCTAATTATGGCAATGGGACACTGGGAGAGAATGTAAAGAATCTTGGCAAATAACATGTCATTACTGTAGCTCCAGAAGGATGTTCTCATAACAGAAACCTGCAGGCCATGCTACTCTCCTGCACCTGCTTCTCCCCAGCTCAATTAAGGAACAACAGGTGCCTTTGTGTTACACCTTTCTTTTATCTCCTTGATGTTGCTAAGGAAAAGGTTCAGTGGTTCTCCCTGCTTGAGTTTTTTCAGTCTCATTTCCACATCTTTTTATGTATTTCAAAGCTGCTTCTGGTTACAGCTTAAACACAATAATACGAACACCTATAAATGACTGAAGTGGTAAAATGGTCAATACCTATTGCTGGCTCACACTGGAACTGGGAAGGTTTTCCTTCAGAATAGCTTGTTTGATTCAGATTTTGATCACCTGAGTTTGTAGATTTTTACTTTAAATTTTGAGTTTGAAAACTCAGGAGTCCAAGACTCTGCCAAAATCACAGTGTCTGTTTTCACACGAAATCCTGTTTTCACACTGAAAACATATGATGTTGCTCATATAATTTGATTACAGGACAGATGTCTAAACAAGCATAGGTTTGTTTCATATGGGTTTGAAACTCACTTGAATCCTCACACAGACCTGAAGCAAGGTCAGGCAGGCCAAGCCCAATTCTGCAGCAAACAATTGCCATTCTTCTAGCTGAACCTAAGTTGGGGCTGGAGGGTCAATATTTTATAGTAATCTCAAAAACCACAAATCTTCTCCATTTATTTTTAAGGCACTAACAATTAAAAAATTTTACTGAATTTCTGTTCTCATTGCTACACAGAATTTCCAGTGCAATGAAGCAATGTTTGAGGCCGTGGAACAGCAGGACCTGGATGCTGTTCAGATTCTTCTTTATCAATACACACTGGAGGAACTGGACCTGAACACACCAAACAGTGAGGGACTAACTCCTCTGGATATTGCCATTTTGACAAATAATGTCCCTATTGCTAAGACCCTTCTGCACGTTGGGGCAAAGGAAAGCCCACACTGTAAGTAAAGAACACAAAATGACTTAGATAATTGCCTGTAAGAGATCAAGTTTGCTGTGGTTTGGGGAAAGTTTTTGACACACCCAAATTGCCTGGTTTTATGATAAGGGTGGTTATACCAGCACAGTACCACAGTTCTGGGGGATGTTTACAGCAATAACTGCTTGTTGAATGCATGCTCAGGAGATATTTTTGTTCTCTATCTCGGATACACCAAGTGATGAATCAGGTTGAGCTTCTAATATGATTAACACTGGCCAGCTGAGTTAATACCAGCACTGAGAAAAAAATCTTTAAAAGTACAGAAACAGGGACTGAGTGACTCAAAGATCATGGGCTGCAATGAAGAGTTTGTTATCAAAAATGAAAGGACGATGGGTTGTCTAGACTTTAGTTTATTTTGATTATCCTTTTGATTTTGGCTCTGCTGCCTTCAGGAGACCGGCTGTGTTGAAATCTGTCATTTCCATTACCCAAAGAATCCTCACTCCTCGTCTTCAAATGGCCTAAAATCCCACTTAAAAGAGACTCTCAAAGTTCTACCGAACCAGGGAAAACCTAAACACAAACCAAACCTTCTCACTTCCCTGGAATACTGATATTGCTCATAACTACATATTGTAGTTATAAAACTTCTTTGTATTCCTTCGTGGGCCCTTTTCTGCCCAGTGTGCAGGTTGGAGGGTGACTTACCAACCCAATTAATCAACCCTATACCATGACACAAACTCTGACGCCTTACTTGGGTCTAAAAATACCCCCATGTATGAGAATTTGTTTTAAACTGTCAATGCCTATATTTAGGACATTCCCAGCAAGGCTATAATGAGACTGTGTTTGAGGGGTTCGGCCACTGCAGACTCTGCCATTAATTTGAAGTTAGTTAAATTAACAACATTTAGTGCTGGCATGTCAATCTCAGTGCTCCAGGAAATTGCACCTTGAGGCTACTAACATTGCCAGTTTTTTCACTGCAGAGTGTGTGTGCATGTGCATGTTGAGTTTTTTTGCCAGACCCTCAGTGTTGGTACACCTTTATTGCTTTTCTATATCCACAGCACTTATATTATCATTTATTCTGGCCTCCTTTAACCTTCCCTGGAGATTTTTGCATAGTGTAGCTGCTCAGTGAAAAGAGTTTTTTAGTTTTATATTTATTTGTTTATTTTTCTGTCATGGTTCATGACTGAGGCTTTAAAAAAAAGTGTGACAGCATTTAGAGTACATGATTGACTGCTGAAGCAACATTCATTAACCATGACAAATCTAGAGGAAAACACAGTCTTGAGTGTTCTAAACAGCAGTAAAAAAGACTAAACTAATTTTTCATTGACCTCATCTGTAAATAAATGCAGTCTGATGGCGAGCAGGGGCAATCATAAATTAGTATTCATTTCCTGTAATTAATGCAAACATGCCTATGAACACAGAGAATATGAATATATAACCACCTCATTTCCATTTCAAAATATACCCACCAAATTTCCACTTCACTTATCTTGATTTTTAGTTTTTCTGATTGAAATAATGGATGAAGCATTCTCAATAAAAAGCAAACGATTGTTTGGTTTGGGTTTCTTACCTCAAGGGTTTGCAGTTGCTTCTTGAGAGCAAAATGCACAAAGTTATTTTCAGCCCTCAAAGCAAGGGGTCACAGCACCTTTGTAGGTGGCTTCATTCTTGTGGAACTTATACCAGTCACTTTGTATCTGCTTTCTGTACTTAACCAACCCTGCTCAAATGAGATCTGTTCTGTTTGTGTCATCTCAGGGCTGCAAGAACATGACCCAGCACCCAGCAGGAGCATTTCCATTTCTCTGTGGTGGGCAGTTGAGCTCAATGGGAGGGTAAAATCCTGACTCACCCAATTTTGGGACCGCACACAAGCATCTCTTGATCTGATTAGAACTGTACAGGACAGATGCACAGAGCTGGGAGGCTGCAAGATAGAGGAATTCCCCATTCCAAGTGCTTCCTATGGAGAAAACTCTTGCTCTGCCACTATATTAGGTGTAGTGATCCAGCTGAAATCTCATTATAGCCCCCAGCCTAATGCTGTAGAAAAGAGGATCTGGAGGACAGATAACTTCCATCTGTATCCCCTGGATTTCTGCCTGGAACAGGAACAGCAGCAGATAAAGCAATAGAAAGTAAAACTGTGATCTTCATCTCCACATGGATCTCAGATTGTATAAATCTTAACAGGAAACCAGGATCTTTTAAATACAAAGTAACTAAAGTCAGAGAGTACAGCATTTAAAACACTAATTTAGCTGGGGAGGAGGCAAAGTCCACTGTGTTATCTTTTCAGTTACTCTTATTCATCATATACTCATGGTTTGGCTTGTTCATGTGAACCCAAATAAAAAATAAGATTAAAATTCCCACTGGCTGATTGGACACGTTTCCAAGACCTGACAAATGTGAATGTGAATCTTGATTAAACAGATAGAGCCAGATCCTTGGTGAGAACTTGAGCCAATGCCAATTCTCAATCACCTGAAGTTCTGGCACATAAAATCTCCTTCCCCGGTCCTGGTGTGCTGTCAGATGTGTTGCACACTTATTGTAGGCATGGATCCAGGAAATCCTGTCACCTTTGGCCTCCCAGTAAACCAGCAGTTCTGAGGGTAGCAGCAGATTCCAGGGAGCCTGCCCATATGTCCCTGATGTCCATGTGAAGAATGATCCAACTTAAGAAGGATGGCTGCAAGCCAGCTTCTGAAAGCAAAGTCTTGGAGACAAACATTCTTCAAAACCAGCCCTTTGGATGTCAGAGGTGTCGAGTAATTCTTTGCTCTCCTCCTGTGGCTTTAGAGATCCCAGGGCAGTTTTCACAGCAGTCCATAGGGTTATTCTCAGACTCTGCTAAACTTTGACTGTCAATTATGAGAGACGGAGGGAAAAGTTAAAATAAGAAGTTCAGATTGGATAAAACAAACACTCTTTTCACCATCAGGACAGGGAAGCACTGGAACAGGTTGCCTAGAGTTGATGTAAAGCCTTCATCCATCCTGGAAAGTTTTCAAGACCAGACTGGATAATGCCTTCAGTAACTTGGTCTGACCTCTTGGCTGAGCCTATTTTGAACAAGATGGTTGGACTAGAGGAGGTCTTTTCCAATCTGATTTGTCCCATATGATCCCAGTTTGGAAAATAGCACATTCATATCTGCAGACATATTTGCTCCTGTGGTGTTTTGATGTCAAAAACCCGTCAGAGCCTCGGTGCTTCATCTGGTACAATTTGATGTTTTCAGAAATGTCTGGCTTGTGTGAGTGCTCAGTGCAGCCTGTGCAAGATTCCTGCTGTTCCTGTGAAATCCTTGGGGAAACAAGAGCTGTCCCTACATAGCAAGCCCCCACCACTGCTAAGAGAAGCTGCATGTGGTAGGGCACTGCTTTTGGTAAACAGAGGCCTTTTAAATTAAGACTATCTCAGAGCTCTTCTGCAAAAACACCAATTACTTCCCGTGATTTCAGCATTTCTTCTCCTGTACACAATTTCCTGCATATTGAACATCTGATCAGTACTTGCATTTCTTTTGAGATTAAACAATGTTACAAGTCCTATTTTCCAAACTGCAAATTGTTTGAACAATTTTAGGCAAAGAGCAACTCTGAAAATATGAGTTGATTCACCACACTTCACTGTATAATCAGGGAGATTTTATAGTCTGGTTTAGGGCAGTCTTGTGGACTTGGGATAAAATCAATCCTATTTTATTTTGTATCCTATGTGATCTTCATTTTCACCTTTATGTAGCCCACAGTAGTTCATACAGGCATTTTGAATTGCTAAACATTAAATTAAAATTACCCTGAGCACTGGAGAAAAAAAAATCTCCGTGTCTCAAGCTGCTCACTGCCTGTTCAGAGAACTAATTAGGTATTACATGGGCAAAACTGGCACAACAAAAACCTGGAAAGGGATCCATTCTCTACCAGCCATGACCCCCAGGCACAAAACTCTCATTCTTAATTTTGTCAGTTAGCTCTCTGTTTGTAGAGATTTATATATTGTATGTGTTTATAATCAGTACAATCTTCTTTTTTTTTTTTTTTTTGTGAAAGGCTTATGATCTCTATGGCAAGTAGGTGGAGAGAGAGAGGGCTTATTGGCTTTTAGTTTTGGTTTTCATATCCCACTAACTTAAAACACAAATGCAATTTCAGTCTAATTAAGACATTTTTAAGCATATGAGAAATACCAGCAGAAAAAAAACGTGCTAAATTTATTCATGTTGCTAATCCCACTTAAGGGACCAGATCTTTAAGGTGGTATAAATTGCTTCTTAACTCACTTGAATACAAGATAACTACTGGGAAAGGCAGAGCGTTCAAGGATTTGACCTTATATGTGCTTTGCAGAATTTTGTCACCACCAAGAAAATACTTTTTTCCCCCTCCTTTTCTTGGCAGTTGTTGACATGGAAAGCAGGTCGGTGCATTTGAGCACGTTGGTCCAGGAGGCCCAGCAGAGAGTGACTGAACTGTCTGCACAGGTGGGGAGCGAAGGCTGGGCCCGACACCGCAGAGAGGAGAAGCAGCTGAAGGCCTGGAAGTGCGAGGCCAGGCCTCTCACCAGCGCATGAAGGCCGGCTTACGAACACGCCCAGTGAGTGACACCAGGGGGCCCAAAATCTCTCCACAGAAACCCTATAGCTGAGAAACATCCTTGCAAAGCGTGCTCTCCACCAACTGACCCCCCAAAAAAGGTGCTCTCACCACTGACTGTCACGCCAAGATGCTCTGACTGACCCTCCCAAAGATGCTCTCACTGACCTTTCCAAAGGTGCTCTCATTGACTGACCCTTCCAAAGGTGCTCTCACTGACTGACCCTCCCAAAGGTGCTCTCACCAACTGACCCTTCCAAAGTGCTCTCACTGACTGGACCCCTCCCAAAGGTGCTCTCACTGACTGACCCTCCCAAAGGTGCTCTCACCAACTGACCCTTCCAAAGGTGCTCTCACTGACCCTTCCAAAGGTGCTCTCACTGACTGACCCTCCCAAAGGTGCTCTCACTGACTGACCCAAAGGTGCTCTCACTGACTGACCCTTCCAAAGGTGCTCTCACTGACCCTCCCAAATGTGCTCTCACTGACTGACCCCCCCAAAGGTGCTCTCACCAACTGACCCTTCCAAAGGTGCTCTCACTGACTGACCCTCACAGCGCTGAGAATGTCAGGGAGGGAAAACCGAGGCCTTTCCAAGGGTGGGAAGGGAACTGATGTTAGAACAATAAAGGACCAAATATCTGAAGGCAACAAGCACTTATCTCCTCAAGAATGGGCTGCATAAACTGATGAGACCTCCAAACTCCTGGTTTGGGGTGTAATGATTCTGTCCTTCTTACTTCACATTTACTCCTGGATCTCATTTAACATGTTCAGAGTTTAAAACCAGATGACTATAAAAGGACACATGAATAGGCACGAAGAGGGATGGGGATGTTGCCTTTTTCTCAGCTGTAATTTGATTATTTTTCACAAAAACTTTTTCTGTTTTGGAACAGAATTGTTCTAAGCATTTGGTCAAACAAGAAATTTCATTTTGCATATAAATATTGCAAAAATTTAATCTTCATTTTGGTAACCACTTGGTATCCATTTCATCAGCACAGTTACAAACCAAGTCACTTTAAACAGTCGTACAAGTGAGTGTGTACCCCAAGTAAATGGAAATTTGGGCCCATGGGAAGGAGTAAACAGGACTGAATTGTTTCACATGCAGATCTTTTAGCTGTATCCTATTTGATGAAATACAATCATTGCCATTAACATTTTTACAACCATCTTTATATAAATGTACTTACAAATAATTTCCCCAAATTTATTGTATTCTAAGGTTACTTCCTCGAGACAGATGTAGTGCTCCCTCTATTAGATACTAAATACAGGAAATGCAGCAGTAGTGAAAGGTAATATACTGATTTTTTAAATCAATCCCAGCAGTAAGTCATGACATTATGTGTTTGATTTCTGAATTGAGTCTGATTGATATTCTGTGAATTAAGCTTTTTTTTTTCTTTTTTTAAATCAAAATGTTAGGCCTCAATTGACAACAGTATTTTGGAACTATTACACAGAAACACTTGTGGAATTTGCAATTTTTGAATCACAATAATGTAAAAATGTTTTCTGCTATTTGACAAATTTGAATTTGCTAGTGAAACCATAAAGGTTTAATTAGCTCTTTGTGGTTTTGTCCTTTCTCTCTCCTCCTATCCACCCCAAGAGATTTATAGGGGCTTTTCATTGACATAATTAGCATGAATCTGTTTTATTGGGTTACATATATGCAGGAAGATATTTTTAACTGAAAGGAGCCAAAAAAACCATGATAGAAACAAATGGTGTCTGCAGGATATTGTTAGCAGGGGCACTAATTAAAATGCTCAAAAGGCAGAGAACACAAACACCTACAACCCGAAGCTCCCAATTGCAGGGTGATTTTCAGTGGGTTCTTTGAAGACCCAGAAACATTGTTTGAATAGGATTTGTTGTGCTGAGGAGCTGATGTTTTCTCTTCTCTCCCAGGAGCCCCTGAGGCGCCAACCAATGTCTGTCTCATGGTAACAAGCAGTACATCACTCACTGTCACCTTCCAAGAACCTCTGAGTGTCAACTCAGCTGTGGTGACCAAGTATAAAGGTACTGGATTTAGACATCTTTCATTTGCCTTAACAATGTACAAAAATTGGAGGGTTAAGTATTTATCTACAAGGGATTATATTACAATGCAAGTAATGCTTGAATTTATTTTCCCAGTAAATAGCCATAGAAGTGGAATTTTCTTACAAGATTCCCCAAAGACAAGATTTTTTATTAAGAAAAAAAAAAAAAAGAGGAAAATAAATTAACCAAAAGCTTTCTCCAGGAGTGCTTTGAAGGAGTTTGCTTGACTCACTGTGGTTAGGACATCAGCTCAATGACTGGGTTGAGATGAGCAGTTACAAAACACAAACTAACTTTTGGTGCCTGTGGGCTCCTGAAACCATGTGTATCCTTGCAAAAGCCAAACCCACACCACCATTCCTTAAAGGAATGCCTCTGGAAGCTGAAACTTTTGGCAGAGGCTTCATACAGCCCAGCTAATTAGCTATTCCAGGGCTGCCACATCATTCTTGGAAGAGCAATACATTTGGGGTGGCACCAGTTAGTTGCAAAGTGGAATGAATAAGAAAATGCTTCCATCTGAATAGCCCTGTTGAATAGAAATGGTTTTAAAACAGAATTTCTGTTCCACAGGAAATTCCAACATTAAGGAAAAAAAAAAAAGTCTCATTGAAGATTAGAATAAAAATGAGAAATTTTAAAATTTCCTGTTTAAAGGAACTTCCAGGTTTTCTCAAATGTTTGGAACAGTGAGTTCTTCAGTGCTAAGCAAAGTAACCCACAGCCTCCATCTTCCAAGTGGGAGCCCAAGTCAAGGGGTTGAGGATCTGAGGCCTTCATTGCCCTGCCCAGGGGGGTCAGGAATGAGGCCCCTGAAATTCCTCTTAGTTATTCCCCCCCCCAGTTTCTCTCTTAATGCTTCCTGTTGTGTTTGTTTCCTCATATTTATCATGAAAAACTCATTTCAGAGGTACTTGAACCTCAGATTTCCACAGCCACAGCAAGAACCCTGCTTGGTTGTGTGGTGGGTGTGGTGGGGGAGTCTGTTCTGTGTTTCCATGGGGGGATGTCCCAGGGATTGTTTCAGCAGGAGAGATTCAGAAAGACCCAGAGCATCGAGGTCCAAAAGCTCCTGGAGCTCTTCCAAAGGTGGGACGTGCCAGTGCCCAGGCTCCACTGGCATCAAGCACAAAGCACCCAAAGGACTTATCCTGGAAAAGGCATATTCTCTTTCTTTCCTCCTCCTCTTTCTGGTCAGCAATTCCAGTCATCCCTGCCTATGCCCAGCAAAATAATTTTCTACATTCTATGAAACAAACCCAACCACCCAGACACCACTGAAGCCATCAAAGTGATTCTATTCTCCAGTAGAAGGTAAATTACTGTATTACACCTAGTCAGCTGGGCAATGCTGCAGGAAGTGTGATTTTCAAAAACATCAAAGCCCTTTAAAAGCCTAAATCTAATTTTCAGCAATGGCTTGGGTTGCCAGGAAACTAAATTTCATTTAAGGGCTTCCTACTGCCTGATTTACTTGTGAAAACAATACTTGGGCTCCTGAAACACCAAAGTTCTCTTGAAAATATCAGTCTGCTTTTTGTAATACATGTATTGTAAACAACCTTGAAATACTGCCCACCCTCCATTTATAGTGATTGTTGATATTTTCACAGGAAAGCAAATTTCCAAAAATTTGCTAATTTTTAAAAATAACTGTCTAAGGGCTGTAGTATTTTTCTCTTGGTTATTCATTTGAGTTGAGTCTGGTTTGTACCATGTCAGTGTTGACCTCTTTTTGGTCAGCACCACATTCAGAGAAATTTAATCCAACTTGACCTAACTTTCTAATCAGACCAGGTAGCACTGCCCTGTATTTTGAATTACCCTCACTGGTGATCATTTTATGCTTTATCAGGTTGACAGTTAGTCTTGCCAGAATGTTCTTTTTAAATCCATTATCCCGGGAGACTCACATATTTATGGTTAGATAAAAAGGAAAGATCATTAATAGCTCCTTTTGGTGACTTTCGGGAATTAATTAAGCACTGGTTGTGGAATTGTTTATTACATTATGGAGTGAGATTCTTTGTGCTTAGTTTGAGGGGTCATAAAATGAACCTTTCAAATGATCATTTGCAAGAATGATTAGAACCAGCTAGCAATTACTAGCCCTGAAAGGAGAGCTTGATAACATTGTGTGAGGATCTTTTTAGTCAGATATATAAACCTCCTGTCCAGAAAACCATCGAAGCATTTTGCTAATTCAGGGTAAAAAAAAAAAAAAAGGCTTTTAAGGGTTTTTTCCTCTCAATACTTTACCATTTCTTTTTCTAAGCAAATTAAGATTCAGGAGCATTTGCAGCAGCGTTTAGGGAATACCTGCTCATTAACAGAAGCTAATAATGTTCTTTTCTCTGGACCTGAACTATAGGGGATAAAAACTGACATCAATTCTGTTCAGTTTAGTTTAGTTCCCTGAAAACAGTGAGAAACTACCAATTCCATTTTTTTTCTGTGTCATCTTTTTTTTTTTTTTTTTTAATATTTTTTTTCCAAAGCTGTATTTGCCCAAATGTCATTTAGAAACTGGGCTTGGAACGTTATCTAACTGTCTGCTGTTTTCCTGTGTGTGATCTTTTCCCTT
Source organism: Manacus vitellinus (assembly GCF_001715985.3). Taxonomy (NCBI): domain Eukaryota; kingdom Metazoa; phylum Chordata; class Aves; order Passeriformes; family Pipridae; genus Manacus; species Manacus vitellinus. The sequence goes on from NW_021939798.1 coordinate 8,224,101, forward strand.
GTTAGCTGTATAACTTACAAATAATAATACAGGAGAATAATACTTTGCACTCACTCTCTAACCACTAAAACCATCTCACTTCATTAGGAGATTTAATTTTAACCACACACGGTGAATGGGTATTGACTTTGGTGTCCCAGCTGGATGGCAGCTCAGTGACTGCATTCTGCTCAGCCATTGCTTTAAGGAGCCAGAATATTCTTTACTTCCTCTCCTGGATTGTTGTTTAATGTTGCAGGCACCATCCTAATGGCTCCCTTCAGCTTCCCTCAGGAGAAAGCTCCAGCGTGGTGGTGGCTGATGTGAAATGATTCCTAAGTATATTGTAACTCAGTAAAGTGTTTTGAGGCTGGAAGCAGACAGGCCCGACATAAATCAATAATAACAGTAATAATCTGCTCCATGCTGGAGAAAGACTCAAAGCCAGGGACACCTCAGCCTAGCCAGTTTTAGAGAGGATGTGAAGCATCACTGTAACACTGAGAAGAAAAACCCCTGCCCTTGGCTAATGGTGCCCTGGAGCCAAACTTCACATCCCATCCTGGAGGTACTTACGGCCAGCTTTGGTTTTACATCTTTGAAAACACAATCAAAACGTCCCAGGCCAACATAGCAAAGAACTTTGCCACAGTTTGAAGCTTTCTGTGAGCTTTCTGTTTACATCATCATATGGTTACTGCAGGAGCTGTTGTTATCCCAGAGCTACACCACTGGAACCAGCTCCACGAAAAAACAATCCCACAGCAACATAATCCAGACAGACATCACTCTGCTCCTGGGAACAGTCCCACTCCAGCCCAGTGGCAAGTGCTTGTAGGGCTTTTAAGAACTCTTGTCTTTCACTAATCAGCCTTTCTAGGGTTCACATGTTCCACACAAAGCAGCACCTCTTTTTAGAGAGCAAAATTATAAATAATTTTAAGCAATTTTGTTGCACTTATTTTCTGTGCATTTTAAACAAGGTTATTATTTTGCTTTTGTGGTGAATAAGCACAGATAAACCTCCCCTTATTGCATAAATTTTTTTCATCCACTTCCCATCAGAAGTAGTCATAATAATGCTGTGATCCCAAAGTATAAGATAAGGGAGAAAAAGGACAGAGTGCTGATCATTACCTACTGGAAAGGATCACTATGAAATGGAAAAATCTCTGTTTATATTTTATTTACAATTTTTAAACAAACATCTATATTCCCCTTTGGAGAAAAAAATGAAACAGCTTGTATAACCCAAGTTGAGCTAATTTATTTAAGAGCCTGGAACTATTTATGTTTGAAGAGAGAGGAAGAGACACATGTTTGATGTAGCAAACAGAGCTAATCTTCTCTCTGTTTGGATGTAGCTGCGGACTTGGATGCCAAGGTTTTTTCCAGATAATGATGCTAAGCTGTCTAGGCCAATTTAGCCCATGTTACCTTTTTGTTTAGTTTGGTATTTTAGCAGAATATTTCATGTTTGTCAAGACTGCCCAGCTTCCCTCTAGGATTGCTTTTGGATGGAGAGAAGATTTTTTATTTTCAGTCAGTGTAGCTCCTAGAAAAAAAAATGACACTGGCTTAGGTCAGGAAAGAAGGAGTTATGTCTTGCTTAAATTTTGAGAAAAGGTCATTCTCTGCCTTCATTCTTCCAGGGCAATTTGTGGTTCACTTCAGATATGTTTTTTGCAGGAGAATAATTTAGATTGTCTTTAAATTACTAGTTTAGTCCTGGCTAGATGTGCAGTAGCCAAAGGATGTTGCTCTCACGTGGATGCATGAAATGGGTTGGTTATAGTGCAGAACAGGCTGGTGTAATTCGGTGTTGTCAGTGGAATTCTCAGCTAAAGGAGCTGCCTTTGCACTCAGGATCAGCACCTGGGACCAGGGGTGAGGGAGCCTGACCAGGCTGGGCCTGTTTGAGATCTGCTCTGTAGCTCAAAACAAACCTGTATGTGAGATTCTCAGTTGACTTCTCACCCTGTAAATGGAAAATTTCCATTGAAAATTTCACTGTGAAAAACCTCAAAGATTTTACAAAACCTATCTACAAATTTTGTGTGATTCTGCATGTTTTGTTCTCAGGGGTAATCCTTTCCCAACCAAATAATCTCATCATTTTCCATGGGCTTCTGCTTGTCCCCATGAGCACCTAGAAACAGCACATACCACGTGTTTTGTAATTATGCATTTGATTTATCCATCAAAAGCTGACATTTTGTGTTTGGAAAACATGGTGGGGTTTTTTCTGTGTCTCTCTGAGTAGATGCTGTGTCACTGCCTGATCCTGTTCCAGTCTGTGGTGGAACTGAGCATCATTCTGCACTCAACTTAGTCTTCAAACCCTTCTCACTTATTATTCAAAGTTTCTTTGTATATTTTGAAACTCATTCTTTCTTTCCTCAAAACAGTTCTTGCTCCATAAAAAGAGAAGAGAATACATTTCTTTGTAAGACATTCGAATTTATCCTGCTGAATAGGTGTGGTCTGATATTTTTTACAGTAGTTCATTTATGGCATTTTATTAGGTCTCCTGGGCACTTTATTTGCACGTTACATTTTGGTAGCTAACAGGACTGTGCAATTTGACTTCTATTTTTATGCCTAGCAAGTACAGAAATGTATAAAAGTTAAAACAAACCTTTCTATTTCTAGCTCCTCTCAATGTCTGTAGTATGTGCTGGACTTAACATAAAACTTAAAAACTTCTATTTCTTAAGTTTGCAACATATTTAAAATCACCTTTGGACACAGATCACATATTAAATGACGGTGTAATTAACTAATGTACTTAATCAGACACTGGTTACTCGGTTGAATCATTCTTTCATCCTGCTTTGTGTTTTATAAGGATTTTGAACAGCAGCTCAGGATAAATGACCCTGAGAAAACCCAGACATACAGGCTCTGCTTTTGTCTGCCTTGGTGTCTAAGGAAAAAGGCTCATAACCTAATGTTTTTGAATTTTAGACATTGCTTTGCCTTTTACATTTGCTTTGACTTACCAAAATTAATAAGTATTTTTTAAAATTGTTTGCACGTGGCTGAGTGTTACAGCTCCCAGTCCATAGGTACAGCACAGGAGAGGGGAATTCCTTATGGTCCCTGGCAGGACTGGGACTCAAGACCTTCAGCTTCTGTCTTGAAGGAGGTTCCTGATTTAGCAGGTCTTTTGATTCATGGATTTGGGAATGTTTCCTCACTGAAGACTTAAACAAAACCAGAATCTCTTCAAAGGGTTTGAGGCAGTTTCCCTACTCACTGCTTTGTCATAAGTCTTCTCTGGTCCATCATGGACTTTTCTGGACCATTTCTAAGCATAAAATGTTTAAATCTTAGTCAGCTTGCCTCCACAACCTGATACTGTTCTGGTAATTAGATCTGACCCACAGAACTGATACATGAATGTAAATTTGGAATCAGGCCTTTGGATCTGCTTCAAGCTCTTACCTTGTGTATTGAGCATAAATTGCAGGGTTTCTTGCTTCCCTGCACGAGTGCCCAGTGAGTTCCTGCATGAGCACCCAATCAGCCCCTGCATGAGCACCCATTTAACTGGCTAATGAACACCCAGCTGGTTCACACACGAGCTCCCTCTCAGCTCATGTCTGAGCACACGATGAGTTCACGCCTGAGCACCCACTTGGCTCACTCCTGAGCTCTGGGCATATATGGCAGCTTCCAGTAGGCAGGGGCCACAGGGCTGGGAGGAGGTCAGGAGGTTCCAGGTGCTGGTCACGACTGGCCTGGCTACATCTAAATGTGATGGAAAACTCCATCACTGAGTGCAATCCCAATGTGGAGACAAGGGAGGCTGACGGCAGAAAAGGAGGAGGAAAGGTGTTTGGCTTCAGTTTAGCCTGGGGAAGGTGGTGGAAAGGTGTTCACTTGAATGTCTGTTTAATTATGTTTTCTTTCTTCTCACTCTGAATGAGTGATTAGAAGTTTGTGTTAATTGGTACTAAATTAAATTAAGTAAAATATCCCCAAATCATGACTGTTTTGCCTGCAACGACTGGCTGCATTACTAGGGAAAGGTGAAAGCTCTTTAAGTTACTGCAGGGATTAGTTTATAAAGAAATAAAAGCCTTAAATATGATTAATTAACATCCATGCAGCAAAGTCCCTCTTTCTATCACAGGAGAACTAGAGGAAAAGGAGTGGAATCCCATTACACAGATTACTTGAATTAGTGTCTGTGTTTCCTTCCTCTGCTCCCCGTGCTGTGCACTGCTCTGCTTTGCCTCCTGCATTGTGATCGATTACTTTTTTTGTTTGCATTTTCCCAACTGCTCACTATTAATTAGATTTTAATGTTATGTTTTGGGAAGAAGCTGGGCCTAACCCACGTGAGCCTCTCACAAACAAGTAGCCCTCAGGTCCATAAACTTCCCCACTGGCTTTGGCTGCCCAGATTACGGGAGTCAAATGCACCCACTGGGAGGGGAAATTTGCAGAATCCAAGCCAAGCTTTTCTAGGATGTGAAGCCTTTGCATAAGAACCTCATTTATTCTCCAATCCCTCTTCTAAAACATATTTTCTCCCACTTTCCTCTCCACAGCCAGAGTGGGATATGTTTGTCATTGCAGGGCTGAGAAACAAATCTTGGCTGTTATGATAATCCATTGTAGCTTTTTAACCACTGGCCCACATTGGAAGGCAATGTGCACCCACATGGCACATTTTCTTAGTTATTTATAAAATGCTAGGAAGAAATGTCATTTTCACTAGCAGAGAGGAAAAAAAAGTTCCTTCTTTTTGTACTGGAATAGCTGACCTTATTGCAAACAGATAAAGAATTGCTAGGATTTAGAAAACACTGATCAAATACTTGAGAAAAAAAGGTCAATAATTCTTTTTAATTTTCTCTTGGTGAGAATTTTATTAAAAAGCAATAAAAATAGTATCTTATAAATCATTTATATAATGTAGATTTGCTCTAAGATGAACCAGTGAAACTGTGATCAAGCAAAGATGTGTCTTTGGCACCCAGCCTGCTGTCAGAATGGTTCCCATAAACGTCAAGACATAAAATAGAGTGTTCTGGCCCAGGTCAAAGGAACATCCAGAAACAGGGCCACAAGAAAGGTTATTTAACATCAGGGGTTATTATTAGCGGGCGTAAAACCTAAAGGAGCCCACAGCTGTTGGGAAGAAGATTTACTGCAAATAAAGTATTTGATTATTAAAAAAAAAAATAATAAAATCTCTGAAACAAGTCTCGTGAAGATTTATAGCCATGGAAGTTTCAAATGAAGATGTGCTCTCTAGGAATAGTCTAGGAATGCTTTTCTTGGTGCTCTGCCTGGCACTGCTCTGACTGTTGTTCTGATGAGAGGCCCTTAAACCCGCCCGTAGCTCTTTCCCTCTACACCCCAGCAGTGCTTTGTTTACCTCAGGTGGGCACAGACCTGTTTGTTTGCATCTTTTTTCACTCCTCTTCAACCTTACTGATGCTTCTACTGACCCAGTACAAAGAGCCTCGAATAAGTGTACAGGAATAACTGAAATAATAGATAAAATCCAAAATAATGAACACTAGTATTGAAAGCAGTTAGACGCTCAGGTTTTAATTTAAATGGTACCTAGAAATCCGAGTCCCAGGCCATGACTACTCTCTTTTAACTTCTGTGTTTGCACAAACTCCTCAGTGCCAAACATTTGTTTTTTCCTAATGGAAGCATTGTGCTGGGATCCCTGTCACTACTACCTGATATGACTTGTCTTTCTCTTGTCATTCTTTGGAGGATTTCCAAACATGAGAGAGGCATGAACAGAGCCTGAACTCAAGTCTGAAAAAACTGGACTCCTTTCTGAAATCAGGCTGGAAAGAACACTTGAAGGCACCAGGGAGGAGCTGACCAAATACTGCAGTGTTCTCCATCTGAGCTGCTGATACTCTACACCACCAAGTTCTGCTCTTCACTGGTGTTCAATTCTCTTCACTTGGTCTATACTTCTAAATATTTGTTTAGGTTCCTTCACTCTGATTTTATTCACAGAAATGCCAGTGTTTAATGTCCTTAAATCCAGATGCTAAGACATCATGGGTGTAAACTTTTAAAATTATTTCTTAAAGATCAGCAGGCAGAAAAAGTTGGTGTGAAGTAGTTTCTGGTGGTACCTTCTTTCAGTTTTACATTTCAAAGGCAGCTAATAAACAACAGGATTATGCTTGGAGGCCCTTGGAAACACAAGCCAAGATCACCTTATCCTTCAGCCCAGGTCCTGGGTATGGGGAGGAGAGGAAGGAGCCAGAATTTTTGCTACTTTAGCCTCTGTTAAAAGCCACAGTGGCATAATTCTTTGCTCAAGTCAGAATGCAAGAACAAAATCCAGAATCCCAGCTCCATACACTGTTCTGTACACCCCCAACAAGCAGCAACAGAGCTCGTGTCCCCTGGTCTAATTAATCTACTCAGCAATTCAATGAGTGATTAAAGTGCAAGCAAAAACAAACATCAAGAGAAGTGACAAATTCTACTCTGGCTCGGGCTATTTACTTGACTCAGGAGAAGGTGCTTTCCTGAATAAATCTACAATAGGGTCAGGAGGTGTTTTGTGCCTTCCCTTTGCCTTTTGTCTGCCCCTCCATCCCTCTGTTAAGCTGTTTATGATGTGCTCAGCACAGCAGAAAGGTAGTGAGTGGGAAAGAAACAGGTGAAAATAAACTTCTCCCTTTATTTTAAAGAGCTAGAATTGAGTATTAAAAAAAAAAAAAAAGAAAAAAAAAAAAACTTGGCCACAAGTAAGTTACATAACTTAAGCCAGTCTAAAATTATGTGCCAGCAATTTACATGAGTTTTATGTAACTGTTTATACTGCTGTTTATTTAAAAATTACTACTTATCTTGGCGACCGCAGCAACACATCGTGCATTCGCTAGCTCTGGAATACAGGGCACCTTCATTAAAACACATAGTCACCAATATATTAAACACACAAAAAACCCCTGCTCTGACATAACATGAAGTGTCAGATGGAAAGCCGCAACAGCAAAGACATTCAGCGTTCACAACAAAGCAGCCCTTTGGGGTGTTCAGAACAGGACTGGAACATGCTCCATCCTTAATTCACCCAACAGCTTTCAGGGCCTTTACAGCACAGTCGGTGCAGTCTACAAGACCAGCTCCTGTTCCTGGGCTCTTATAAAGGACCCTCTTCATCCTCGGGTTTCTATACTCCAGCGTGTTTATATTCAGCATTTACGTGCTGAGGTGAGGCAGCCTTTTGTTCTCTCTTAAAGTCCCAAGTACTTCAGCGTGACACAAATGGTTGGTAATTTCTGTTTACTGCCAGAGCTGTCTCCCAGCACTCCCACAAAGAGGGCAAAGAAGCAGCTAAATCTTCCTGATGGGTTGCTGTGCTCAAATTACCTAATTTTTAGATGCAGGTTAATCACATTTATGTGTAGCTGTGTATTGGTACCAGGAAGATCTGTACAGAGCCAGAGTGGGAGCAGGGGCAACACTGGCCTAAAAAGTGTAACAGAGCTCATGGGATTTTGCCCCTTGTTTTGGGGCCTACAAGATGCTCTACCTCTCCTTCCTTATCTAGGAAATAGGAACACTGGTATCCACATCCTTCTAAGAGGTTTATAACCCAGTGAACGAGTACAGTAGAATATTATGTATTATTTTTAGGTGACCATTATGGTAGAAAGCTGAAATCTGTCAATGTATAGCAGGAGACATAAACTTAAGTGATAAATTACTTCAGTTGATTTGCATTTCTTTAAAGCTAAAGCATGTCATCTTCTTCTCACTTGAATCATTAAAAATCACAGGGGAGAAAAAAGTTTGTTAAAATCAAAAGTAAGCAAAAAAATTCCAGAATTTGTTATGAGTTTCTTTACAACAGATATACTTTGAAACGAGGGGAAAAAGAAGGCACTATTCCAACACAGCTGTTGAAAAAATATTTATTTTTCAGTTATGGAAATTTTTATTGAAACTGGGGGACGGGTTTTTTTCCAAAAGTGAGGTTTTTAAATAAATATATTTAAAAATTAAGTTTTGAGTAACTTTGGATACACCATCTTGTTGGGTAAATATCCTTTAAAAGGGGGGGGTGGTTCTCAGTCATAATGATAACTATAACCTGATCCACAGGCTAATATCCTACGTTTTCAACTCCATGGGGCTCAGCCACCACAGGGCAAGCTAAAATAAAGTGAGTGCAAAATGCTGGCAATCCTGGCTGTGTAATGAGAAGCACAGCTGGGCAGCCAGGGAAGGCTGGGCTGGGTGAGGGGGTCGGGGGGCACCCACAGGGGTGGCACCTCAGCACCTGGCACAGGACAAGCAGGGAGTAGTTTTCCTTCAAGGGACCGGGAGATCGGTGTCACCCAGCAAGGGGAGGAGGGCCCTGCACGTGGGGGTTCACCAACAACAGGAGCTGGGGCAGCAGTTTGGCCTAGAACATGAGAGCAGGGCTGGGATTTACTGTCACAAAACCCATTCTCTGCTGTTCCTGAGAGGGCTTTAAAGGCCGAGTCTGCCTGTTCTCCCCTTGGAAACTCAGCTTCTCTCTCTGAACTCAGTAACCCTTGATTATTTCTGAGAACAAGCTGCCATGCTGGTAGTCCCAGCACCAGTATCCTGGTGTTCCTGCTGGTCACATGCCTGCAATCCTGTGATATAACTTAGTGAAAATAACTTATCCTAGATAAGTTAACTCCTCTTCAGGCAGCGTGTCAGGATTTCAAACATTGGAGCCCTCTGTTAAATGCCTAATACAAGAGGAAGGGTTGAGAAGGAGACCCACATCAAGAACAGGGCTGCAATGCTTATCTGTGAAAGCCACCCAAATTTAAATATGCCTCTTGAACTAGCAGCTTATGTTTGGGAAGTCTCCAGTCCAGAGAACAGTTAAAAATTTGGGAAGCTCAGAAGAGGCTTAAAGCCACTTCTTCCACCCTTGGCTTTTGTGTTGTGCTGCCTGAAATGTGACCCTCCCACTGCCCCTCACATGGAGTGGGACACTCAGGTGTGCCTGGAGATTCCAGTGCAGGCAGAATTTGCTGGCAGAACCTGTCTCAAGTGACTCTGTCTTGCTCAACGTGAATCTTTGATAAGAAAAATGGTGAGGGAAGTGACTCCAAGCTGTTGACAACATGTTCAGCAGTCTGAACAGGATTTCTCCTTCTGGTTTCTCCTTCTGGAAAACAGAAAACATGTCTAAGTTTGCAGCATGTGTAGAGTGTCTGCAGTGATTTAATGCAAGTGGAGTTAGAAACCTCAAAAATCACGGTTTACAATGGAAACTCTGACAGGCCATCAAGTTCAATGTTACTTATAAGTATTCCTATAATTAGGTTGTCAACAAAACCCTAGAGTATGGTACCATAACAGTCTCTATATTTTCATACTAATGTACAGAGATAGCTGCCATTAAAGGTGGCAGCAATTAGCTATTTAAAACCCATGGAAAACTAAAGAAATACGTAGTGAAAAAAGCTGAAAGACAATAGACAAAATCAATATTCTTTTCATTGCAGCAAACACAAAAATGTTGCAGATCATGCTGGGCATTCACAAACTGCAATCATAGACAAGGAGCTACTAGGGGAGAAGGGGAAAATGAGTTGTGCTATTGATACTTGGCTATTTTGGAAAGAATGTGTTGGCAGTTAAATGTTGTATATGCTGAGCAGAAAATTCTCTGAAGCAGTTTTCTTTTAATATGAAAATACCAGTATGACACTGCCAGAAGATGAAAATTTCCCATGCTGAAATTAGAACACCTATATCCTCTGATCTATTCTAAATTATTGACTCCAGCACTAATGAATATGCAAATAGAGTATCCAAGAACTATTCTGTAAATTTAAAAGGAAAGCTTTGTGTTGAAATCTCTGCTTTAGTGTAAATCCAAGATATTAATGAGCTCTCCCAATTCCCACTGTAGAATAATTCAAAAGATTTAATTCATAATAGTTTTGATAGGTTTTCCTGGAAGTTTGGGTCCAAAGGTACAAGTCACTAAATCCCAGAGGTATCACTCCAGGATCAGCCTTACCTCTAATCATGGCATCTGCCATTAATAAAGAATAATTTAAGAAAAAAGGCTGGTTTTCTACCTGCAGCCATCAGTTCCCCACTTGCATATATTCTTTCTTTCTTCAAATCACCCAGTAATTTCTCATGGTCTGATACTGTTTTATGTGCACATTAATTTTTGCAAGTACTGAGGAAGAGCACAGACAGCAGGACCACTAATTCCACAAGCCCTGAAGCAGGAATATGAGTGACAGGGGCACTTTGGTGAAGGTGCCCATTGCACTTCAGGCTGCAGGGCAGATGGGAGGGATCTGTCAGCCCAGCACCTCTTCATTCCCTCCGACAGTGGACACAGTTAATAGGTCCTTGTGGAGCTGGGTCATTTCAGTGACCACAGGAACATCAGGCCTGGACAGCAGAGCCAGAACCCACTGAAACCAATGCTGAGGCTCCACTGAGGGTCAGGTCTAGGCCAAGGAGGATATTTCTATCCAAATTAGCCAAGGGGAGGTGATGAAAGTTTTGTGGACCTGTGGAGCAAAAAGAATTCTCTGCCCACGCAGATCCAATGCAAACCAGTGCTTTTTGTTGGTTTGGGTGTAAAAACTGCCAAATGGCATTAACAGGTCCAATTCCTCTACCTTCTCTTTTCCACTACTTCTCTTTCTTTAAAAGGAAATTGTTTAAATGAGGGCAAACGTTGGCTGAAGGTAATTTGTATTGCAGTCTATTTCTAAGCATTCTTTCCTGAAAAGCTTTTGAACAATATTTTGCTTTTGTCTCCCATACACAGAGATATAATTTAATTATTGTGTAAAGCTTTCCAAAACATTACTGTTTAACATGACTTTTAGTATCCACACAGACTGGGAAAGTGCTAGGAGAAAAACTAACCTGGGAGTGACTCAAGTACTTTGACATCTTTGCTTGGACTGGTATCTGATTTGATTTTCTCCTGCCATTTGTTTCCTAGTGGAATGGAGCTCTTCAGAAGACTTTTCTCCTTTGGCTGGTGAAATAATTATGGATAATCTTCAGTCTTTGAGGTGCTCCATCACAGGTCTCAGAACAGTAAGTGCCAGAGGACTCTTTAGACCTTGATGACCCCCGTGATACAAAGATGGATAATTTGCATCCCGGCCTGTTGGTAATCACTGCAGTGCCTTTCTTGGAGCAACATGTTCCAGTGATTGAGCACAATATGTCTGGTATCCATAATCCAAAAGTGACAAAGGAATAGACAATTCAGCACGAACCATTCCATGAGTTATCATTCAGAGGGGAGATTGGAAAAGACTGGAGTGAAAGGTGCTGTTTTCTGGATCATGGGATAACCTTAGAGCAGATCAAAAGCTCTTGAGAGATCTAGTCCTGACTCTGATGACCAATACCTAAAATAACAACTCTTTCTCTTCTCCCTTTCAGGGAACACACATATTGGTGGAAATCATTTTAATTTTTGTTATTTATCTTTGTCTATCTGATTTACACCGATCAGAACTGGGTCAGCAATGGAGAAAATTGATGAATATTGATACGGATTCTTAAGCAGAATCATTTCGACCATGTGTCTGAAAGTCTTTCTCCTACATTCAGTGCCATTTGTACAAATGAATTTTGATTCACAAAATACTTGATGAAAACAAAGCCTCTCAAAATACAAGTATTCCCACCAGAAACAGCATCAGAGGGGCCAACCCAGCAGCCACTGAGCTGGAGCCTTTCCACTGAATCCACTGCACACTGAATCAGGCCTACCAAGTCAGAGTAGGGGGAGGTGTGGGTGTGGCCCTTGGGCAATGTCCCAAAATAGAGGCTCTCAAAATGAGAGAATAGAATAGAATAGAATAGAATAGAATAGAATAGAATAGAATAGAATAGAATAGAATAGAAAAAAAACCTTTTTTGACACTTTTTTCTAGCCTTTTATCTGAAGAAATCTGTGATTTGAAGCACACTCTTCCAGGGAGCTGAGCCACAATATGCATTTACTCTCTGTTTCTCATTTCCTAGCAAAAAAACAGAGTAATTGTACTTAAAATGAAGCCAGTCTGCACAGCCACTTCCATAGGTACATGTTAAGATCAGTGCTTACCATGTGCTTGTGTATACTCTCCAAAGTATGTAACATATTTAAATTAAAAGTTAAGCCTCCAGAAGTGCTCTGCACTGGCCTAGATTTATGCATCAAAATAAGTGCACTTATTACAGCCAAGATTTTTGAATGCAGGGATAGTTTTGACTCCAGCTGTTTCCATCTGCAGGGCCGGAGGTATTATGTCCATGTTTCAGCGTACAACATGAGAGGATGGGGACCTCCAAGGAAATCTACTCCTGAATATGCTTCTCCTTCAAGTAGGTTGAGTTTGTCTGCCCTTCCTAGTTTGATTGGTGATGGTGCTTTGTAAGAACTCCTTCCTCTTCAAAGAACAGAAAAAGAAAAATATCCTGGAGTTCATGATGTAATTGTCATGTCCTCTAGGAGTGAAATAAATAAATAAAAACTCCCTCAAAAATGAGCAAAATAATAATATATTTATGTGATATTTATGTCTTAGCTTGTATCCTTCTCCAGTCCTTTGACAGAACATTGTTGTCTAGTCATTAACACTTTAAAAAAATGAGAAATATTTTGACCTTTACTTCTCTTAACAGAGTTCTGATATATGGAATTTCATTTTTCAGTACAGGAATGGATCAAAAACTGAATCTGAGCTGCTGAAAGCAAAATACTTCCATGTATCTCATGTAATTTTGTATTCTGCCTTGTAGCATTACAGATCCCATTCACTGGACCATTCTTACAGCATCCTGTATGTCAAATACTCTAGTGTGGACACACATGTTGACAGGATCTAGACTGTAAGCACTGAAATGTTCCAGAAATGTCCAAAAGCCTTTTTTCCCCTTCCAACCTCTGACAGGTTTTCTCAGACTCCATTAGGACTGTGATTTGTCATTTGTAGTTTTTTAATCTATTATAATCACATTGTATTGTTAGTTGCTTTTGCAGACTTAGTGTTCCCTGCCAAACTGGCTCAGTGGATTACAGCTCCCCTTGTATTGATTAATGCAGTAAAGTGAGACTTTTCCTTTTATTGCATTAACACGAGCATTTATTAGGCTAATGTAGCAATTTAATAACCTTGCATGCTAATGTGAGAAAATACAGCAAGCTGTACCTACTCTCAGTAGTCCTAATGGAGAGGGTTGGATAGACAAGGCTCTGGCAGTACCATTGGCCCATTTTGCTTCAAGTTTGCTCTTGTTTGCTGCAGAATAATACCAGAATTAGGCTAAAGAAATACTCTGCTGGAGAACAAAAATGTGCTGCAATCATGGGACAAGTCTCTATGTGGACAACTGAACAACTCAGTGATGTGCAATTACCTTGATTATAGCCAGGTATAACCACACAGGACTGGCCCCAAAACCCACAGACTTACATCAGCTGGGGGACAGACTCTTTTACAGCAGCTGCAAGTTATCCAGCTAAATATTCCCAAAGAAGGGACACTCCTGCTGCATTTAGGCTGCATTTAGGACTGCAGCTTTGTATGATGTGAATTTTGCATCAGAGAGACAAGATGTTATTTACCACTAGAGTTACTGGAGTAACTTCAGAACTTCTTTACCCATGTGACTGCCTCCACCACTGGTTTTGAAAACCAGCAGATCTGTGCTTGGCAAGAAGGCAGCAATCTGACATTATGCCACTGCTGAATAACAAAATATGGCCCTAAGCTAAAATTAAAATGTGAATACATTCATACTCTGCAGAGTTGTGTGTAACAGCAGCCAGAAGTTTGTGCAGGGGAAATGAAAGCTTCAGGGCCTAATGCTGATCCATCCCAGAGCATCAGAGGTTTGTGACATCCTTGGAGAAGTGTCTGTGTATCAGTGAACACTTGCCACTGTCCTCCTGGTTTTCCCCACACACAGCAGCAGCCTGGAAGGTGGTGGCCAATGTTGTGCAGCTGCTCTATGAAATGATAGCAGATTTCTAGGCTTATTCATTAGCAGGTGAGAGATGGGCAATGAGGGAAATTGGTTTCCATGTCATTTTTAAGGTAGTCAACAATCTGGAGGTTCAAAAAGCACCGGGACAGAGAAATCATAAGAAATCTCAGTTTGGTGACACCAAAGCACTTTGAGCTTGGTGAGTTCCAGTTGGTCCCTCTTGGCTGCTCACAGAAGATCCAAGGACATTATCCCCACACAGAGCAATAAATGCAGCTGGCCCTGGATCTCTGCAATAGCCCCCAACACAGGGGACAGCCCCTCTGCAGCTGTCACACTGCCCACAGGCTATCGGGATACCAAATGTCTTCTCTTTCCAGCCTTTCAGGGGCTTACTCTAGCTGCTACTAAATGTAAATAAATAGGTATTTATATCCCTGGCATAGTGAGCCCATTGGAAGGAATGTTTGACTCCAAACTTGCACTAGAAACTAGATCTGTATATTTAGTGAGTGAGCAAACTGTTGGTGGCTGTGAGTATGCACGTGGCCTCTGTGCCAGCAAGATGGAAGCGTGTCTCCTGTGCAGACAGATCTCTTAATACCCTGATTCACCATTACTTTGGGTCAGGAAATGAGTGCAATACTCTTATCTCTTTACAATCAAAGTATGAAAACAGCCAAGTCTGGAATTAAAAAGCACCTCTCTAACTAACGCACACAATTTTTTCCTCCTATTCGTCATAAGTTCGGTTTTTAAAATCAAGATTGAAACTGTCACTAGCAGCAAAGGAGTGAAAACAAAGTCTGTTGGAGGTGGAGGTTTGTGGGACAGAAACCGCAGCTTTTTGCCTCAGGAGTGCAGTGCTGAGCAGCCCGAGGGCTCCAGGGCAGGAATTGCCAGCGTTCCTTCAGGCCACTGCCGGGAGCAGATCTCCTGAACTGATTTTACATGGAACATGTGTCTCTGGCTACAGAGCAAGCTCTGGGTGTGGGAAGATGTTCATTCCCCACTTTGCAGTTTCCTATAAACTGGAGTCGAGTGTCTGAAGCCTCCCAGTGTCTGAAAAAAGAGGCAGAAGGAGCAGAAGTGTGATCTTAGTGAGGGGCTGAGTGTTGGGACAGGCTGGGAGCAGCTCTGGCTGCAGCAACAGGGCCCATTCATGTACTGAAGAGAAATAGTCATTGTCTAGTCAGGCACTACAGGAGCTTCTCAGAGCTGGTTGGGAGCTCTTTGTTAATAATCATTATGATTAATTACCCAGCTGGCACAAGGCAAAGAAAACTCGGTGTACAAGTAACAACAGCAGAGTCGAAAACAACTCCTCCTGCCTGCAGAGATGTAAAACTCCTCTGAAGCCAAGAAGGACCAGAGGCAAGAAAATATTTTTAGACCTTCTCCCGCACCTTTGTGTTTCATTTCTGTTTATTTCCTTTGTTCAATAGACTGGAAAGACTGCAGTGGAAGAGAACCTCGGCACAGGGGACACACTGAGGCCCTGGAACGCCTCCTTCAGCAGGTTCGAGCAGCTCATCAGCACTATAATTGCAGAGGTAAGGATAAATATCTCTGTGGTAGGGCACCAGCTGAAGCCTCTGTGGCGCCGGTAATTTTAGCAGTTTTCTAACTAGGTCATACCTTCTCATTCATCAGGAAAAGAAAGATATTAATATTGGCCCATCTGGAATCACTTTAGCACACTATCTTGCTCTTAACCCTTGAAATTAGTTGGATGAAAACATCTGAAAGCTCGAATGCACACACACAGGCACACCCTTTCCCCCTCTGTACCCTACACACCTATGGATTTGTTTTTCCCTACAAATTAGTTTCGCACAGGATTCCACTAAAATGTTTCAAGGATGTCTCTTTTATTTTTTTCTATAAGGAAATACTTTAGAAAGTTAACAACTGGTTTGGATCAAAAGAGGGGAATTGGCTGCCTCCAAATGGAAGACACTAAGTACTCCAGTGGATGCCATTGCCAATCCATAATGAAAAATACTTGCACAATGCAGTGGGCAGATAAGATTGCTACATTTCAAAATAGAATGGATCAAAACTAGGGGAGAGTTCGAATCTCAGCCAAACTTCATTCATGAGAAACAGACTGTGCCTTTAATAGCTCAAGAGCCAAGGCAACAGCTTGGCATTCTTTTTAAAGCATATATAAAAACTCCTGTTCTATACGGGTTGTTGAAAAGTACTATTTATTTTCTTAAAATAAACTTCTAACTGGAATAATGCTTCATTGCAAAGGGAACTTATTTCAAACTGAAAAGTTAAACTACCATGAAGTTTTCATTTTTCTTCACCTAGTATGACTGCTATGACAAGCTGCATCAATTGATTTAAAATCATAGGAATACTTAGGGCTAAAATCATCTGGCTGAAATGAAAAGATGCAGCCTTTGTTCTTTACGTGCAAATATGTCACCATCACAATGATCCACAGTCTGCCACAACCCATTGTAACCATAGCAACTTAACCTATTCATCTAGGGTGCTTGGAAAGGGAAAGAAGATATTGCAAGAAAATGTTGTTTCCCTAATTAAAATTCATGCAAGCATTATCACTTGCAGGTGGTCTTGGTACTGAAAATACAGATGATGTATTCTATCTCACCTAGCTTTTTCAGGCTATTAAAGAGTATAATGTAGGTACCATTTTTCCACAGTACAGTTTTTCCTTTCTGGAGTTAGTGCCCATCTCAGGTCTTTCCTGCCACCTTCCAAGTGAACAGGGAGTAAGTGATGGACCATCTGAAACTATTCTCAGTATAGATTGTTTTACTGACATACCAGTCTGGAACAGGAGCAGGTATAAACAATATGCAGAAAATCCCTCCTTTTGAGAATCTGACACCAGGGCCTGGTTCTTATAAAATTCCACCACTCCAGAAATTAACCCCAGCCTCGAAGCAGAGCACAGACAACTCTGTTGTTGATTTCCTAACTCCTTTTCCTTAAATAATAAATAACAACAATGCAAAAAATCCGTTTCGCTCCAAACAGTTTCTTCTGTGCCCGAAAGGCTGCGGGAGCTCCCATGGGGCAGCACCACACGTGGAGTCAGCCTGAGCAACACCCATGCCTACAACCAAGTAAAAATCTCATAATTGCTTCTAATGCCAGCATTACACAGTAGTGTGTTTTGGATAAATCAGGATGGTAACATCATAGGAGAACTTTTGGAACTTACTTGATGATGTCAAGGGAACTTGACTGATGTCAGTCCCTTGTATTTCACTGATTTGGTAAGGCATCAAGACAAAGTTTGCAGGAAAAGTAAGAATTATGCCATCACTTTGACTCTGAAATTTGATTCTGGTATTTATCAGCCTCAGTGGAATCTGAAGAGTTTGGTCAAGGATCTGAGATAAGCTGCTGTGCAAGACTGACAAGCCCAAATAATGGCTTTCACTTCATATAATACAGAGGCCTGATCTAGATTCTTAATTAATGTACATTTGCATGGTTCAACCCACAGGGATAGAAATCAGCATGGCCATGCTGTTATACACAGGCTGAGGAACTGCCCAGGCATTTATCCTTTATCTTTACCCTGCTTCCCTCTACTAACTCCTTCATCTAACTCTGGTTGGATGTCAATACTGTGATCTCTGTTTGCCCCATTTGGTTTAGAGCTGTCAGTGAACAGCTGGACATTGTTTGAGGAGTATCCCTGGATCTGCCAACAACCACTGATTTGTCTGTGGTTTATTAATGAGAGCAGAATCAAACTCTGTGTGAATTAAAGCTCTATGAGGACAGATGGAACTCAAACCTGGTGTCCAGGCACCTTGGCTGTTCCCGGGGTGATTCCTGTTGGGATATCCCATTCATGCTGCTCAGGCTGGCTGGAGGAGAGTGAAGGATGAGTACAGGGGAGGTGGAAAAACTGAAGGTAATCAATCTAGAAGGTCTGAGATTACTTGGATAGCACAGGCAAAAGCCTCAGAAGACAGAGGAGCTGGAAGGGCCAGGCTGTGTGCTGGTGCTCCGGTGGGATCTGGGAGGGGACATTGCCCAGATTCCAGGCAGATCCTTTGCCCAGGTCTGTTCATTCAGGCTCTGCCTTTTGCCCTGTGCTCTGCATTGCAGGGGCTGGAGAAAACAAGCTTACAAAAATACCAGGAAGAATACACTGGAATGTACAGTGAGTTTAAGAGCTTTTGGAATTAGATCAGCTGTTGCTTTTGAACCTGCTCTGTGATATGATGAAATCTCCTAGGGAATTACTTAGGAAGCTTTGCTTTCATATGTTTAATCTTCTGGAAAACCCTGATGATTACAAACAACAGTCATCCATTTGTCTTCATAATACCATGCTACAGACTATCATAACTGAGTTACTACAATTGTATGTCCTGGCAACACTTCAAATATATTTTTAAGTATTTTTTTTTCTTGTAGCTCATTTTTTTCCAAACAATTCTGAGTGGATTAAGCAATTGTGTGATGCTTCATTAAGAAAGGAACCCAACTCTTCAGTAAAATTCTTACCAGATATTTTCTTTCTGAAGTTTAATTTTACTGGACAAGTCAGAAGAGAAATAAGTATGTTCTAATTGTAACTTGATTCACAAGCAGAGCACATAGTTTTAATTGCCTTTAACAAAGAGAAGGATCTCTGATTCCCCAGGACATTTAAAATGTTTAGATTATAATTGTTTCTGAGAATATACATAAGCAGACTTGAGAACCAAGCCATAAACTGAGTTTAGGTAGGGAATTTAAGAAGTTACAGTTTTAGCTTTTGAGTCTGACTTTGTCATCCAAGACATACCACACAGTGGTAGAAGACTGTCAGGCTTCTTCATGAGATACAGAATTTTCTTTTGAAAGACACCCCACCTTGAGGTGAGGTAATACAGGATCTGTCATGGTCTCGAGCTATTGAGGTGTCTGGCCATTTTAATTTCTATGTGGAATGATGTCTCCATGCACATTATCCCAGTGTCAGCTGTCTGCACTGCTAAAAATGTGCAACTTTAAATTGAGTTTGAATTCATCTGGAAGTTTCCAGCCATTCAATGTATTTTCATAAGGTTATACAGTAAGTGAAAACTCTAAACCCCATTTTATGCCCTCCACTAGGAATTTCAGTGGGATCTAGCTCATCTTGTGCTACTTTGCTTCCCTATCCAGGGTCACTCCAACAGATATTTAGCTGTTCCACAGACTGCCTGGCTTGTGGGGCCAAGATCTCAGATAATTTTGCACTGAGGTAATTCCATTTACTTCACGCCTGCCCCACTTGTCTAGTGACAGGACAAAGAATTCCAGATGATCTTCCTCCTCAGGGACATGGCACAGCATAACACACATTCCTTAGAGACCCCAGATACACACAAGCATGAGTGGGCATTGTTCCTGTTCTTCCATGAGGTTGCTCTTAAGCATTAGCTGTACTTACATTAAAAACTGCAAAGGCTGCCAATGTCATAAATACATCTTTTTATTTAATTGCCCATTTCAATCCAGGTTTGAATGCTTCTGATCTAAATCTAATCATTGGGAATTCTCTCATCTCATCTATGTGTTCATTCCTAGGCTTCTATTAAAAGAGCTCACAGCTCTATTGCTGTATCATTTATTGATATAAACTTACTGTGTTGCTACTGGTGCTTTTCTATGGAGTTACTCCATGTTATTTATTAGTTAATTAAGTAACGGCCAAGGTTCCATTTCCTGCAGATCCAAATTATCCTCTAATCTCAGCTCCATGTTTTCTGGCTCCTACACACATGTTACTGTAAAACAAAAGCAAACAGCAACATAGGAGACTTTACAGTCTCCATCTCGTTTTACATTATTTCTTTTGCTGTTGGCTTCTGCAAAGCTGTGGACTAAACCCAAACCACTGAATAGCCCAATAACATATATTTCACTTGTAATGTGCCCTCTTATTTTAATGCTGCAGTCTCTGGGAGTTTTATACAGAATTATGTTGCTTTGCCTTCAGCAATTTCCTCCTCCACTCCCTCTGTATAGATGGAGGGAATATAGAAGAAAATAATTAAAATGAAATTTATATTCCTAAATTGGTCTTAACCTTGGAAGAAGGAAACAGGAAGACAGGAGTTTTCATGTAGCATTTGGTTTACATTACTGCAATACACTGCAAATGTTCCCAGTAAAATAACAGTTATCTGAGGAGCTATGGTAGAAATGTAAATTAGTATTTGTAAAAGGAAAGGAAAACAAAGGTCAGTTGCTTCAAAGGAGCAGTCATGGATTTGGATGAGTCTGTTAAAACTAAGCTGAAGAGTGCACTGGAGAATATGCCATGGAGAACAAGTTTGCACTGGAAAGACAAGGGATTTGATGATCTAATAAGTCTCATACATCTGAATTATATGATTTCACCCCCAACAGAACCTTGCTCTCTTTGTACTCGCTGTTCCACAGAGCAGTAATTATTGCTAACAGTGTGTCTGCTTTCTGGGGTTTTCAACGTGCGAATTATGGTGCAAATTTATTCAGCATTTAAAAATACGCTGAGCACTTCCACAGATGGGGTTGTGACAGCAGCAAATTTAGATGTTCTTTAAATGTTCAAACTTAGAACTCAGCAGGGAGACACAGACAGACACCTCCCATTCTGGAGGTAAGTGGCAAACAAGTTCCTCTGAGAACACCTAAGCAGATGATCAGCAGCTCTCAGCAAATGCTTCTTCATGAGTCATGTTTTTTTCCCACTGGAGAAGGGTGTCCCTCAAAATGTTTCACGCTCCCATCTGGATGGGGATCCATGATTCATCCGAATAAACAAGTCAGATCCTGGAAAACTGAGATGCACTTTCACAGCTGCGTTTTTCTTTTTGCCTTTCTTTTTGCCTTTCTTTTCCCATCGCAGTAAATAGCTGAAGAATGAACTCTTTTTTTTAATTATTAAATATTCCTGCTGTTTCTCTTATAACAGCATTAAACAGGAAAGACATTGCAAAAGACAGTGAAAAAAAAAAAATCAAACAGTGTTTAGTGCCTTTAAAATGCCATGTGTGGACAACTGACAGTGCATTATACAATCCTGCATGTCCCTGACTGCCATCTATTGGCATCCCCTCCAACCCTGCTCACAGGTACACAGGTGTTCTCAGCTTGTGAGGTTCCACTCCCATGGGAATGTACTTCTTTGGCTTACAAGGCCATGCATGAGAGAAGGAAAGACATTAGGTCAAAATCACCAAAGTGAAAAAGAACACAGTGTTATAAAAATTTAACAACATTTTTTTTTTAGAATACTGGGACAATATATGAATTTACAAAATCCTTCTAATTGAGAAAGCTGGTCTGGAGGTCCTGGCAGGCACACAGCAGGTCTCAGCTTCCTTGGATTCCAGATTAGTAGGGAGCAAAGGTAACTGTGAAAGCTCTGAGGCAATTCAGGTGAGTGGAAGTTGTGATGGGGAAAAAAAACCCCAAGCAAAACCAGATGCATTTAATGTGATACAGAGAAAGATGAAGGTCGACCTCATTGTCACCTTAAAGCTCTTCCTGAGGTTAGACTGGTGATGCTGTGATATTAGTGACTGCCAGGTCAGTTCTTAGAAGCTTAAGCTAAAAGTGGAGAGAAACTGAAGAATTACAACACCTAAAATGTTGACTGAAGGTTCAAATCTATTCTTGGGTTTTTGAGCTCCCTTGCAAAATTCACACCATTAAGAGTAGTACCTAGTGCTGGTTCAAGTTATGCTTTGCCTAGGAGCCAAACATTTTTATCTAGTCTGAGTTTGCTGCAAGTAAGGAAATTGTTTGCTGGTATCACTGAGTCAATGAAAACACAGTCAAAGGGTTTGAGCAATTTCTAAATGTTGCTTTTTGAAAGGAATAAAGAGGACACTGACTGAAATTTAGTATTGTGGTTCAAGAAACAAAGGTTCTTTATGAGGCACTAACCGAAGTTTAAGAGCTGGGCTTGGTTTACTTCTTTTTTCCATTTCAGAAAGTTCTAAATTACAAAATGCTGGTCGCAAGCAATCGGTTTCCAGGAGCCTGAAGCACCTTTTCCATTCATCAAACAAGTTTGTGAAGACCCTGAAACGGTTTGTCATTCATTTCATCTCCCAGACATTCCGAGTTTTAGCTGTTGTTGTTGTAATAGCAAAAAGCACCTTAGAAATCTGTGTGAAGATGCCCCTACCAATGCAAGAGCAATCAGACAGAATGAACCTGATAAAATCACACCCATGTGAGACTGACAGGGAAATAAAGCTCCAGCCCCGACTGCAATCAACAGAATCTGTTCACTGTTACTCTTGGAAATGGAGTCAAACTGTAACAGAGGGAAATATTCTGTGCAAAGTGCAGCTGCTGAGGTATTTGGGAAGCACTGCCTCTGTTGCTGCTCAGTAATGAAATTGTGACATTTATTTCATTCATAACACAAAGTGCAGAGCTCAGATAACATGTTTGAATAGTCCACTGGCAACAAGCTACACATGCAGAATTCTCTAACAGGTTTGCAGTCCAGTGTGACCCAACCCTCAGCCATGATAATTTAGCAACTGGAAGTTGCTTATGCTGGAATTATTTCTTCTTTCATTGCCAGGAGTGTTCAGTTTGCTTTTTCTCCTTTGTATTTTGCTAAGAGTTTGATTCTTTCAGAAGAGCTCTCCAGAGTCTTTAAATTCCCTACGGCCACTACTTAACCTATGTAACTAATTGCAAGGGTAAATATTGAGGGGAATGATCTCTATAAACAGTTTTGAAGATATGTTGGCCAAATTACACTCAATTACACTAATGTAAATCCATAATAACCCACCTGATCTCAATTCAGTTACCTCAGATTTGCTCTGAAGTAAACATGGGCAGAACTAAGCACATTAATGATAAGTTTAAGTAAAATTTCTGATTTCCAAAGGGCATAAAGCCTCCACTATGTACTGTGTACTCTGGCAAAATTCTCACTGAAACTAAATATCAATGGCTTGCACAGATTCATAATTTCTTAGATTCACATAGTCTCACATCAACTAAAGTGATAAGCTTCCCAAATATTATTTAGAATTCACTGGCTGAAGTTGCATGATCTATAGAACACAGAATTTAAGACCAGATGATTCAATCTCTCTCCTCAGAACTTAGCATCTATGATTCTTTGACTAAATTTGGCATGGATGTGAATAGACATGAAAGGTGTTTGATAGTGTTTCCTTCTCTCTTTAGGGGACTCTACTTATGTGTTATACTTTTTTACAAAGACAATTTGTTAGTAACCAATGAAGATCAAATCCCAATTGTGGAAATCGATGACTCTCACAGTAGTTCAGTTATGCAGGATTTCCTGTGGTTCACAAAGGTAATGGGAGTCTAATTTCATATATTGCTTCTGCAAATCTGTTGCTAGCAGTGCCTAGGCCTCAGCTCATTATTCTGAATACATGAAATGATATAATTAACAAGCAAAATGATGAAGTGCTTTATCGCTCATGTTAAATGCAATTTTCACAAACCATTTATGTGGACTAAATTCTGACTGGGTCACTGACAGCAGCACAATTAACTCTCCAATGTACAATCCTACATGAGTGATTGCTATGTGGGTACATAGAGGTTTTATGAACGTTTAGAGAAAGAGCCTAAAGAAATAACTAGAAGCTTTAAATTTGCTATTGTGGCTGTGCCATCACTCAGGTTGTCTTCATGCTATTCTTTCTATACCCCAAAAACAGTAAATCAATTTTGTGCAATAGTCCAAAATCAATTGAAACAGGTGCCTGACACTTACAGAACACCTTCTGTGTCTGAGTCCGTATCTGTGTCATGTTTATCCAGGCAGCTCTTTGCCAGCCACAGAAACTCAAAACGAGTGATACCCACTGATTTTTCCAAGTCCAAAATGCTGTTTAGCTTCATGTCTGCTTTTGTAAGTGCTGAGAACAAAACCTGATTGAACTGGATATGTTTTTGCAGTTGTCTTGCATGTGGGATGACATCAGGTGGCTGAGGCAGAACATGGCTGTGTCTGTGTCCTCATCCACAGCCCTTCAGGCCAGGCAGAAGATGCTTTCAGCAGCAGCACAGCTACAGGTGGGTTCCCTGGCATATTCTTGGCTATTAACTCAGTGACTTTCTGATCTCCAAGGCACAGTGCTGCCAGCTGTCCCTCCAGCCTGTTTTTTGGAGCAGCATTATCATCTATAGAGTAATGAAGCACTGAGCCCCTCCTGCCAGCTGGGAGCAAAGAGTCACATTAAAAGTGAGGAGAAGGAAACACAAAGAAAAGAAACAGCAGTGGCAGATGAAGAAACAAACAGATATGAACCCGTAAATAATGACCACAGACAAGCCTGTGAGTTTGCAGGTTGGGAATTCAAGAGTTATAATCCTAATATTTGCTGCGCTTAAGTCTCTTATAGGCCTATTTGTTATTAATTATTAATCTATTAATGAAGCATTTAAACTCTGGGTAAGATTCAGCACTCCCTTGTGCTGTATGAGGACCTGCAGCAGTAGGCAGCTTCTGTCCCTGACAGGAAGGACAAACACACTGCTGAAGTTGCCAAAATATGCTCTTTATTCACCCATGGCTCACAAACTACTCAAGTACAGCTTCTAGGGCAGAGTCACACTGTCTGACAAACAGGATGGCCCTGGTGGTGTGGATTGTCAGTGGGGAAATAAAAACAAATCTTTCATTAAGTTCTCCATTGAGCTGCCAAAATTTTTAGGTTCAAATGTCCCTTTGTGCACAGAACAAGTCAGATACCTATTTAGACCCTTAAAAACAGAGCCTAAGAGAGATTAAGTGGTGCACAGATCTTGCCAGTGGTAAGGACAGCAGCACTACATGTACAATTCATGCCATGTGTTAAAGGCATAGCAGTGACTCTCAGGATTGTTCTAGTCCAACCTCTGCTACAGATACAACCTGAGTCACTTAAACCTTCTGTGTCTGTGTCCACTACTCGTTATGCAAATAGAAATTATCTCCAGAAGAACATTTTGACATTTATTGTAAAGCTTTGAAGGTGCTTTCATGATACCATAAAATCTCTAGCTGGAAGGCAGATATTTTCATTAAAATATTTGCTTTTATGGGAAAATACATTTTCAAAAAACTGTGTGCACAACCCTTACAGGAAAAAAGTATATCCAGGCCTCACTTTCTGCTACCTTTTGCTCGAGTGGAGGCACCAAAGCTTCCCAGAAGTCTGTGGCACAGCCATGGAGTTAATGAAGATCCTCATCGCTGGGCACGTGTTGGCCACACGTCATCCTGCAATAACCTGCTTTACAGCAGCTCTGAGAGCCACACACTTTGGGGCCAGTATTAGGAATATCCATGTGGGGTTTTGTTTTACATCTTTTGGCAAGGCACGCTGCACAGGAGAGCAGCCTTCCTGGGCAACCACCTGTCTTGACTGATTTCCCCAAAGTGCCCCGAAATATATGGAATGCCAGCCTGCTGCACCTTTATTGGAGGACCACCTGTGTGAAGCAGCAGCTGCCTGTCAGTCCTTGGAGCTGTCACCAGAGAAAGTTTTAACTATATCTGCCCAATATTCCCTCTGGTGTGGTTGGCTCAGCTCAGGTAGCACATATTCCTGGGGTTAGCTCAGCTCCATTCCCTCTGTGCAGATTCCCTTCAGCAGAGCATTGCCAGCCTGCATGGACTGCACTCAGGGATAACCAGCATTCCCAGTACATCGTGGTATTATTTGTTACCAGGGATGCAAAGCCCTGAGATACAGCAAATGTGCCCATGTGGTGTATTGCTCTGCTGAATTTCTGGGAAATTTATTGCCCTTGATGTCTGTTCTTTCAGCTTGGTCCCCTGATGAACACAGGGATTGTCACCAATCTGCCAGCCTCGAACGGTGTGTGGCCTAATGGGATCCACCAGCGGAAGGATCTCAATAAAGTTTATATGGTTGAATACATTTTATTGAGGAAGTTAATAGACTGACTCCACAGGAATTTAGGACAGAATGGAAAAGATCAGTGACAACACAGCTGCTAAGGGACTAGATGGGGAGATTCAGAGGCAACAGGGACTGCAACTTTGCCTGCTGTTACCACCAGACAACTAAAGCAAACAAAACACAAGTGATGGGGTGCCAAGCTGAGCAGACACAAAACTTTTTTAGTATATTAATCAGTCCCACATTGATATTAGTAGGTCCCCTGTTCTCTGTGCTGGAATCCATTCACAACACACACTCAGTGACAGTAAAGAGCTGTTTGTTTTCATCTCGGCACATTCACGTGTTGCAGTGATTAATATGACAACTAGATGGCTATGTCTGCTGCAGTGACTTGTCCTAGCTGGAGACACATGGATTAATACAAAATGTGCACTCAAGACAGCCAGTGTTAATCAGAGATGGAGGCAAACCTCAAAAGGCACAACAGTTAAAAAAGGCAGAGGGGAGGTGCTGTATAGACACCAAAAGTCTGCCCTGGAGAGGGATGGATAAAGCTAAAATTATTATGCCACATAAAGGGCAGTCACTGTGCTGACTACCTAGAGCTTATAAACAATTTAATAATACAGTTTATAAGTATATATTACCTGCTAAGTACAGATAAATAATTTCAGGGTAATCTCCCAGTGTACAATGTCATGGTTAATGTACAGCACTTCTCTAAACATACAAAGTGCTTCATTGTGAATTCGAGTTCTCATTTTAAACTATCCCTCTCCCTTATCCAGCTAACTGTAGATCTCTTGAAAAATCACAAAGTAATGAGCATATTTTAAATGTTAGGCATTTTTCTTTAAGACATCTGGGAATCTCTTCAGTGGCTGGTCACTGGATTGAGTGTGTTTGCACCTATAAGCAGATGCCTTACTGTGTGAGGAAAGGGATTTTGACCAAAATATGTATTTTATGTGGAGCCTTTTAAAATTACTTTTCTTTAATCCCCACATATTTTCCTGGAGAGCTTTGCCCTGGTAGTTTTGTTAGTTTCTGCCTGTTTTGTCTAGCACATTCTTGGTATCTGAAGTAAAAGCAAAAGGGTCCGTGTCTTTTCGAATCCTGTGTTTCTTCACAAACACACTCCACAGTTAAGCTACAGAATTATTTACATTCAACACAAATATCTCTTGCTTTTGTTCCTGAAAATAGTCTGAATAATTTTAAAACAGGGAACAGAAAATAGAGATTACAGTTAATGGAGAAAACATTTGAAGTGTCCGTTACGAGTGATTTGGGGAAAGAGGAAGAATTTTATATAATCTCTGACATTTGGTTCTGGGGAGGTTCAGATAAACACCAAGCTCCTCAGTAAGTTCATATTAAAGGAGTCACCACTGGACTAACATTGAGTGCTTCTGAAAATTGCATCCTTCATCTTTACATGACTGAGTAAAAATAGGAAGTTCAGCCCAAATAAGTGAATTACTTTGCAGCATTTCCTTTACAAAGGCATTGGGTTGTAACAGTCTTTCTGCTGTTCTCCATTAAACACTGGACTAAACCCTGCCGGACCAAATACACTGGAGGACCCACAACTCAATCCACAAACACAACCTATGGAAAAACTTTTCCTTTTGCCACTAAATGATCCGACTGCAGGGGAAGGGTTTGAGAAACACCGTGTGTCCAGTTTTTATTGAAGTCAACAGGACTGATGTCAGCGAGCACAAAGCTGAGTTTAAAAAAATACTCGCCTACTATGTGATAAATAACTTCTATTTTATAATTTCCTTGTTTTCTAGAATTTGCTGGGAACTCACAACTTAGGCAGAGTTTTTTATGAACCAATCAAGGATCGACATGGCAATATGCTGATAGTTACTGTAAGAGAAGTGGAGAGTCTGTATTCATTTTTTAATGGCAAATGGATGCAGGTATCCAAACTACAAAGCCAGAGGAAATCCCTTTCAACTCCAGAGGAGCCAACAGCATTAGACATCTTGCTTATAACAATCCAGGTAGTGCTTTGCTTCTCTTACTGTGTGTTATTTGCTTTTGTAAAGCCTGTGCCAGAGCCCTGACTTTTGGAAGCGTCTTGTAGAATTTTAGGCCAAAGTCCAGTGCCCAATAAAATTAATGGCAAGGCTCCCACTGAAAGCAAAGACTTATATTACTTCCAGTGGGTCTGGGATCAGATCCTTAATATGCAAAATATCCAAGAGATTCAAAAGAAATTATTTCAAAGTCCTAGCAGAGAATAGCAGTTTCTATCTGTTTCGGGAAACCACGCTATGGAATTCTGTAGCAAGGGATATAAAAAGCTTTAAAATTCTCTGGGATGCTCTTAAGCACCTATACAGACACTTAGAATTTCTACACTCCATAAGATTTTTCCATCCAACCTTGAAAACCAAATCTAGGTTTTAAACTTTACTGTTCTACTTAATAAACTTGTTCTGTGGGGTTCAGGGTTCCTTGGAGCCTGGTATAGTTGCTAAAGAATTCTTTACTAACCATAACCCACCTTTAATTTCTGCATAACGTGCTCCTAGACCTACAATTAGGAAAATACCAAGGTAAGGACTGATCTTGGAAGTTGTTTGGCATAGTCAGTTCAGTTACCAAGACTGAGAGACAGGGGGGTTCAGCCCTTCAAGAACTGGGGTATCTGTAAATTCAAATTAAACAGTTTATGTTAAGATTAATACATGTTTTCTGTAGGTAACAGCGACCTACTTCTCATAATATATCAGTAGCCAATCTCCCTAAAAATCAGTTGCACAGTTACCCAAAATACAAGACAAATTGTCATCTTAGTCCCTTCTTTAGCACCCTCAAGAAGAAGATGACTTGCTGTGGTTAATTTTTGAATTAGGGGCACTTTCTCAGGCAGAGACTCTGCTTTTCATACCGGGAAGTGACAGGCAATCAAAATACATGTTACCAGGTTTTAGGAACATTAAAAAATTTCCAAAAGACAATAAAACTTACCTGATCTATGTTAGATTTAATGTATTAAAGTGCGTTAAAGGTGTAGAAAAATGTCAATCTGGGCAAAAGTTTTATATTAGGAAAAGCAAAATACAGGCCTGATCAGATTTCCACAGAGATCCTAGTGGAAAAAATGTTCCCCTAATGGTTTACACATTCCTATCTAATGCCCACCCTTTCTTCTATTACTTGTTTAATCATCGAATGGGTATTTTGTTCATGAAGTGCTTGTGAAAATGAGGGTCTAATTGCACTGGTCAGAGCCAAGCATAGCACTGGCAGATAATTTGATGGTTCCAAGAGCAAAGGCATAAGGCCAGGTGTCTTAATCCTCGCCCACTGCAGAAGCACACATTTCTCAGGATGGCAGCAGACATCCCTTTTTGGGTAGTTCTGGGGGACTGCTATACCTAGCCTTAAAAATGTCTCCTGGCCTCAGCAAATACACCATCAATACTCATTTCTCCTATGCTCCATTTGTTGGTAAGGATATTTGCTCAGAAAATGTTGCCACTAATTAAATTCTGTAAAAAACCAAGCCCCAGGCTCGCAGGGAACTTCCTGGTGACAGCAGGTGATACAGAACAGGTTTTGGAGAGCTGTAGGCTGGGATTTCTCTGGGGACAGTCCTGGCTCAAGCAGCCACTCTCTCCCACCTGCCCCAGGTGACAGCTTTTCCCCAGTGCTCTGTCTGTGCAGCCTTGCACCAAAGCTGAACCAGGGAACTGCTCTGCCTGAAAAACAACTGCTCCTCTTCCCAAGTTGTTTTTCAGAGGAATCAGTTCCCTGACCCAGCTCACTGCTGAAATGATCAGACAGGAGGCAGAAGTGGGGGTTATTTAAGCCAGTTTAAACACCACAGTTGCAGAAGATTGAAAGCCCAGGTTGTTAGAGCCAATTCCTGCATGACATGGAGAGCTTAGGGATCCTGTGTATGGCTTTAAGTAAGAAGTTGTCCAAGTGCATCCAAGCTACCAGGGATTATTCTTATGCTTAAGCATGTGCTTAAATGCTTTGCGAATTTTGAACACACTTGAAACAAAAAGACGGCTGTAAAAACATTTGTTGCTTTTTGATCTCAAACTCTTCTGCTTATGTGGAAAAAAAATATGAGATTTTTATGTAGGACTGTTTCCCTTAAAACAGGACATACTTTCCTATCACAAACGAAGTCAGCAACGCCTCCCTCCCGGCCTGTATCTGGGTTACCTTAAACTCTGCAGCTCTGTGGATCAAATCAAAGTGCTGGTGCTGCAGAAGTTGCCCAATGTCCTGTGTCATGTTAAAATCCGGGACAACAGCAATGTCTCCAAGTAAGTAAATAGTTATATGTATTTACACACACAGACACACAGAAGAGAGAAAGAAAATTTGGTTTTAAGTTCGAAACAACTGATCAAATGTAAACACCAAGGCAATTCTGCCATGGCAGAGTTGTGGGTGGCACAAAGGTTTGGCTCAGGTGTGGGCCATCCCAGAGATTGGCTCTGAGCTAAACAGGTGCACCTGTGTTTTCCCAGCAGTCTGAAGGCCAGCCCAGCACATGTGCACATGATCCTATTGGTTTCTAAGGATGGCATTCCATGGTCATTCAAATTCTGCACAGGGGTAATGACCTGTTCATAAGATTACAGCCTGCAGCCCCGATTTGGCCTCCAGTGGATTCAGTGCCACCCTTCCTGTGGATTTTCACTGACCACAGGCTGCTGGTGTGGGTGATTTTCCTGTTTATTCTCTTGTGTCATACCTGGTTTGTCATTCTAAACCACAGCAAACACACAGCAACTGAAAACCATATTTACAAATGTGACCACCCAATGAACTGCTGTGCTCTGGGAAAGCCATTTTCCCTTTGTCCACACCTTCCCTTATCCACTGACAAGTGCACTGCTTGTACTGCCTGGTCCTTGCCTAGTGGGCAACATATTTAAGTGGCTTTTTTTTCTGGAGCTTTTTAATCCCATGTAATTTCAGAAACCAGCTGAGAATTTTGCACGAGGAAAAAGGAACTGGATATCTACATGGATAACAAGGATATCCAGAATGTAGTAGTTAATACTAACAACAATGTTGGAAGGAATATAAAGCCTAATGCTTCAGAGTTTATAACAATCCCTGACTCTTGAAGTTTAAGACCAGATCTTTATTTAGGAGCAGACTGTACCACATCTATTACTTGTCTTGTAGTGGGATTTCCTGTACAGTTTTTTTTTCCTTGAATGTCTGATTCTGGCTGCTTTTCAAGACTGAATACTGGGCAGGGTGAATTAAGGATTTGATCCAGAGAGATGATTCCAATGTTTATCAGGTCTCAAATGGATATATGTTGAGCAAAGCTGGAAGTTCTTTGGCTGCAGTGAGTAGAAGAGAGAGCATCACAGAGATTAAACTGTCCACTAATTGTTGTCATTTCCAAAGCATGTTTTTTAAATGCACTGTAGTAAATAGGGAACAAAGAATATGAAAGAGAAAACCTGGAGTGAGAAACCTTAGTGAAATATTTCAAAGGCAGCTGGACTTTCAGAGGCTTGCAAGGCATGTTCAACCTGGTGTACATGTGCTAGAAAAATTAAACTTTTCAAAGTTAGATTTTTAGCCCCAAACAGTTGAGATTGCACAGGTTTAGAACGTTTGGGTATATGAGGATTAAACGATCAACAGATCCCAAATGCACATACACTGAATTCCTGCTTGTGCACTGAACTTTTGTTATATTTCTAATTTTAACTTGACTCAACATACAGAGATGAGTGGGAATGGATCCAAACACTTTCTGGCTCAGAATCTGTGGAAAGTATGGATCATACTTCAGACTGCCCTACTCAATTGTTCTTGTATGAGCTCCAGACGGCAGTGAAAGCTCTCCTCAAACAGATCAACCTACCTCTGCATCAGGTATTTGCCTCTGTGGTATTTATCACCTTTTTAAAAACTGATTCTTAAGAACACAACTAAGAGCTACAAACTGTGTAACTTGCAATTAGAGATTCAGTGTCAGGGCTACAAGGCAAGCAAAGCAGAGCAGTTTTGTATTCTGTTATTTTAAGTGTGTGGAGGGGGGGACATCTCTGACAAACAGCTTCCTGGATATTTGAACATATAAGGATTAAGAGACAAACTTCAATTAGCTCCTATTTTTGCATCTTTTAGCATATTTGTGACACTTCAGGTAGGTGCAAATAAGCACTCCTGCGTGAAACTGGTAGTTCTTAGCTTCTTTACCCAGCTGACAAAGAAAAATATAGTTATTTTTCCAGGCAAGCAGGGCAACTGACTGTTGTTTGGGAGCTTCAGAGTGAGGCTGCATGAAAGGCCTGCTAATGACACAGCATCTTGCTGTTCTTTTACACCCAGATAAACGTAGCACTTCTAAAACACATATCTCCAGACCTCCAGATTGCTGTGGGTGAGGAGAGGTATCTGGCTTCTGGCTTTACATTTAGGTACAAGAAATGCATATGTGAATAAATAAAGTCAGGGAGGAGAATCTATGATGTGAAAGATCTGTGAAAAAAATAAGAAGTTTGTTTCTTGTTTACATGAAGGCCATTTTATTTTGGTCTACAAGGGTAAAGAGGTCTTAAAGTAGAAGTAAATCATCTTTATATTCACTTCGAGGTCTGTCTGTGCAGCTAGAAAGATGTGGCCTTAAAATAAATTAATCTAGTTCTACATTTCTTGATTTTGAAAGGTTTAGGCTTTGCTTTTCAAAAGGAATCCATCAGTGCTGTACCTTCTAGCCCGGGAAGAGCCAAGTAAGACTCAAGTAAATCCAAAATTAAGACAGATGGTGTGCTGCCTTGTGGTCAGTCACTCTAATTCAATAGGGCTCTGTACAGGTCTCTGTGTTACTGTATTTGCTGGGAGGTTATAGCTTTTGTGCATCTTTTTTCTTTTTCTTTCAGAGTTAGGGACTAAAATATTTAAATCACTGTGCAATATGTTCCTGAGGCTGCAGCTCAGCCAAGCATTTGAGCTCATCTATCGTGCATGAGAGACAGACATCAACATGACCTTGCAGTTCAACACAGTTGCAAATGGTTTGATGGCTCAGGACCAAACTTTTATGTTAATGAATTGAATTTTTAATTCAACAGATTTGCTGATGTGTTGTTATTATTTTTGTGGTGAACAGGAGCAGGGGCAGTGACACTGGTGCACACCCAGGGTGCAAAGCAGTGCTGCACACAGTGGCTCTGAGCAGCCTCAGCCCAGCTCCTGCCTGTGCCATTTTCTCCTGCTGCAGCACTTGTTAAACCTTTCCAGTGCTGTGTTGAGGGAGAGCTGCATATTTCTCTTAACCAACCCTAAATTGAATCTTAAAGGTTTTTAATTGAATCCATTTTCATGTTTTCACATAATTATGCAATCATAATCTTGAAAAGCACATGGCATGTGATCATTTTCTGCCTAATAAGAAACATAAATGTTGTTTTCAGGGGGGTTGTGCCTGCGTGTGTTGTTTTAATGTGGAACATTGCAGCTTTAAATCTTTATTTTATGTAGTGACATGAACCCACATTTAGACCCGACTCCCCCCTCGCCCCCGCCCCAAATATTTATGTTTTATAAAAATTCCGAGCTTGATGTTGTGCAAATTTTCTTTAATGTTTTATATCATTTGGGGTGTTGTTTATATAAGTGCCATGTTGTAATTCTCTCCTATTTCTTCCCCCGCGCGTGTCCCTGTACAGGCAAAGCACTTCCGTCTGTACACACAGGAGGTGTTGGAACTGGGTCACAATGTCTCCTTTCTTCTCCTGCTCCCCGCCTCAGACGACGTCTGCACTGCCCCAGGACAGAATAATCCTTACACCCCACACTCAGGATTTCTTAACCTCCCTCTTCAGATGTTTGAACTCGGTATAGTAGCTTGCTTCACCCAGAAATATTAACCCAGTCTC
Organism: Manacus vitellinus; assembly: GCF_001715985.3. NCBI lineage: Eukaryota > Metazoa > Chordata > Aves > Passeriformes > Pipridae > Manacus > Manacus vitellinus. The sequence goes on from NW_021939798.1 coordinate 8,257,810, forward strand.
CTTATAATAAAATCACAAAGTTGTATCTGTTTTCCCCCTTGTCCCAGTGGAGAGTCAATAAATCACATGATGGCTTTGGCAACAACACTCCCTATAACTGTGTACAAGTTACAGAGGGAGCAGAGCGGTTAAAGCATATACTGTAGCCATCGTTATTGAAATGCAAAGCAGAGAGCAAAGCCCACAGTTATCCACTATGTGTCTATAAGCTTATTTGGAAGATGATGTTCTTTAAAAAACAGAACCACACAACACAGCAAGGTTGGAGCCTGAAAGGAGATGCAAAAAAACATCCCTCTGAGTTGTCAAGGGGATAACCACTGGCTCTGTAATGAGAATATTTGCAGTTCCAGATTGCAGATGGTCCCACTCAAGGTCTGACTCCCTCACAACACCGTGAAAGGTCTGAATAGGTTTTCCCATGTGAGGGTCATCTTCTTCCTTTTGATTCCTGGAAAAATGCAGGAGACTGTCCTATTGCTGTGGTGAAAGAAAAGCTTGGTGTGAAAAATGCCAAAGCACCGGATTTGAATCTCTTTCTTTAGGGAGCACATCCTGCACTGTAGCAGATTCAGCCCTCTTGTTCCACTGCCTTGCTGACTGGGTAAGAATTCCCCAAAACAGAGTTTTCCAGCTGTTTCACAGAAGGCATAAGATGCTTTAGCTTCAAGGTCCTCTATTTCTCATTTCTTCTTCTTTGGTCCACAGAGAAAAGAAAGGTTCCACATAAAAGCAACTCATAAAGACTTAATAGTTCTTTTTAGAAAGAATATTATATTTAAGTATGGGGACTGCTGAGCCTTTCACATCAGTCTGCTCTGTTTCCTTCTGGCCTGTAAAACTGGGCATCTTTCCTTCGTTTGCCTTCGAGAAGAAAGATATGAGCCAAAAGTGATGGAGTTGGTACACCAGGAGCCACTACACAACAGGCCTCTTGCAGCAACTGTGTCCTCAGTGATGTCTCTCTCAGGTGTTATGTGACACCATTACCTTCCTGTCTCTGTATATCAGTGCTGTATTTAGATATTAATGGAGGGTCTTACCATGCCTGTGTTTCTGCAGTCACAACAGATCCATGACCCACCATCACCCAGCAACACAAATTTCATTTGGATCAGGCAGGAATACACGACTGTATTCATGCCACATCAGCCACAGCACACAAAGTGGTGCCTGTGACAACCCTGGGGTTTTGTGGTGGCTGAGGGAGGACAGATGCCAGCTGAGCTGCCATAAAATTCTGAGGGGTACAGCCACACAATACATGGTGTAGTCTGCCAAGGAAAAGTTAGTCCTTCAAAGGAAAACTAATGTAATTGAACATGAAGGGTTAGTTCAGTGCTTTGGGTCACGTCCCATGGCTGCAGTGCCCTAAAGCCAGACTTTTGTCTCCTGCCCTGCCACCCTGAGGCCTGTTGCCTCTGTGTTTGGAGCACATCATTTCTCCTGGTGAGAGGGGACGGCTGTGTCACTGTGCAAATTAATGCATGAAGCATATTAATCTCTGATGAAATCATCTCCACTCTAGAGGTTGTGCAGACTATTTAACTCTCGTTATGTGGCACAGAGGCCACAGGCAGGAGCCACTCTCAATTCTGGAGCACAGTCTGCATCGGGCTGGCAAAGCAAGCCCCAGGTACTGCCTGGGGTGATGTGGTGCAGGTAAACACGCAACAAGACATCTCTCAAAAGGAATTCCAGGTGCAGCCCTCTCTGTTCAGCAGTGTTGCTACAGTGGGAAAGCAGTTCATGGTGGAGAAAACAGTATGGAAATCTGAATTTTACTTTTGAGTGTTTTTTTTCAGTAAGCAATCCTCTGGCCAAAGGCAGACGACATTTCTATATGACTTATTATATATGTATCCCTGATGTTCTATAAAGTGACTGTGATTCACATCTCAAATATTAGAAGCTTCCATTCCCCATTAGCTGGTGGCTACCAACTATATAATTGCATAACCACAAAAGACTATGTTGAAGTAACATTTGTTAAAGTAACATTAAAGGGTCTGACTTAAAACCACAAAGGCTCGAAACTTCAGCACTGGAGCCGAAACCGCGGCTGTAATTCACTCAAGAGTCCACCACATATGGCACATGCACTGTAAGACCACACACTATTCAGGCTGGATCCCTGCTATATCTAGGCATGGCTGAAACCAGAAGGTAGAATTCTTCCTTTCACTCTTTTTTGTGAGATTTCTGTGTTCAGATTAGGCCTTTATTGTCACAGTGTCTGTGACCGGATTTCTTCGTTTGAGAAATTCTTCTCAATTATTCTTATCATGTTGTTTGCAAGGGATAAGTAGACATGTGACACTGTTTTCGTTTCTCTTTTTAATATTTATGATAAGAATGTATGCAATTTACACTTGAAACACCCTGAAAAATACCATGCCCCAATCCAGAATCCAGTAAACGGACAGGCATTTGCTGCTCTAACAAGATCATGCTGTATGTTTGCATTTACCAATGAATGGGGAAGTATTTCTGAAAACTTCTTCTCCCTCAGAAGTTCCAGTAAGTCTGCACTGCCATTTGTAGAGGTAACTGCTAAGTTTTGCCTGAGCAGTTACAGGTTCTGGACGAATAAGCTTTAAGAAAGCAGGTAAATCAGCATTTGAGAAGCTCCGTGGCACTGAAGCTGTTCTGTCTCTGCTACCTCTGATGGAGCTCCAAGAGCTCTGTGCTGCTCCTAAGTCAAATGACACAAAGCAAAGGGTCATGTCTGAACTTTCTGTGTCACCCTTCTGCAGGAGAGTTCGGGGGATGATGTGTGGCAACACCTAAAAGGGTTTTGTTTCCCCCAAACTGTGCTATCACTGCAATGCTTTTCCTGCTGAGTCATTTACCCTGAAGTTCCTGACTTAAGCCAGCACAGCCCAACAGAAAGTTACTAGCCTTCAAAATGATCCTTTCTTTCTGAAACACTCAATTAAAAGAAATAAAAGATGAGTTTAATTTTCCAGTCATGTCACTATTTTCTTGATAAAAGAAATGATGAGCTATAAAAGCCTCAGAAACAGCCTTTCTGATTGAAGCTATCAAGGGCAAGATAGCCTCTGGAGCTGCATACTAAGGGCCTGATTATCCCTGCAACTTAGATATAAATTAGAAATGACTCTTTTGAAATCAGTGAAGTTACAGAGTAAATCCAGTGTAAACGAGAAGAGAATTAGAGCCTGTATTATTTATTTCTAGCTTAAAGTAACCCATCCAGAGCTGGTTATTATATTTAATAAAATTTGTGTTCTGAAACCGAAGGATTTCATATTTCATAACCAGAATATAACAATTTTCCTTTGCGCTTGGTCTTTTCACAGTTCATTTTTGCTGTTACAAGGAAAAATTTATAAGCCTGTATTGCCGCCTTTCTGCTGTCATAGAGCTGGACTCTCTGAAAACCCAGCAATCCCTGAGGGAAGCAATTTCAGACAGTGAAGTCGCTGCAGCCAAACAAAGACACCAGCAAGTTATAGACTACATACAGGTAACAGTCTGTTTCTGACTATTCCAAGGAGATTTTAAGGTGGCTTTCTTAAAAATTGCATAGGGCTGTAACTTGAAATCTAAATGGAGAATTATTCACAGACATCATAAAAAGAGCAGTTGTATCAAAAGTGCAATTCTGTTTTTATGAAATTCAAACCCAGAACATGCTTTCCTTAGTTGTTGCTTTTATAGAAGGATTTTTATGGGCAAAATCAAATGACAGTTATACTAGACTGTTATAAAGAAATGTGTCAGTCTGCTTGTAAAACTCCCTCCCATCTAACGTGAGGTAAGTTAGCACCATGTCTGGGCATTCAGTTGTGTAAGAGTTTTTCTTTGTCTGGATGAATTGAAGACATTTTCCACCACGATAAGGTGGCAATTAAAAAGATTAAAATGAATATTCAGACTGGGTTGTGGAGACAATCTGCATCAACAATATCACACTCAAGAATGCAGCTCTGCATTTCAGATGGCAAGCTGGCCCCAGAAAGGTCTGTGAGTCTGCCCAGCACCATGCAGTGGCACTGCTTCAGTCTCCCAGTGCAGAAGGACCACTGATGTTACCATCCTTATCTAATTTGCTCATTCTCTGTCTCTCACACTGATTTTCCTGGACTGTTCCCAAATCAAGACTTTACCAACTCAACTCAGGGCTCTTTGAACTACACCCCATTGTTCAGAATAGCAAAGCCTGTCCTTTTGTAAACCACTTCTAGACAAAGCTCATGACCTTTGCAAAGTGTGTCTGTGGACATGGATGAGCTACCTTTCTACAAGAGAGGTGCAGATAAGTTTTCAGCTCTCTGTTCTTAATATTCAAGGAATCTTCTGCTGGAACAGGGGCCGAGACAACCATTTGTCCCATTGACAATATGTTTGGCCCTCCATAATTATGAACAAGATGATAATATTCCTATTCCTTTGTTCTGCATTCAGACCCCCTTTGCCTTATTCACTTGGTGCTTTTGGCAACCTCCAGAGGGGCAGAGAGGAATGTTCCATTGTACTTTCACCTCTCAATCATCTCCCTCTTTTTCACCTTTCCATTCTCACACTCAGAAAATCTAGCTTTTTCCCAGTATGCAGGAGAATTTGGAAGATTTTTATCCCTCACATCAAAAATAACCATATGTACATTAATATGCATGTACTGCATAGACGGCTCTGTGTCCCTCTTCTCCAAAGTGTCTGAGTCACATCTATAGGCTGGGAAAAACGTGGGAGAACATTTTAAACTTCAGTGCTTCGTGCTGAATTATTGTGACAGTGTATTGGGCTTGTCAGGTTTCCTCTCAAAAAAATGAAAACCAGCTGTATTCCACCTATTGGCAAAAATCTCTCAGCCCACCACATACCGCAATCTTCAGGGGTGACCACGAAACCGCAAGAGCATTTGTGTGATCCGAGATCTAAGACAGTGTTGAAGTCACTACACAAACCAAACATTGTAAAGAGCAAGGGAGTCTATATAAATGCAGGTCTGAAAAGGAGTCAGAGGGCAACTGAAAAGTAAAAATTATTAAAAATAAAAAAAGAAAAATAAAAAACCAAAACCAACCGGCAGATAAGGTGCTTGAAGTCTTTACTGGAATGTTACACAGCAAGGAAAGAAATCTACAGACACTGAGACTAAAACTGAAGTTAATTTATATCCTGCTATGCTTCTAATGTTACTAAATTTTAAAAGAACCACAGTTCATTAAAATGACCTGCAGAATGGCATCAGGGGGGAAACCAACAGGATTTGCATTTTACTAAACTGCATGCAGTATGATTCTTGATTGGGGTTGAGGGAGGATCACAGAAAGGAAGTATAAAATCTCTACAATCAAATAGGTGAGATGTTTGCTAACTGGCATTCTCTTCATGGAGCTGCACTGAAGTCTTGAAATGATGCAGGATTATGAATTAATCCCTGAACCATTTGCTATTCTTATCAGTGTATATTCTTAGCTCAAATTAACTCAGTGGCAAGGCTTGCACTGACATCATTGGAGTTGGGATTTCACCTTTACATAAAAATGGCCATACTAGGTCAAAACAAAGATCCATCTCGCCAGCTATCCTGTCTCCAACATGGCTAATCTGGCATCTACAATATCCCTTGGGAATAAATTCCACACTTTGAATATGCATTTTGTGAAGTATCTCCTGCTAAGAGTAATTGCTGGAGAACTCAGAACATCAGTCTCAGTCTCCTTCTCACTGATACCTCTGTCACTCCCCTGTTTGACAATTCCCACTGCACAAAGTACCCCTCACTTCTGCCTCTCCATTTACTGACCCAGGGCTCTCTGCATTCTTGCAGAACGTTTCTTGTGTAACTACAAAGCAGTTTCCCTCAAACACTGCAATGTTAATATGAAGGCTCACTTTAAATGAACTTGTAGAAGTACAAGGGATGTTCTAGAAGGACACTGCAGGAGGATTTTATACCCACAGCTACTGTCATTTCATGGTTGCAACAACATTTGCCCAGTCATCAATGATCCTGAATGGCCTGAAGATGTTAAAAGTGTTCCATTATCAAAAGATTTCAGACCCACATTAAACAGCATCTTTCCTCTCTGCAGAGATGCTTAAAGCTACATCCTGCTATTGATTTAGGCACTTGTGTCTTTTTATCTCTCAGGCATGTGTTAGAACTGGTTTTGTGTAGATTTATACTTTTTAAATGTATGCAGACCAAAATGGTGATAAGGGAGAAACCTGCAGTTTGACTCATAGCTGTGCCTCAGCCCTCCACACAGGTATATTCTTCCACACCTGTGTGTGTTCTTTATCTGTTAAAAACTACATTTAAACTGAGGTGGTTTTGACACCCCGGGTTTGCAATGGTGAAGTCTCACTTTCACTCCAGTACAGAATGAAAGCACATTTCAAGTGTGCTACAAATCGATCAAAAGACAATTTTTATTTTCTTTCCATGTCCGATTTTAGGCCTGAAGTACATAATTTGAGAGTCTGGTGGTCTCTGCAGTGGTGGAAGAGAACAAGCACTTAATCAAAATCACTTCAGACCACCTCAACCTGAAGAGTCCTGTCAGGGGATTCTGCTGCTCTCTGTTGGCAGTGACCACACACCTACTCGGGCACTTGAAGAAAGCACACTCTTAGGCAGAATTAACACTCAACTGTATTTTTTCACCATTTTTTTCCCCACAGCAAATCGATGAGATCTGGAGGGAAATGAGATGGATCACAGAGGCACTGCAGTATGCAAGGTACAAGCAGCCAGCAGCTGGCCTGCCCATAAAGAAGTTTGTGGATCTTTCAGAAGAACACCCTCAAAAGAAAATGAGCTCCACCTCTTCACACCTAGACTGTCTTCCTTCACCTCCCCCTTCCCCTGAGGCCAGAATCCAGAGGAGAAAAGCTGTGAGTGGTAAGAGAATTTTCCTGTGTTCACCAAGTGCAATCTTTGAACTCACTTTTAATTATAACAGTTCTTGCACGTCTTTTGATAAAGGAGTAAATTTTTTCCCATACCTGCCAAGGTATTCTAACAATCATTTCACCAATCATTTGCCACTCAATACCCTGAGATCCTCATACAAGCTTTACAATCATTTTTTGCTTTCAACTCCTCAGAATTACTGCTCATCATCAGCCAACTTTGTCACCTTCCTGTTCCAGATCATTTAATGAACAGGCTGGAAGTGACAGGTACTACCACTGGCTTCTCCATGATGTCCAGAATTCCAGCAAAATCCAGCCATGGTGAAAGATGACTGCTTCATTTGTTGCCTACACCAAAAATCTGCTATTATTATATGGAGGGAGCTTTCTCTTCATCCTAATTACAGCTTCCTTGCTGCAGAACCTGTGGTAAAGAACCTTGTCAAAAGCTCTTCAGAGCTCTGAGGATGACTGTGTATTAACTGAGCACATGTTCAGAGTTTTATTACACTGATGAGGCATGAGTTGCTAAGCAAAAGCTACTGACCCTTTCTCATCACTCATGTATCTATTATTCTTCTCCAGAGTTTCTATTAATTTGACAGAATCTCAGATTTTTCCATAGTTCCCATTTGCCACCTTCTGTTTCTCTGATATTACAGCCATTTTCTTTCCAGACTTTGACTGTTCCTCTGCTTTGCAGCAATTGTTTCTTATGCCCTTGTTTTGTTTTGATAGAGCAAATTTTAGTGCCAATAGTCCAATTTAATAGCTGTTTTCACACACCTCAGTGTTCTCAGTGGTTTAGACAAGCATTTTAAAACACAGAATTACACAAATAAGTACCCACCTCACTGACAATTATTGCTTCTCTGTATAGCCAGAAAATTAAACTGATGAAAGAAATGGATCACAGCAAATAAAGATGAAGCAAATGAAACAGTAACACCCATTTTGCTAACAGAATTAGGACTTTGGAGAAAAAAAATAAACCATCATTCTGCTGAGCAACAAGTAAATGAAACAGCAGAAACAAAAGCAACAGAAACTGCATTAAACAACTGCCATAACCATTTTGGTAATTATAATTTGGGGGGGGGGGGTTTCAATTTGGCAGTTTTATACAGTTAAGAAAAATGAATCAATCTATTCTGATTAGATTTCATTAGGTTAAAAGCAAAGAAACCTGAAGAGGCTGCTGCTTTGATCTGCTCCATTACACAGTGGTGTTCATTCTCAGCCCTCCTCCCTGAGCTATTTTTCCCCTGTATTACAGACCATGAATGCAGAATAATCCTCAGCTCTGGCACCGTGCAAACTGGAGCATTATCTTGTCCTGCATGTGCTGGATTCATTATTGCTGGGCTGTGTCAACTTACACCAGCTCCAAGGGAACAGTCAATATAAAATCTATGTTTTATTCCTTGGATCTAACATAAATTATCCAGGGCAATGGAACATCAATCCATTCTGTCACACGTGCCACTACTTATTACATTATTGATCCTTCTGAAGCCAAATGACAGCAACGATTTCAGTGCCAGTGTGAGATTTTCTCTAAAAATTCACATTTGAACTATTTGTGTCTGCTTTGGATTTGAACACACATCATGCACCTGATGGGCAAAAGTGTGGTTTTTGTTCAGCAGCCTCCACGTTGTGCCTTGAGCCTCTCAGCACACGTGCAGTCACACCCTGCTCACAGTCACAGAGGTATAAATCCAGATAACTCAGCTGATATCTTTAATAAAAACAGAACCTGGATTAGAGATTTTCATTCTCCCAAATCTCCATCTCTATAAAATTTAGTGAAAGCAAGAAAAAGAAGACAGATCCTTTCAGAACTTAGTCCCAATTCAAATTCAAATTTTTTTCCCTGTACCTAATATAAATTAATCCTTTCTGCCTTTCCTAATTCTACAGCACCACTATAACACATCTGTAAATCCTCCCTGATAAATCCTCCCTGACTCCTGTCTTTGCTGTCACCTCAGCCCACGGCAATTCCACAGGGGCAACACACACACATTTTCAGAATTCTAGATTTGATTCTAAATTAAGACAAAAAAAACCCCCATAAACAACAGCTCAGCAGCTTCTCTCCCATGCCTGTCCTTAGTGTTAACCAGTTCTCCCTGCAGACTCCCAGCCCTGCTCAGACGAGGAAGGCTGCTCTGAAGTGTTCCTGCCCACCGACAGCGACTACGACTCCAGCGACGCGCTGAGCCCCAGGGAACTGGACCTGATTTACTCCTCGGCCCAGGACATCTCCCAGCAGGCCAGCAGTGGCCTGGGAGGGAGCGCTCCTGACGTCCTCCAAGCCCACGACATGAAGCCCTGCCTGACTCTCCAGGAAGGCCTGACAGAGTGTGGTGCCTTCGACCCTCACGCTGAATGCTGCACAGAGTCCATGAGCAGTCTGACCCTGTCAGGGCTCACATCGAAAAGCACAGACAAGTCCTCCAGCTCCAAGCAGCCACTGGGCTTTTTAGGGAAAAGAAAGCTCGGGAAGCACCAACATTACAACTACTTCGGCCGGCAGCACCGCTGGCTGCGCGTGCACAGCGAGACACAGGCGGGCTCCCTGTCCGAGGGGGTCTACACCCAGCATCTCATGAGATCCCCAGATTTGTCCCAAGAACCTACCTCCAGCCAGCAGGTAAAGAGCCCCAGCGATGGCCCTCGGAGCACTTTCGTACCTCATGCATCCAGCCTCCCAGAAGGTGAGCAAGGCAAGTATGAGGAACCAAGGCAGAATGTCCACAGGATACATGTGGAGCCTTATGAAACGACATTTGGGGCTGAGGAGGGCAAGCCCTGGGCAATGAGCACGCCGTCTGCAGGACACCCAGATGTGCACAATGCTATGCAACAGACCACGGGTCCAGATGAGCAGCTGGGTTCTGCTGTCCCAGAAGTCTTCAGCAGCACCCTTTAGCCCCAGAATCCTGCACGGCTTCCCATGAGATATGAGCATTATGCACATAAGGCCATACTTTCAAAACCACTTGTAAAATTCCAGCTCCTGAAACGGCAACTCACGCCACCCAGACGAATCCTGATCTTTTGACTTCCTCACCAGGTTTCTGGTCTCACAGAGGTATCATCTGTCAGGGTGTGAGCATTACTGTTATTATTGGCATCTGCAGGTTTGCAGGTAGAGTCGCAACAATCACCACATAACAGAACAATCTGTGGCTGCAAATCCAGTAACAGCAGGTCTCTTGATGTCCATGTTTCTCTGAGCATGCAAAATTTTAAGCATGAGTGGTTCTGCCTGCAAGTTAGCAGCAACTTGGTGTCCTCATGTTAGGGCTGTGTCCTAAACTTCTATTTACCTGTTTTCCACTGTTTCCTGTAAATTTTTCTACTTCTCAGCCTTCTCGAGTGGATTTAGGTTGGATATAACTGGAGTGCTAACTGGTCTAGTAACACAAATAACCCAGAGTTTCTAGGCATTTAAAGAAATGAAAATTCTTTCAATATCTACAAAATGCAGTCAACACCATCTCTGACTGCCGTCAGAGCCTGACATAATTAGCACAATGGGGTTTTTTCAGGAGCTTAGATTTCAAATTATTTATGTAGCAAGTTATTTTAAAACCTTAGGAGGTGAACCTTTGAGGTCAAGAGCAGGCAGAGTGAGGCCAGGTTCTAGAGGAAAAATAGGCAGGGTCTGCATGAGATTGAAGCAGAGTTTGATCTGTCTTCTGCCACCACACAGGAGCACATTTCATTATGTTGGAATAACTCTTAGACATCTCTTGGAAAGAAATGCCCCTATTTTTGTTCCTGAATATTCACTGTAATTTGATCACCACATCTGAAATTGGGATATTCTGGCAATTCAGGTGAAGGAAATCTGGGTGCAGTTTGAATCTAAGATTTTATCTTTGGGCTCCCAATAAATACTCATATCATAAGGAGGGTGGGAGGTGGTGAGTTATCATCTTGTATTGTTCAAAGGCAGATCACACTGAGTCAGGATTTTGTCCTTTGCAACCACAGTAAGACTTAAGAGAACTACAGAAGATGATCTCAAAAATGAAATCTGCATTAATGAGAACCATAACACTGGAGTCACTAAGAAACGAACTAATGTGGAGAGAAACCCCAGCTGTTGCACAAGCTTTAATTTTTCTTAAACAGTTCTTGAAGTTTAATTTTATAGGCCACATTCCTGCTGGTTAAATTCCCTCACTCCGTGTTTGCGCAGCCTTCTACCTTTCGGTTTTCCAGCCTCCAGGTGGATACATTCTAAGGCCCCCAATAAAGAGATTTGAGTTAAATAGTTGAGTTTACAAGTCCTTGAGGTAAAGGTAAGGATTTGGGCCCATGATCTGTGGTCCTTATTAAAATAGCACTTCCATAACCCCAGTGCTATTAAAATCCCTGTGAACTCAATCCATAAATTCAAAAATAAATGTTATTCACTATTTTATGCTTGGTCAGTATGTGGAAGCCAAGAAGAGTCTTTGCAGTGATAGGAAAGGCAAAAACTTTCTCACAAGGGATTTACATTTGTAACTTCTCTTTTTGGGAGCGGGAAGTTAACTTTTTTGCACCAAAAATATTCATTCATTACCTGATCCAAAGCCCAGTGAGGATGGAAAGACTTCCATTCACCCCCACAGGGTTTGGATGAGACCCACACTGAAAATTCCTGTGGGTGAGAGCACACGGGGGGAGCAGAAGTGTCAGTGCCCATTTGCAGTTAGAAGGACACACATTGTGTGGAGCTGGGACTGGGGAAGGCCCCACTCACCCTCCAGAGCCAAGCAGAGATGTCTGACTGTCACTGAAGGCACTCACAGCTGGTTGCTTTAGATTCTGTTCATTAGCAGGAGGCTTTGCACCAGGGAGACAAACAATGTGATGCTCATATGCAGAGCCAAAATAATTTACATGGTTTTCTAGTGCCCAGCCCCTCGCCCAGGCTCCCCTAATCTGTCTCACCTCCAGGTAAAACTGCCATAAAACTGTCTATTAAAGAATAAAAATAACAATACACTGAGGCCATATGTTTTTGCAGGAAGTGACAAGACAAAACAAGATGTTTCTAAATGAAACCCACCTCGCTTTGCTCTGGATCATCAGGAACAGCGAGGGCGAGAAGCAGCAAAATATTCAGCAGACAGGCACTCACTGCTGGTGAGATAAGGATGGAAAAATCTGTTCCCTGCTCCTGCTGCTGGACGATTCCAGAAGCAGCCATGTAGCTAATAAAGACTAGGTTCTTTACTGGTAGGAAGGGCTTGACTTCATCATAATCTTCTGTGCTGAGATGGAATTTGGGAGTGCAATGCCAGCCACAATCTACCCTGTCTTGATTTTAACCCTCCTGTGTGGAAGGAATGTTTAGGTCATGGCCAATGGGACCTGCTTCCTCGATCCTGTAACCACTGGATTGAGGTTATTCCACATACTTCAATAGTCAAAATAGTAATTAATAGTTCTGGGTTTAAATACTTCTGGTTATAAATATGTGTTCTTTGTTCAAAATTGCTAGCCCTACCTATTCTGAGTCTCGTTAAAAGAACAGTAATGAACACCCAGAGATAAATCAATAGTAGATAGTGCTGCCTTTCGAGTACTGCCATAATATAATCATAATAGTTCTGCAGTTCTCTTAGGAAGATCACTCACACATTTCACAAGTAACTACAGCAATTCAGAAGGATCCTGCAAAATGCAAAATCCAGCACTGTCATCCCCAGTCCACAGAGGCACAAGGGACTCTGAGCAGAGCTGAGTAAAGGCTCACAGTCAGGAATTGAATTAAATTAGGAACTCAAACCTTTGCTTCAATTACTGGGAACCCTTTCTCCATGCTGAGCTCGAGTGCCCCTCCAAGGACTCTTGCCCAGAGCTGGGCAGGGCTGTGGCTCAGAGCCCACAGCACACCAGAGTTTCCTCAGCCAGCAGACAGTTCATTCAGCCTGTGCCCACTTGGTATCAGCTGAAGCTCTGCTCTCAAGAGGGTACTTGGGCTTGTAACTTCTGGATCTCTCTCTCTTACTCATCTATCTTGCCACAAAACCTTTGTCCTGCATTTTCCAGGGAGTGTATTTTTCTCCTGGGCTGAACCCAGTCCCTCCTATTTCTAGACATGACATTGACTGGCTAGAAAAGTGTATGATGCTTTAATATTATGACTCCACAGAAAGGAAAAAAAATGTGGACCAAATCTCCCCATTTAGTGGTCTAAAACTTTCCTGTTTCTGCTGCTAGGAAGTGAGACAAACTGCAAAGGTTTACACTCAAAATTTCTTGCACTCACAAGAAGGCTGTCTGCCCATGGACAGTTTGCCTGAAGACACCTGTGGCTCAAACATTTATTTCCCATGCTTCTTGTTTGTGTTTTTTTTTTGCTTTAAATACTAATTAACAATTGGATTTTCTACGCTGTAAGACACAGAGAATTCTATAAAATAATGTTTTTAAATATAGACTTTAAAGGGGGAAAGGGGAGACAGAATATTTTATCCTGAGAATTTAAAGTGTTCTGGAAAGAGATGGTGCATCTTCAAATTCTCTATGGTATAAAGAAATGCATTAAGTTGCTGGTCAACTCTTCCAAGGTGATTAAATGCATGGCTCATGACTGTTATGTAAAACTTCAATACAGCCTTACAAACAACAAGGGTATAGTGTATCTGAAAATAAGATATACAGCTTGGAAACTTACTCTGAATTTCTCTGAGGTGTTGAACTTTGCCATCAGCAAAAAGTGTTTTTAGGAAACAGGCCTCTAATTTTCAGACAACAGAGATTTCATCAGGTTGGGTCTCTCATTTTTCCACTACAGAAACACATTAAATAACTAGAATACTTTATTTGTAAGTATAATTTATCCTCTGACTCCACGAAGTAGAATTCACAAGGCTAAATCACTCCCAGAAGTGAGAGGCAGAGCTTTTGGCCCCATATATTCTTTGTAAAAAGCAAGGGCAGCGTTCCCTGAGGTGGGCTGCATGTTGTACCCCAGCAGCATGGACTGGTCACCCACCCAGCCCCCCTCCTGAGTGCAGGCACCCCCACAGCCTCCTCCAGCTGAGGAAGAGTCTGCGAAGCCATCAGGAGTTGTTTTGTTGGTCTGATTGGGCTCTGGAGCAGCCCCATCATTGTTGGACACCCTACAGATCCCACCAGCTCAGAGATCACACCTCTCCTCACTCCTGGTGTCTGTGAGCTCTGACCCTGCCAGCTGGTTCTCAGTCTGGAATTTTGGGGTGAATAAGAGCCAGACTGGAACACCTCCCTCAGTTGTTTCATACCACAGCACCTTGCACAAGATTCAGCCTTTAAATCAGTCATCCCATAACAGGGCAATGTGTTACTAAGCTTGGCTGTCACCAGGCTACGGAAACCCCTCTATTTGGCTCGTCAAATAATAACAACAGATTTTTTATGTTTATTGTTATTTAATTTTCTTTCTTGGAAAAGCTACGTGAAACTGAGCTGACGTTGGAGGAGAGGATTGGTGTAGCACTAATCTACCTTATTACTGTGAATTGTAGTAACTTATTAAGCAGATTTTAAGCTAAAAGCACAGACTTTATGCGTTTTATAAAGGTCTGTTTAGGCCCAATCCTGCTGTCCTTGGACCTCACTCCAGGTTCTTTTTCACCAGTGTAGATCCAGAGTAGTTCCACCCGAGCTGAGTCAGGTGTTCCCTGTACAGGTCAGCACACCCTGACTTGCTCCCAGGGCTGGCTCAGGGTCAGCTGAGGCCCCGCACCAGTGGAGTCACCATGAGAGCAGCACATTCATGCTGGTGTAAAAAATGACACGTGTAAGGAAGATAGAAGGGTCTTATCTCATGGAATATCACCCTGGATATTCCAGGGACCGCTGGATCCGGACTGGGAGAGCGAGATACCAGCGGGGGAAGCCCCCCCTGCCTGAAACGCTGCTCCTCCTCAGGACAGGGACCAACCCTCTCCCGTGTTCTGCAAATGAATGCAAAGGGAGTCCCAGTCCTTTTGCCGATAAAAACGAAGACTTAACAGGGTTATTGGGGACTTGGGGGAGGGGAAGAGGGGTTGTTTGTTTTTCCCCCTCAGAGAAAAAGTAATTTAAGGGAAATGTGCGAGGCGGTGTTTAATTGCTTCCTGCCTTGTTTGTACATAGCAATTTGGCTGTTTATTGGTTGTCTTTGTTCAGATTTTTATTGTAACTTGTTGCTATATACGCAACCAAGCGTATGCTAAAGTTTAAACTTTGCCACACAATAATGCACAATTTTATGTGCTTTAAAACTTTGTAAACATCTCGATGAACGATGTCTGCTGTGCTAACTGTGAGCCTGGGACTTGACACAACAATATTTTCATGCGTATGTACCTGCAAATGGTTTGAAAATAGCAAAATATATATATTGAGGATGGCCACGAGCCAAGAGTAAATGAGTGCCGTATGACTCATGCTTCTTTAATAATTCCTGAAAGAGGCATGTATAGTACATAAAATAGACAATAAAAATAATTTTCAAGACTACAAATATTTTTTATAACTTCAGATATTAAATACTATTTTAGAAAAAAAAAAAGGTTGGTTGGTAAAAGAAATCTTAAGTTTATTCGAGTGAATCACTGTCATAAAAACGTTCTTAACATAGATTTTTTTGTTTGATCTAATATCATAGAAACTCAGCTCTTTTAAGATTTGGAAGATTTGAATTGCTCTTGCATTCTTACAGCTCCTGTGATCTTCTAAAATTATGGACTTCAAGTCTTCTCCTTCATTAACAAAAAAATACTGGTGTGTACACTCACATGATCCCAAATACCATGTGTACTCGTGCACAATCTTTAAATGGTGTTTTTTGAAACATGTTTTATTTTACCATCATCAAGTTCCCCTGTATGTGAGCTTTACAATCCATGCAAATCTGACCATGGTTTGTGTTTTTTCCCTGAATTCCCTTTATTTTATTAGAAAGTTACTTTTTCTAAGGCCAAGCTTTCAAATCTGGTCTCTAAATTTTGATTTTAATTCAGACACCTGAATGAAATAGGCATGGCTTCCAGTGTTTGTGGGTGAAAATACCCTCCCACCAAAGGCAACAGAAATTTAAATTTTTTCACATATTCTTGTACAAAGAAAAGCAAAGCAAGGTAATACTTCTCATGGAGTACAGGATTGGGCTACTGTGTGCAAGCAAGAGAAATAAGAACAACTCATTTTGAATGCTGAAGTGAAACTGGAAGGGTTCTGCTCTGGGTCACTGTTTACCTGGTTTCAAAGACAGACAGGTTGCTAAATGTATTTTAACAATGAGATGATGCCATAACTGGAATAAGTGACATTCCAAGGTCACAGAGAGCTTGTGGCAGAGCAGGGACATAATTCCCTGGTCAGCATCCATTATCAGGTGATTATCCATGGCTTGTGCATGGGTGCACATGGTAAAGGACACGCTGACCAATGTCTGTATTCCAGCCAGGACATGCCAACTCAATGCAAGCTTCAGAACAACAGCATCTTACTGGAGTATCTGTGAATATTTTCACACATGGAAAATGTTTTAGCCAAAACACAGCCAAAGTGGAGTTAATCAGCAGAGCAAAACAAGTCTTAAAATATAGGATAAAACCTGACTGTCATTTCTGCTTCCTCGATTTTTAATTTCAGAACATGAAAACTGTTACAACATTTACTAAGTTAGTACAAGAAAAAAAAATGCAAATAATTAGTCATGGACAGTAACCTAAGAAATTACCTGGGAAAAACAGCCCAAGACAAAGCAGGATTTTTGTGTGCATGTACTTCAGTCACTCTGGTGCATTTTGCATGTCCCATGCATTTTTAGAGCCTGCTTGTTTGTATGTTTTGCTTGCCCCAAGCTGAGATTTCTTCTCTCTCTAAGAAGAGCAGTAAGAGAGCAGTGCAATTCTTACAGACCTTTCTCACACGTCTGCCATGAAGGACAGTGCTGTTCTCTACCTGCCTCTGTGTTCTCTGCTGTTTTACTGAAATGCTTTTGAACCAATTGGAAAAAAGTTGCAAACTCTTCTAGGCATGTTTCTGACTTGCTCTTCTGACAGTAAAAGATACCCATTTCACTGTTCCACCCCAATATACTGACCTATAGAAACTCTCATCTCTCTGAGAAAACTATTAACTTATTTTTTAATTATGTCTTTAAATAAAAGCTTTGGGTTTGATTTGGGTTTTTTGTTTGTTTTTGCAAACACACAAAAAATCTCTATTCATAAGCTTTGCTGTTCTCTTCCCCAGGCTGCTGTTTTCAATCTCTCTTTTCAAACAACTATATGTTCATTTAGAAAAGAATTATTAAAATGTTTCTATTTTCTTCAAGTTTGCAATTCATAAATATTAATGAATTAGTCCTAATTAATCAGTAGGACTTCTGCTCCTTACTTGTGTGAATAACATCTAATTATTCTAATTATCCAATTCATCTTTATTATACCAAAAAAAAAAAAACAGGTAGAATCCTCTGCCCTCTGCTCACAAACACAGTTACAAAAACAAAATAATAAACTGAGCAGCAGCTTTCAAGCCTTACAAACTAATATTAAAGTCAATTTAAAGACAAAAGAGCCTTTTATACCAGTAAATATCAATGCTGTCTTTTGGAAATAGCAAAATAAAATCACCGTATTTGGTGATCTTTTTTTTCTAACTGAATCAATGTGATATTTCAAAACAGATAATTTTGAAATTTCAACTAAATTTGATTTTTCAGGGGGGAAAAGCCAATGCCAAAATGTTTTGTCTGGAACTATTTGTAATCACTTTGTGAAAATCCTGAAGCAAAACATTGCAAGTGCGGATACTTTCATTAAGTGATGATAAACAATTCTGTAAGAGTTGAAACGCCTTCAGAAAGAAACACCAACATCTGCCACTGCTGCTGATTTTAGTGGTACTGGGAGTGCTCGTCACTTCTGAAAATTGGGCGTTTTGCTGAAACCCTTTGTCACACAGGTATGAGAACGTGGCTCTGGTTCCCCTCAGCTGTGAGCATCTCTGGAGCACAGTAAGATTTTTCCACCTACATGGGGGTTCTTCACAAGAACCTGCGTGGCCTTCGCCTTTTCCCATATTGCTTTGTAAAATTTCTGAGAAAGGAAAGTGTTGCTTTTTTTTTTGTTTGTCTCCTCTTCTCCTGAAATGGTCACAGAAAGGAGCTAAATCAGAACTCGGGCTCAGACAGGTAACGCCCCATTCTCATGGCCACACGTGCTTTGAGTCCCATCCCAGCAGAACAAGGATTTTTTCAGGCTTTCTTCTGGGGCGCACTTGCTCCTTCCCCCTTCTGTGCCTTGTGGGTTGGTCCTGATCCCCTGCTCTCTCGTGGCTCCGTCCTGATCCCTCTTTTCCTCGAGTCTGAGTCACAAGAGCAACAACCCTGCCTGCTCCGACCTACTCAGTGCCTCAGCTGTTAGGGTAAAGCCCACGCTCCCGGGGGACTCACGTTTGAGTACAACCCCAGGATTGTCAGGGCTCTGGCTGGCAGTGCTGCCGAGGGGACAGTCTAAGGCTCTATTTTAATCTTCTGGAGCCCGGCCAAACACTGGAACGGAGCTGCCAGCACGAGGGGGGCCCTCCTGCTCACTGCGCCTGACCTCCCATCAGGAGAGGTGCTGGTGTGTTCCTTCTCTAACTACTAGGGCTCTTTCATTGCGCCTGACCTCCCATCACGAGTGCTACCAGGGATCCAGCTCCGACTACTGGGGGCTTAACCCTGGCACGGGTCCAGCACACGAGCCGCACGCTGCCTGTCTCCAGATGTAAGATGCTCCCAGTGTAAATTCTCGCACCGCAGGCTCAGCTGGAGGGGCTGTTTCAGGTACGTTGTTAAGCAGCCATGAAGCGACATCGACTCCTCGTCCAGTCTTAAAGAGCTGGATGCACCCCCCCAAGGTTTTTAACCGCTTCTTATCTTTTTAATTTGGGGAAGTGTGTTTAACCAGCATTTCAGGTGCGTTTGTGGTTCTGGCCTGAATCTGTGCCCTGCAGCTCAGCTTCAGATCCACGCTCCTGTCCTGAGTGGCATCGGCTCCACAGCCCGTCCCCATGGGCAGCAATGAGGTGAGACCTGGCTGTGCCGTGGGCCTCAGGGAGAAACCCAAACACAGCAGTGAAGCAGAGCATGTCTTACTCACTCCTGGGTACGCAGAGAGGTGAATTTTACAGAAAGCTCTCACAGAGATGAGCAGTTCAGCTCAATCATGCCCGTTTTTGCCGCTCAGCTCTGCAGAGCTCTCCTCCAACACAGACACCAAGCACAGCAGTGTCCTCCTGACTTACTCCTGGTTTGCTCAGTGTCCTCCCGACTCATTCGTAAGTTTGCTCAAAGCCCTGGGACACCAGTGCGAGCCCATCCGGGCATTACATAAACCACTACATGCTACACTCCATGCCATCCTGACACCCCTCGAAACGCTGTTCTTTTTCATTGAAAGGGAAATGTATTTTTGCCAGCCCATGTCAGCCTGTCCCTATTAACTTCCCTGACGCCCGGCGGGTCAGTGCCAGAGTTACACACAGCTTTACACCAGATTTACACCTCGGCCGCGCGGAGCCTCTGGTGCTGCAGCGGTGACCGAGCCCGGGACAGCGGGATAAAGCTTCGTCCTGAGGAGGCTCATGCTGAGCTCGGCACCAGACACGGGCTAAGGCTGCCCGTGCCCGGTGTGGGACAGCCCGCCGCGTCGCTGCCTGTGGCCGGTGCGGGGACAGCTCGGGTTGCTCTTTGCGACCGGCGCGAGGACAGCCCGGGTCGCTGCCCGCTGCCAACCCGGGTGTCGGGACAGCCCGGGAGGTCGCTGCCTGTGCCAAACCCGGTGTGGGGACATCCCGGGGTCGCTGCCTGTGCCAAACCCGGTGTCGGGGACAAGCCCGGGGCGCTGCCTGTGCCCTACTCGGTTGCGGGGGACAGCCCCGGGGTCGCTGCCCGGCTGTCCCCAGTGCCGCGGGCTCGCTGCCCCCCCGTCCCCCTCACGCCGGCCCAACATGGCGTCCCGCGGGCGCCGCCGCGCCCCCTCCTGGCAGCCCGCGATGTAACGCCCTCCTGTGCGCCCGGGCTTCGGCGAAGCCATCCAAAAACCATAAAAAAGTGAGTTCCCTGGGTGCTTCCCGCAGCCCTGGACAAGGTATGGCAGGTGTTGGCATCCGCTTTGCTGAAGCTCATCCCACATGGATCATGCCCGTCGATGGCGACCGACACCACCCGGGTGATGAACGTGCTCAGAGCTCTGAGGTGACACAGATGACACAGGTAATACTTTTCCTTAAGGTAAATCTGTGAACTCCCACAATATCAGAAAAAGGGGCAGCTCAGAAGGAAATTCTCTCTTGCACTGGTCTCCCACACTCTGGGGTGGGGCGGGCAGCCTTTGGCTCCACATGGCGTCAAACACGACCCGAACCTTCCAGAACCTGCAGCCACCGCCGCCAGCCTTTAACCCACCGTGCAGGGCTCTGTATCGTGCCTTGGGAAAACCTTTACAGCTTTTCAATCAAAAGAGGTTGGAAAGCACCGCGCTAAGTCATTGGGAAACACCTGATGTGGGAAAACTTCCAGGCGTTGGTCTCCATGGAGGAGGCATTTCGGCAGCTGTGTCACCCGGGGCTCGGGAGCCTCGGGAAGACAGTTTGCACAGGGATTCTTGGCAAAGCTAAACTCATAAAGATCACTCTGTTTGAGTGATTGCATCACCGCAGGTTTCTGAGTGACTCCAAACTTGAGATGCATATTTTAAATCTCCCCTGCTGTTGCTGATAATTTGTTCCATATTTACCATATTACTTAGGACTTGCAAATGGGGGGGGGAGTTTTTTTAGGACGTAAATGTTAATTGAATTAGATAGCCACGGCCACAGCAAGCCAAGCTCATCTCTGGCCCTCAGTGCCATTGCAATGCATGGTTTTAGCATTCAGGGTGAATTTAGTGCTATTGACTTTCCCCCAACATTAATCCATGGTGCTTGAAAAGAGATGGGACTTTCTCTGCTATTTAAGCTCAGATGGTAACGATTTCTCTTTGAGCTTCGTGCTGGCTTTGGGTCCCAAGGTTTTCAAAGGATGAGGCTACTGAAACTGTATTGCTTGTTCAAATATAAATGTGGGATCAATATATACAGTTCTGGACTTACTCAAAGACCACAGTTCTTAGATCTGCATCTGTCAAGGTAGGATTTGGGTAACAATGGAGGTAGAATAAAAGGCTTAATGCAACAAGCTTTTAAAAGCACAGTTACTCAGCGGGAGTTTTTATGGTAATATTTTTCCTTAAAGTAAATCTGCAAACTCCCCTAATGTCAGAAAAAGGGGCAACTCAGGAGGAAATTATCTCATGCACTGGTCTCGTACATTCTGCAGAGACTGCATCCAGTGTCCAGTATTGCATTGTTAAAACCCATTGAATGTAATTGTATTTCAGGGGCCACAGTTACCATTTATGAATAGAATATCCTTTACACACATGATGATAGCCTTCACTTTGGAGGTGTGGAGTAAATGACATCTGTGCCATTGGGCCCATTAATGTGCAGGCTGGCGAGAGAGCCACTTGTTTCTGTCACAGATAGCCTGATTATTCCATTTTCCACATGTTCTACATTATTTGCTAAATCAATTTACAGAAAAATCACTTCAACCAAGGCCGAGAAAAAAATATTTTAGTTTCAGCAATTAATTTTAAAAGCAAACTGAAGCTTCATTTCAGTGAGAGTGTGCAGTTGTACTGGGCCTCAACTACCTGATCACAGTCCAAGTAGACAAATAATCTAGTTTTCAGCTTTCATGTTAAAAATCTCATTTGAAGTGAGAAACTAATGTCTTTTGCTGGTATTCTTGCTAAATGTCTCCTCTATTTGTGGTTTAACCAATTATTTTAACTTTAATTCTTTGCCAAACGACCAGATTTACCACATACAGATCCATATTAATGCATATTAATGCAAACAGTAAAGTATTTCATCCTGCTCTGGAAGTCAGACTTCAGAAAGGTTCAGAAGGATCAGCAGAGATTTATAAGAATGATTCAGGGATTGGAAAACATACCTTAGAGCAAGATACCAAGGCAACTCTTTCTACTTCATTTAACCAAGAGGTGACTAAGAGCTATTAGTTCACATCCTGTTCATTTTGTGTGTTCATGAGAAGGAGGTTTTGGATCATAAAGGTGTCCTAACATGGGCAAGAAACTGGAGCAGTTTGGGGTAGAAATAAGAAGTACAATTAACTTTTGGAGAAACTTGCTGGAGATTGATTTACCCTTTGCATTGAAGTGCTTCTCTAAATTCATATTATTGGATGTGAAAAAAAAAAATACTATACCACAGCATGTATTCCCATGAACAATATTAGGAGGAGCTGTGCTCCCAAAAGAGTTTGTCTATGGCCCTGTGTATGCGTTATTCATGGACACACATAATTTCTGTGAGAGGTGAAGGAAATAAATGAAGACATTAAAAGTAAAATCAATTCAGGTGGTCAGACTTCATCCCAGTTTGTGTGCCTAAGGTCTGTTTCGGCTTCGAGGTTTTTTAAGGCTATTTGCAAAGTTGTAAGACAAAAATGAAGAAAGGGTTGAACTTTGCTTCTGGAACGTATTTCTTGTATTGGGGCATTCTTTAATTTTTAAAAAAATCTGCTGAATAGATTTTCATACTGGATGGCATACAAGATAGCAATAGTTTTCATACAAGATAGCAATAGTTTTCATACAAGATAGCAATAGTTTTCATACAAGATAGTAATTCCCCTCTTTAACGTGAGATTTGTGTGAAAAGAACCAACTGTCCCTATTCCCTGCAAAACTTCACCATGTGCATTTAGTGAACGTATTTTCAGCATAAAATAGCTGGTCCTGCTGGTGTAACAGTTAATGTCTCCTGTGCTTTAATTCATACAGGACTTATTTTGGTCTACGTTGTTAACTAGCCTAAACAGCCTGCATGTTAGCAACCACTGAAGCGAGGCATAGCTTCAGCCTCCATGTGATGCTTAGCAGTTTATTATTAGCTTTGTATTTTGTGGACTTTCATAACACACAGCCACTGCCCTTTTGTAATAAAAATCAACAGCTGTGGGAAAAATGGTGCAGTCGGGCTGTACCTCTTCCTCTGGGGCCTTTCTGTCCCTGGGCTGACCCCTGAGCCCTGCTGGAGGATGCAGAGAGCCCTGAGCTGTGCTGCACCAGTACCTTTGTGCTGCTTCCCCAGTTTGGGGCAGGAGCAGGTCGGTGGATGGGAGGGGGTTGTCGTTGCTCAGCAGGAAATGTTGTCTGTGCAGTGCCCACCCAAGTGGGGGAGCATCTCCCCCAGCCCTCAGTGCTGCCTGCCCCAGCCCACAGCCAGAGGATTTATCAATACACCCAGACCTCTGGAAAGGACATTGGAAAGCTATTGGCAGTGTGAGTGATCTTGACTTAATTCTTCCAGCCTGGCACATCAACAGCTCTGGTTCTACCCTGTGCCCTCTAGGCTGGCAAGAAGGCACAGACTGAAAGTGCAAATTAGCAGGTAAAAACACACAGTAGGAACACTGAGGCTACAGAATAAATAAATTTGGACTTTGTGCACCCAGTTTTACTGGGTTGAGACAGAACTTCACTTTCTGAAAGAAGTGAAGGATACTGAAAATTGAATGGCCCCAATAAGAGTGTTGGTTCTGGGAGATGAGCACAGGTAAGACCTGCATTTTTGGATGCAATTTGGCAGG
The DNA here is from genome assembly GCF_001715985.3 of Manacus vitellinus. Lineage (NCBI taxonomy): Eukaryota > Metazoa > Chordata > Aves > Passeriformes > Pipridae > Manacus > Manacus vitellinus. Next base: position 8,281,406 of record NW_021939798.1, read on the forward strand.
AGTGAACGTTGGCAGAGCTGAGCCAACAGGAGTCCTTTAAAAATCCCATCCTTGCCCTTTTAGTTCCCTGGGTAATCCATCCCCTCGGGCTGTGTGACTGTACACAGCAACACACCTTTAAGTACTTCCGTGCTGGGCTGGAGTATTGGCTCCTGCTCTTCTCCACTTGCCTGTGGGCAGGTTTATAAATTATCTGCTGAGGCTCATTTTGCTTATGTGGTTTCTTGAAACATGCTTAAACTTAGGAGATACTTAGTCAGTACCTTTGCCTCTTTCAAGACATTCTGCTAGAATATGTTGCTCTTATATTAGTTTTTTGGCTACAGACACTCTTAAAGCCTCTTGACCAGCAGATCTACAGTAAAGCCCAACCTCCTGCTCTCTAACCGTGACCTGCTTGTCAAGGTGCCTCTTCTTCCCCCCCCGGTTCATCAACTGAACCTTGTTGGCAACAGTGAGCATTTAAGTAGCTAAATGTCTATTCAAAGACTGGTCTGCCAAGTTACCAGTGCAGGCATATTTTTGTAGAGAAATATGCAGCTCAACTTGTGGTGGCCATTGAGAAGCTGAGCTGCAAAAACATCAACACCACAAGGACACAATATTTTTCTCCTGATTACAACACGCTCATTTATTTTGGAATTCTTATGCCAGCAGAGGACTACAGGGCAGTGACAGTAGAAGAGTTGTCCAGATGCCAAGGAAAAGAGAGAACTGTATATGTACTCCTGTCCTGAAATGGTAGAGGGTAGGGAGAAAGGCTAGGTAGTGATTTGAAAGAATGCATTTCCATAAACTTTCTAAGGGAATCCACAGATTGCTTCCACAACAGATACCTGCAATACTTTGAAAATATGTATAAAATCCAGCTGATTGCCAGATTCTCAGGTCTGCCTGTTCCCTTTGCAGAGATCTGCAGATTCAGAACAACCTTTCTTTTAAGACTAAGATAAATGATTGCCTTTCAAATTAGCTGGGAAAGCCATCACATAATAAAGTACTTGTGGTGAGAGGAATCCCTGTGCCTTGGGCCAGAGAGATAGTGGGCTCTAACATCTGACTGGGGTGGCCAGGCAGCAGTACAAAGAATAAACAAATAACTATAATAGTGACTTTGTTTTGGTTTATGTGGAAAACTCACATCACTGTGTCTTTCTCTAATATATGTAGACAGTTTTTTTAGCTCTTACTATGTGGTCATTTCTACATGGAGACAACCTCTCCAGCACTCAGCTTTATTTAAAACTTTTAGATTCCCTGGCAGTCCACAGCACTGACTTTTTGAAAGAGACTGTGTTCATCAAAATGTAGGGAGCACAGGCTGTATAACCTCATGCAGAGGCTGTGCAGAAGTTTTTTCTGGGTCATACCACAGTATCTTAAGTTTTCTAAGCCTTTTTTAAAAGCCTTTTTTTCTGTTTTATCTGATTTTTTAAAAAATGAGCACAGGTGTGCTGAGGCAAACCAGCAGACAGTTCTGTTTCATTCTCTGTCTTCTGTCCTACCATCTGTTACCTCCTGGGTTTAACTTAGGCTATAAACTTTTGAGGGAGCAAAGATGCCTTTTTTTTTTTTTACACATTTATACAAAACCAAAAATGGTCAGTCCACATCCAAGCTTTTAGGTACTATGATAAAATAAACAATAAATCTTTGAAAGGATATATTTTTTATATATATTTCTATTATCATCATGGGTGTGATGTCATTTTATGGCTGGAAAACCAAGACATGGATGGTCTACAGTCAAAGTTCTCGAGTATCCCCTAATTGTGGCTGTGCTTATTCAAACCACCTAAGAGCTGCTATTTCATACCAGGACTTTATGTGTTCAAAGCCCAGTTCCAGTTGGCTTGAATTGCAGCTGTTGTGAATGCACACCCTGCTATGAAAGGAGCCCAAGTGAGGCTGCATAGCTTGAGTGGTGTTGAAAATGAGACACAGACATTAAGTGGCCACCTGTGAAAAGTTTTCAGTTGCTTACGTGCTACTGCACTGGGATTCCTGGCAGAACCCAGGGAGAGAATTCATTTTTCTGGGATGATGTTCAGTTCCTGCAGGCGTTGCCTTGTCTTCCTGCAACCTTCTGCTTGGGTCAGGAATTACTGTAACAAATCAGGGAGTCCTGTTTCTGCAACATTTTCCTTTCACTGTATATCCATTGTCAGGTGCACCAGCAGCCAGCTCAGAGGTCAAAAAGGAAGTCCACACGGTGACTATAGAAAGAAGTACAGGGAACAAATGGCATTTGCTCAAATATAAAGTGTGAGAGCAATTCAGGGCTGTTTCTCAGACACTGGTGGCACATGACAGAACATGGTGCATTATTAAAAATGTGCTTCCTCCACACTAAGGCACTTCAGCTTCATTCCTTTGTATATCACACTCTTGATTGAAGGTGATGGAAGATCCTCTATCCCCAGGGTGGGAATTTGCAAAACAATTCAGATAAAGCACTACAGAATTAACAACTATGTTTCTAATTGATGAGTAACTTCCACTGTAATGAAATCAGAACATGCTATAAAATCCATGAGGCTCTGTGGTCTATCCTTGCCAACAAGATACTCTATTAAAGATAGGAACCAGTCCTAAGCAAGGAAAACGGAAACTTCTTCTCAGTTTTGCTGGTTTGTGAACTTGGGCAAGCTGGTCTGCACTTCATGTGCTCTTATCTTCTCAACTTTTGTCTTTGATTATCTGTTGAGATGATCAAGAATTCAGACCCTGACCTGCCATTCGACACATGCCCAATGCCCACTGCAAAGGGATCCTGAGTACAGTGCACCTGATACACTTCACTGAAAAACCAAAGTGACATAGGGACCTGAAGGACATGAACTCAACAGAATAATCACTGAGCAAGCAGTGAGTACCCACAGCATGGTGCAGAAAACACACTGGTTTGGATGAAATCTGTTGGATTCTCTTAGCAATGTCTCTGATAAATCTCTTTACAACCCCACGGCTGTCCTTGTGTGCTACTGCACACGTGTTCTTGATGGTTTGAAAATTTTCAAAGCAGCCTTTCAACAAGGAGCCCTTATTTTCCAACATTCTCAGTCCATGATACAACAGTCCTGTACGAATCTCCTTGTACGAAATGGCTTCTTTGCCCAGTGAATGATGTAATTTAAGCCAATCAAATCAAAGTCAACTTTCATTATAAGCAGCGTCAAGTGGCACAGCAGGATTTTAAAGCACTAACTGGGGTTTCAGAGCTCAGTTTTCAGTTCTGTCACAGATTTGTGCAAACCATCTCTGTTCTGGTGGTGGTGACTGGCTGTACCTGTATGAGGAGTGAGCCATGCAGCCCACATGGGGAACAGTCAGGCTGCCCTGGGCCTTGGGACAGAGGGTGAGATGGGGTCCTCTAGCAAACCAAACCTGGCTCTTCCCACTGTAGTTTCACCACTGGTTTGAGCAAGTCCAGGTCCTACTGACCCAATAAACATGGCTTATTCAGCAGCTAAGCCAGCAGGGATCTAAGGGCATCAAGGGACTCGATTGCTCTTTGTTGCTGTCTTTTGGAAGGCTCTGTTGCCCATTAAAATGCATGTGAGGTTTTTCTGTCACTCCACGGGCTTCTTGAATTAAAGCCTTTCCAATGGCAGGATCTAAGCTGCAGGATCAGGCTCTTACCTTGAAAATCTATGCGTTAAATGTCTTGTATCTTATCTATATAGCTATTGAACTAATCAATAAACCCTCTACTAGTTACATTTATCCTCCCAAGGTGAGGGATCATGCACCACTGGCATTGAAAAGGCTGAATGATTTGCCCCAGTTCATGCTTCTGAATAAAATTGACAGCTATGAGATGGAAATGTTCAGCTCATGTTTTAATTTGCTGCAGGAAAGATTTATCAGGCAGAGGTGAAGTCTTTGACCCAGTTTTGTCCTACTGGGGTCTCTCGGTACAAGCTGCAGAGGGAAAGGAGGGGTCCCAAGCACTGATATTTTCAGGTATCTCTTACTCTCCCAGCTCCAGCCAGTGGGGTTTTAGGGTAACTCGTGGCTCTGTGCTGCAGGCTGAGCTGAGGTGCTGCAGGGCTGGTCAGGGATTGCTGCAGAGCAGGGCTTGGGGCAAGGGGAGCCAAATCCACTCACAAGGAGCAGTCAGGGGGCAGAGGACCCTCAGGATGCTGCTGCCTGAACGACTCCATCGGCTCCAGGGGCAGCTCTCAGGGACCCTCGCTGGGGGAACAGCAGGGTGGGCCAGGGACTGAGCTGGGCTCGGCCCAGGGCTGAGCTCCATGCAGGGTGGGCCGGGGGCTGAGCTGGGCTCAACCAGGGCTGAGCTCCACGCAGGGTGGGCCGGGGGCTGAGCTGGGCTCAACCAGGGCTGAGCTCCACGCAGGGTGGGCCGGGGGCTGAGCTGGGCTCAACCAGGGCTGAGCTCCACGCAGGGTGGGCCGGGGGCTGAGCTGGGCTCAACCAGGGCTGAGCTCCACGCAGGGTGCCGGCGGCCCGCGGGCCTGGGGGCAGGGCGGCTGTCTATTTTTAGTGAGGGTTTTATAGAGTGGATCCCTGCGGTCTGGCTCCACACTGAAATATTGTCCTAGTCTCAATGACATAAACACAGGGCCAGCCTGTGATCCTGGCGCCAGCTTCAGCTTAGGGAATGTGAATGAAAGTACCAGTGGGGTCCAGGCAAGAAGGAGAAGAAAAAAATCCCGACTGTAATTACAAATAAATCCCAAACCCTTTCGCTCTCATGGCTCACTTAGTACAGCAAATAGCCTCTGATTCTCTACAAATAAGTCCCAGCTTAGTTACTGACAGATCTACCAAGAGGCAGTTAATGGAATAATGACTAAGGGAAGCTTAGGGTAATTTCCAAACAGTTCCCAGTGTTGGAGGGTGATTGCCCCCACCTCGGCCCCCGCCCTGCTCCCTCCAGGTCCTGCAGCAGTGAGCACCGGGCAAGCCGAGCCTAGGGACACCAGGGTCCTTTCAGCTCGTGGAGGAAGGCTGCTATTTATTTATTTATTTATTTATTCATTTATTTAAGACATCTCACACAAGAATAGTGACAGGCAGACTCTGGTGTCTGGATCTGAACTGTCCCCCCAGGGAGAGCTTAGGTGAGGGTCTATCTTCTTTTTCAATAAGAAAACTGGGGAGATTTTAAATGGAAATGGCATAAAAAGCCACCCCTTCCATGAGACACTTTAAATGCAGCACTCTTCCTCTTGTTTCTTTTTCTGTTACAAAGGCATCTCTTTTCTTTGAATCCCTTGTCTGAGCTTGTTCCAATACCTCATATTTGAGTTGAAATGCTCAGTTTGCTTACAAAAGTTAAACTTCATGTTCAAAGTATAGAGAACTCTTGTGGCACTTCCAGAGTGGCCAGGGCAGTGCTCTTTTATGTTTGGTTTTGATCTTTCTTTAAATCAGAACAGGATCATGTGTCTTTGGAACACTATTTCATCAAGAATGAGAGTAATGGAAAGGCTGTTCCTACATAGGAACAATTGTAAATGCATACACAGAGTGAGAGAGAGAACGAATCCAAATAATAGTTGACATATATGCCATTGTGACTGGCATCTTATTGAACTGCTGTTGTGTTTATTATGACAATAAGTACTTCAAAAGGTGATGAGGCTTCAGGGGAAGCCTTGCTAGGCAGCAAGGATACTCAGTTGAAACGTTGCTTCAAAGAAAATGATGCTGACCAAGGTCTATGCTGGAAAGTCTACCTGATTGTTAGTCCTGTGATGGCTTGTTTCTTCTTACCATTCCATCTTAGATTTTCCAAATATCTCTGTTAAAAGGAGGAGAATAGTCACTTGTTATTGTATAAAAGAAAACCTCAAAGTCCTTACTTACCAGAGGAAGTGGACTGCACATAAGCAATGCTGTGCTGAGAGCAAAGTAGTAATTTGTGCCCGCTTCTTTCAGTGCTGTTTGTCTCATATTCCTGCTGTAGCCCCCTGTACCCTGTGTCAATTCTCTTTTAGAGACCGTGGCATTGTGGGATCTTGCTCTATACCCAAGAATGGCTCCAAAAGCTTTTAACTCTATCCTGTAATTGATGTTTAGTGTAAACTGCAATAAAGGAAGGATATTTAAAAAAAAAAAAAAGGAGGTGGGGGGAACAACATATTTAATGAGGATGAGTAAACACACCCAAGATGTAACTGTAGATATAAGAAAAATAAAAGCAGCTGGGGGGCTTCTGAGACATTGTTTGTCTTGAAAGTGATGAGAAGAGGCACCATCAAAAGACTTGTTTTACTACAGTCATGCTTCATTATGGGGCAGGAGAGTGTGGGGAAGGGGAGGGGTGGGGGTTCCCTACGTGACCAGGTTGCCAGAAGAGAGAACCTAACTCGTTTGCATGGCCTAATTAATCCCTGAACCCAGTCAAAGCCTGAGTCAGAGGGAGAGAGCAAATGTCAGATCTGTGTCTGGGAAGCCTAGATTCATTATTTTACTCGCCTGGGTCCCTTTGCCTTCAGAGGCAAAGACTTGAAACTCCCAAGTCAAAGAAACACATCCCAGAGATTCCTACTGAACATGAGCAGGTTTGGAATCAGTCTCCTTTGTGTCTGTTTCTATATCTGAATTAATCCCATACCCCCATGAGTGTGCCTGTTTCATCATTTGTGAGAGAAAGGCGAAATCATTCCATGTGCCGCTAAAGGTACAAGTTTCTTTGAAAAGTATCCTATTGAACATCCAGCTTTTCACAGCCAGCCCAGTCACTGGGTGTGTATCTCATGACAGTTCGTAGTGGCTGCAGAGATAATGCTATGCACACAACTCTGGCTGATCATTGTGATCCACTTCTTTTTGAAGAGATCAAATTCCCTAAAGGGATAAAGCATAAGAAGCTGGAAAGAAGTGATAATTCAAAATGCAGGGGAACGATGCATACTTTAATCTTTTTCTAGTTATTAAAGCTCCTTCATCCTTGCACATTTTCTGGCTAGAGCAAATTTAAAGAATGTCTAATAACGCAGCAGTTCTGAATTTGTGGGACCTTCCTCTACTGCTCTAATTCTTGAGGCAAAATTATAGCCAGGAGTTGTTTTATATAATGGGCTAAATTCTGCTCTTTTATTATACTGTAGGCAAGATATTTCTTCCGAGCATAAAGTGCACCCCTTCTAGATTTAGTTCAGGATTTCTGAGTTGTATATATTTGTGATCCAGTTCCTGGCTCTCTGATCAGGATTAGAAGCTGCCTCTGGGACTTTGTACTTCCACAAAACCCGTGAGTCTCTTGGAACATTTTACACGAGAATCTGAGGCCGCATTTACTGAGTGCAGGGGACCTGGGGGCTCAGGACTTAGCTGATAGAAGTACTTTTAAAATAAGTTGCATTTTCCTTCATTCATAACCACCAGGCTGAGTATGATGTAATCGGATTTATTTTTTCCTCTTTCACCCCCACTGGAGCCAGGCAAATGAAGTAGTTGAGAGAAAAGGGGTTGTCATTTTCAGTGAGGCAGCCATTCATCACGGAGCATTAGACAATTAGCAATAAAACATTTGAAGGGCTCCATTGGTGCTAAAAGGGCGAGGGGGTCCTTTTAAATATCAGAGGTGAGAAATGTTATGTATCAGGGTTATTCAGTAGCTGGCACCAATGAATCACTCCCAGGCACACAGGGCTTGATTGGGGGGGTTGCTGTATTTTTCGCTTCATTGAATCTCTGTCACTCAGTTGTCTTTAGTGTTTTATAAAAAAGGAATAGTAAAAACTTGGTTTATCTCAATAGATGTTTATCTTAATCACCAGGCTGGTTAAAAAGGAGAAATACATTCCTACTTGTCATGTGTGTATATATGTAATATATGCTGCCACAGGGAGTTTGTTTGGATAAACAGTGTTGCCTGTGTGGAAATTCAAATCCCCATCAGGAGCCACTGCTTGTAAATATAAGTGTCATTTTTTAACATAAAAAATGCCTTGGTTTCTGTTTCATCTTTGCCAATTCTCCCACTGGCCTCTCTCTCCATAATGAATTGGTCTGCGCACTGTGAGACGCTGGAATCTTCTCTCATCTGCTGGGATGTGAATATTTGGCACAAAAAGTGGGATGGTTAGGTGGGGTAGAGGAGGGGAAGGATTTAGAAGAACTTTGGGTTTCCTCTGTTGCAAACCTTTTCCGTAAATAAATAAATAAAACTAATTCCTCCAAGTGGGGCTGCAGCCAAGAAAACTGTTCTGAGAGGTTCAGATTTACGGCAGAAGACACTGCTGAGAGAAAGAGCGAGAAACAGAGACAGTGGAGTTCCACCTCCCATGATATATAGAGCCAAGGGAGGTATAAATACCCGTCACTTCCCGGACCCTCTTTTAAAAAAAAAGACAAACACCCAGGATCCTGTCTCTGGCTGCCTTGCAGCAAGGCGCCCTCATAAAAGCTAAGATAAACAGTTTATCAGCAGATGAATGCACAAGCTCTGTTCTAAAGACAAAAGTCTATACCTTAGGAAAAATGCAGAGGCAAGAGGAGAGTGGGCTGAGAATCAAGCACAGTATTTCAGGAGGAAGAATGACATGAAATGAGAAAAATAGAGCAATTCTATAAGGAGTCTTTTGAGGCAATGGGTACATCTCCATGTATAGATGTACTTAAAGACTAAGAAATAACTTGTATTATTTCTGGGGTCTTCTTTTTTTGTGGTTTTATTCTTCATTGTTTTAATGCATTAGTCATTTTAGGATTTACTCCACTATAAAACATTCATCCCATAGCTGAGTTTCAAAATATATTATTTATACATCGTTTATCACTGCAGATAAAGACTCTTGGCCAAATGTATCCTTCCCTGTCTCCATTCTGTTGGGATTTCAAGGTAGAACTTTTCTCTGTCAAAACATGTTTTCCCTTCCAAAGTATGTGATTCATAACTGTTTTCCTTCAGAGCAGCTGATCACCTGCTGACACTGGGTCATCCTTAACACAGTCTTCATTCTGTGGCCCCTTCTGTGCATCAGGAACGGGGCAGGGAAAGGGATGAGCTACCTTGAGACACAGCACCACATTTCAAAGGTCCAGCAAGATCTCCCTGAGTCTTTCCAGACTAAAGAATATAGCTTGAAAGTTGTAGAAAACTGATTTCCTACCGGTGCTGTGTGAATTCCTGGTCAAGGTCATCCATGACCGGTGATAGCTCATAATGTAGATTGTCATCTGGTACATTTGAGTGATGTAAAATGGCTGACAGCTGTGCATCTCCTTTAGAATTGTTTTAGGGATTCACAGTTTTAAAAAAAAGGTAGAAAATTATTCTGTAAGGAGTTCTTTACCCAATTTATAAGGCTATGACCAAGGAAGAGGGAACGGGTCTAGCAGAGGGAACTGGTCTAGCAGCTTGCTAGGACCTAAGACTAAAATTAAGTGATTTTTAATTCAGTTGTTTCTCTATAATTTTTGTAAAACATTTGACTCTTCCCTCTGCATTGATACATTGATACTGGTAGCATCTAATCAAACTCTCCAGCATCTCCATGGAAGAGGCGAGGATTAGCATTCGTGCTCTACAAATAAGGAAAGGCAGAGCTATGAAATGTGTTGCCTAAAGCCATATGAGAAATTTGCATGAGAGTTGGGCAGAGGACTCATTTGGTTATGGTTTTGGTTTTCTTTCCTTAACAAACTATCATTGTTTCGTGCCAATGGATTTTTAAAAACAAGAAGCAAAAGGCAATGAGATCATGATTTAAATAATCCGTAAGTTTAAGGGAAGCAGGAATAGTTTCAAGGAAGCCTCCACTCCTAAGGAAGGCACATCTTTTCCAAGCACACCTGGCATGGTTCTTCCTCCCAGTTCTATAGTGGTTTATTACTTTCTGGGAGATTCCCTCCGTGTTTCAGAGGTTCATGCATCGTGCCTGAGACCATTGCTCCTGGAGCAGACTGATTCCACACCATGGGCTGAATTCAGAGGGATGCCCCTGAGCACTGGTTTGGGTGAAGTAGGTCAGGCCATTTTCTCTTAGTAGATTTAATGGGAAACAAATCTATCCTGAATTCTTGCTGTGCATCCTCGCTGCTGTGGCCTGAAGTCAGCTGCTTACATAATGTGTTTGCAGCGCTGTGCCTGTGGAGCTGTCAGCAGGGCCCTGCAGGCTGCATACCTCTTCTCTCCTCATCAGCGATGTGACCCTGCACAAGTGGCATCTTACTCTTGCCCACATTGGCTTCCTGTGTGCCTTGAAGGTTGTATTTGCTTTGTCTACTGAAAAAACACATTTTTACTACTGACAGCACTCCAGAACCAATAAAGCTGAGGCGAAGGGAGTTGTTTTCTACTCTGCTTCATGCACCACTGCCAGTAGAACGACCAGCTAAGGCCTCTGTGAGCTACTGGCCTCTCTCCCTATCCCAGGAAGGGCTGGCATCATACACAGTGCCTGGATCACACCCTTTTACCTCCAGGTTTCATTTACTGCTGTTTTCAGCAAACCCTGACATAAACCAGTTTCTTTTCCATCTGATCCGGAGGCCTCTGGCAGGGTCACTGGCAGCTCTTCCCCAGTCCTGCTATCAAGCCACTCCACCAAGAAATTCTTGGGCCACAAGTGACTTCTGTCACTTCTGCATCCCTCGAGCTTCCCCGGCCTCGCCAGGAGCCCAGTGCACCCGAGGTCAGGTGGACACACATGTTTGAGGAACTATTGACCTTCAGCCTGCTCTGCTCACAACAGACCTGTACCTTAATGAGGCTTGAAGAGCCTCATTCCAGAAACTTCCTCCTACAGGTAACTCAGTTCAGGAGGGAAAGGTCTTCCAGTCCTTGCTTGTAGTCGCAGTTTTGAACGTAGAATCTGTAACACACATTTGGCTTGAAATAGTGGAACTCAGTCCTTCTAGGCTTTGCTTTTCAGACTTAGGGACTGGTAGTTGAAGAACTGGTTTCAAATACCAGCTGAGAAAAACTGACTTTATCATTAAAGGAAAAATGCAAGCCATTAGGTGTAACTTCCAAATTTTGGCTTTCTGTTCTGTTTCTGAGGTGTGGCTTCTCACTTGTATCCAGGGACAACTTTTATACCAAACTTTCAATGAAAGTTTATGAGGTTCTTGATGAACGTAGAGACCTCAAATTCCAGATCTGAAAAACTCTAATAACGCTCCAGCAGATCTTTGACTGACATTGTAGCAGCAAGTGTCACTGTGAGGCTTTTACAGTGTCGAGTTAGGGTCAGTTTTCCATCTTTTTCATGTAATTTTTTTATGTATTATTTATAAAATACCCTATATGCTCAGGAATAAAGCAAAATAAGAGTTGTTTTAAATTGAAAATTAGGAGTGAAAACAGTTGAAAAAATATAATTTTTATAAAAAACACACAACCTTGGTAATACAATCTATTTATTACTTTCATAATGAATCTAAATATGAAGGTTAAGATTTAAACAAATGCATAAATAATTTAGGTGAAATGGCTAAGCTTCAGTCCCATTAAAGTTAGGCTCCTAAGTGCCTAAATAGCCTGCAGGAATGGGATTCAAGCACTTGAGGAAATTTTACTCAAACGGTAATAGACCCTTACAGCAAACTGCCCGCAGTGCCCAGTAAGTGCTCTCTGCGAGACAGTAGCTGTGCCACGGAACAGCATTTGCTATCAATTTTTAAACTGTTTTATGTATTTGCCATTGAGTTACTTTCCATCTTTTCCTGTATGGACTGGGGGCATAACTGGAAATTGCGTTTCTGATGGAGAAGTCTTGGAGAACTCCCTAGAAAATCGCTGAGCAAGTGCTCCGAGGAGGGCTCCGAGCGGGGCCGCGCAGGCTGCCGGAGCATCCGCCGTGGGACCGCGGCTCCGTACGCGGGGGTTCCCGCCGCTGCCAGCCGCCGCGTCCCCCTCCGCAGCAGCGCGGGGGGCCAGAGCCGCCCGCCGCCCCGCGCTCACCGGGGGTTCCCCTGAGCTCACCCGGGGGTCCCTTGCGCTGGGCCGCGGGGGTCCTGCGCTGACCCGGGGGTCCCTACGCTGCCGCGGGGGTTCCCTGCCGCTCACAGGCCGGGAGTCCCTGCGCTCACCCGGGGGTCGCCTACGCTCACCCGGGGTCCCTCGCTCCGCGCTGCCCCGCGGGCCACCCGCCGGCCCGGCGCGGCGCCGCAGCAGAGGGCCCGCTCGGCCCGGGCAGCCGCGGGCACCGCGTCCCGCAGCGTTGCGCGGGCAGGGCAGCCGCACCCCGCGCCCATGTGCGGGGACGGCCCGGGCGGTGCCCCCGCGGCGCGCTGCGCGGGAGGGCGCGGGGAGTCCGCGGGAAGCCCCGGCGCGGATGCCCCCTCCGCGGGCCGGGCCGGGCCGCGGCCGGGCGGGGGAGGGGCCGCGCCCCCCGCCTCCGCGCCCCGCGGGGGTGAGAGCGGCGGGGCCGCGCCGGAGCCGCGCGGCGGAGCGGGCGCCGTGGCCGGGCGGTGCCCCGGGAGAGCAGCATCTCCCTCCCCCGGGGCGCGGCGGCCGCTCAGGCGTGAGCGGCGGCGTGCGGGGGCGGGGGGAAGGCGGCGGCTCCCGCCTTCAGCCTTCCCCAGCAGAGGGTGCCTGCCGGTGGGAAGGGGGAAGCCGCGCTCTCCTGGACTTTTGTGGGAGTGGGGGTTGTGTTGTGTGTGTGGTGGTGTGGTGTGGTTTTTTTTTTTTTTTAAGGGGGGTGGGGTGGGTTAGGAGAGAGTCTGTGGTTTCCATGGAGATGAAGCTGAAAGTGCAGGAAATTTAAAGGCTTTGGGTCCTTGCAAAGCAGACAAACTGGTGCCAACGTGCGTGGCTGCTGTTGCTGCTGAGGAGGCTGCTTTGCAAACGGCGGAGAGAAGCGGGGAGGAAGAATCGGCAGCAACTTCTTCCACACGCACGGGCAGACAACGAGGAGCGGCAGCAGCAAGCAGAATTCGCAACAAAAAGAGGCATCTCCCGTTCCCGGGAAGGGCGAGAAGAAGCAGCAACAGCAGCAGAATTTTGGAGCGGCTCCACCAGGAGAAATTTTTATAGAGAAGGCTACAAGAGAGAGTGTTTGCAGGGGGCTTGTTCTCCGGGCTTATCAGGGGGCTGTCTTTGCTGGTGGTGCGGCGAGTGGAGGTGATCCCCCTCAAAGACGAGTTATTTTGGATATCCCCGTACAAGTTTTCTGATGTATTTGCTTGCACCTTCTTCCCCTGCTGTTTGGTGAACCCAGCCCCCCTTTCCCCCCCCCACCGGTCTCCCAAGGATGGATCATTCCCAGTGCCTTGTGACTATATACGCCTTGGTGGTTCTGCTGGGTCTCCGGCTAGAGCAGGGCGCCTGCCAGCACTATCTGCACATCCGACCGGCTCCCAGCGACAACTTGCCCTTGGTGGATCTAATCGAGCACCCGGACCCTATCTTTGACCCCAAGGAGAAGGATCTTAATGAGACCTTGCTAAGGAACCTCATGGGCGGTCACTTCGACCCTAACTTTATGGCTGTTTCCTTGCCCGAGGACCGGCTCGGAGTGGACGATCTAGCTGAGCTGGACTTGCTGCTCAGGCAGAGACCCTCGGGAGCGATGCCCAGCGAAATCAAAGGGCTGGAGTTCTACGACGGGCTGCAGCCGGGCAAGAAGCACAGGCTGAGCAAGAAGCTGCGCAGGAAGCTGCAGATGTGGCTTTGGTCCCAGACCTTCTGCCCGGTCCTATACACGTGGAACGATCTCGGCAGCCGCTTTTGGCCCCGGTATGTCAAAGTGGGCAGCTGCTACAGTAAAAGGTCTTGTTCAGTCCCCGAAGGCATGGTTTGCAAACCTGCCAAGTCCGTGCATTTAACGATCCTGAGGTGGAGGTGCCAGCGCCGGGGAGGGCAGAGGTGCACATGGATACCCATCCAGTACCCCATCATTTCGGAGTGCAAGTGCTCCTGCTAGGGCTGGCACTTACCTTCTCGCCCCTTCTCCAGCGGACTCACGTGGACCTTTGCTGCAACAGAAATAAAAGACATTTGCTTTCTGGTTAACGTTGTAATGCACTGTAACGTGTAGGAGAATGTATATTGTGTGTATATATGGCACCGGTTTAATATACTATTAAAAGGTCAGTATTATACGTGAAATAATCAGCGTCTACTGTATTTTTAAGACTATTACCCTGATCGTTGCTAATGTATCTTTTTTTTTTTTTTGGTATTTATATTCCAGAGAGAAGTTGCTTCGCTTTGGCGAAGTAGTTTTTTGTTGGGTGTGTTTTTTTTTTAATAAAAGGATTAAAAAATACAAACCAAACTTTTTGATAAGAAAACGGTTAAAGCTATTTTCCATTATTCGGAAAGCGTGTGTGTGAGTTTTTGGGGGTTTTTTCTTTTTCCTTACGGACTTTAGATTTAAAATAAAAGTGAATAAACGCCTAGAGCACAATGTTATTGTAAATAGAGAGAACAGTTTGAATGACTTAATCCTATGTAAATGAAGAGTATCTGCTATTTATTCTTTATATCCTTGTAGTAAAAGTGCAGTGCAGAATTAAAGTCAACCACTAAAACACGAGCCGTTTGGATTCTGTTTGCTTTTTGGTTTGGCCGCCGTCGGGGGGGCTTTCTTCTCTCTCCTCCTCGTTCTCCACGCTCAGCAGGACGTTTCGTGGTGGCAGGGGGAGGTGGGAACCTGCTCACGACTCTGTTAGGAGGGACTGTGCGGCACCTACCCGGCCGGGGTGCCGGGGGGTCCGGCCCCGGGGGGTCCCGGCGCTGCGCTGTTCCCCGCGGAGCCGCTCCCGCGGCCGCGCAGCCCCGGCGCGCTCGGCGGCAGCTGCTCGGGGACTTCTTTTTTTTTTTCCTCTCTCTCCTCTTTTTTTTTTTTTTTTTTTTTTTTAACTGCTGACATTTCATTTACAACGGGACACGTGTCTTTCACACCTACCATTGTGGTGGGACACTGCTGAAACTTGACCCCTGGGCTTTGGGGGTTTTCAGCGCAGACACGTTATTAGGCTGATCCTGTGACAGCCCCGCACACCGCCCGGCCCGGCCCGCTTTTAACTCTTTGGGCTCCCGCCAGCGCCGGGCCATCGCTCCCTGCGGGCTGCCCCCCTTCCCCGGGGAGCGCCGGGCTGTGCCGGCCGCGGGGTGCGGGTGCCCCGCTCCCGTCCCGCTCACCGGCCGCGCCCCGCCCGCCCCCGCAGCGCTGGGACCGGCCCGGCCCGCGGGGCTCCGCGGGGACCCGGCCCAGTTCCCCCAGTGTTTGACTTCTACGTGCCCGGAGACCCGACGGTTCGTATCTCATAGATACCAACTGCGAAAACAAACTCTCCACGTGCTCTTCAAAGGCTCCCTGACAGTGCAGAAAGCCTTTTCCTTATTTATCTTGGAATCAAAAAACTTTTTTTTTTTTTCCTTCCCCAAAACTCGGAGGGAATCAATGCTAATCATTTTAAACCCGTGGGTCTTTCATTGAGGCAACCCAGCCCTGCTTTTCTGTGACGCTTAGTCCGGTATCTCCGAATGCATATTCATTCCCTCTCTCCCTCTTTCGGTGCGTTTTACCGCCCGTCTCTTTGCTTCTAATTTCAATAGTTTGAGGGGAGGGGGGGAAAAATCAGATCTTGGGACATTTAGGGTATTCATTAACCTAGTGAAGAGGAACAGAGGCATTATTACTCACATAGAAGGCACCCTGCCCCCATGTCTATCTAAGGGTTCATTGTAAAAGGATTAAAAGTTAAAGACCTTCATCTTATGATTCTTTCATTTAATCTTCGTGGCGCCTGAAAGACATGCTGGATGGATGATCACATTTAAAATATTCCTAATGTCGGCTACCTTAGGACTCCAGGCAGGGCAAACAAACGTAATTTATTTCCAGAAGAAAGGGTATATTGAGATGTTTAAGTTTATGAACCACCATTACCATGTATATTTGTTAGGTTCTGACAAATACCCAAATAACATTAAAATCAGCCATTCATCACATATGAATTTATGCAAAACCTTGTATGCCTGGGGCCAATATTTTTTTAGACAGAGTTTCACTTGCAAAAAAAAAAAGTTTATTTAAAAAAAAAAAGCAAGAGTTTTTCATGACTGGTAAACACGAGAATTATGTGAACAGAAACTATTTCATGCTGGGATGGCAGCCAGGGACTCGGGAATGTCAACAAAAGTTCTCCGAAGGTTGAAAATGTCACTGGATTACAATACAAGGTCCTTTGCCCCATTAGCAAACTTTACTAAAGTAATATTGCCACTACTTAGTGAGGGGGCTCACCCAGTGATTTATCTGTCGGTGATCCCAGCAATGGGGCAAACAGAGACTTCATCTGGAAACCACCTCTGACTGCTGCTTCAAGATTTAAAATGTTCCTGTGTGCAGAGCTGGGTGTGTGTTGGTGAGTGTTGGGTGAGTGCAAAAGAAGTGTGCTGGTAATGTAGTCTAAGTATCTATCACCGGATCTGCCTTAGTTTTCATCCAAGACTCATTGTAATCAGAGAGTCGTGTGTACACGTGTGCTTTCTCAACCAATAACACCCCGTTAATAATAAATTTACAAGAATATTTTGGGTTTTAAAAAAAGTCAAGTTTCACCATCCACAAGGCCCATGATTTTTTCATTTAAATAAATAGCTAAATTTTGTCAGCTGGTGGAGCAAAAATAAACTAGTAGTTTTCACTGTTGTTTCTGGTCAGGTCCACTTTCTGGTCCTCTTGCCCTGGTGTTGAAATATTTGGCTTGTAGTGGAAGTGTTTCAAGCCAAACAAATAAAATATCTTTCTGATGAATGTTTCTATGCAAATCTGTTTAATATTGGATTTTGTAATATGTTTTTAAAGCAAAATTGAATTATAGCTCTTTTAAATAGAAATCAATTCATAACACAGACAATTTCTGTTTGCTGATCTTTGTAGTGGCATCGTGAGACCTCACAGAGATCACTGTGGGGAAGAAATAAGAAGGGAAAGGTTGAAAGTTTGCTTTTAGTTAATCTTCAGTTTCTTCTTTTGCTATTTTAGGGTCTTAAAGCGTAATACTGGGAATTTAAATTAATTTCTGCTTCAACCATAGACTGTGCAACCTCACTTGGGTATTTAACCTATGTGCTGTAGTTCCTGATGAGGAGTGCAGGATGTCATCATCTTCATCACTGTAGTTAGTCTTTATCCAGAATAATTCGTTCTCTCACACCATGTGTTTATTCAAAATCCACTAAAGTTAAGGCCCAAGAGTAACACAGTTGATAAATGCATAAAAGAGTAGACTAGAGGAAGTTGGCCATTCAAAATTAGTGCAGGTAGTGTGCTGAAAATGAACCATCTAGAAAATATTAGACACACCATTAGAGCGCTGTGTCCTCACATATGTACTTAACTGAAAAAATATACCTGATTCATTTTATCATTTTCAAAATACTGCCACAAAGATGAATTCTTGAGATTGCATGAGTGCACGATGGAGTCATCACCAAAACAACCACAGCCAGAAATTACAGCAGTAATATTTGTATAAATACCGGACAAGTTTTTGCTCTCTCATAGTTTTAACGGAGAAGTAATCTTAATTTAGTAACATCAACACTTCACCTTGCTTGGGCTGTGTTGTGTAAATGTAATCTGCACACCACGTTGGCTGGATCTTGGACCCATTAAAAAGAAGATATTCCAGCTCGGAGATTTGCCAGGAATCTTCAATGAAAGTTGAAATAAATATAATGACGTCATCATATATTATAACATCACAGCCTTCAAGGTAAGCCAAACCAAAGGTATGTTGGCAGGGGAGTGCTGCCACCTGGTAGATCCATGCTAGGAATAGATATGATACTCCCATCCAGAGGGGAGGAGAACAGCCACGCTCTTCCTGGAGTGCCCACACGGCTCGGGCAGTCTCTCTGTGCCTGCAGGTCCTGCGGGAGCCTCGCTGCACCAGAGAGCTGCAGAACCTGTGTCAATGCTCTCTTTTAAGAGAGCAGCTACAGCAAATTTGAAGAGACCCTTTCATTCCCTCTTCCCTGCTCCCAGACCAAGCGAGAAGCTCCAATGGTTAAAAGGAAGGGAATGAATACATTGGCTTGAAACAACTGTTGGAATGGTTCAGAGGGGAGCAGAAATATTCAGCAATCAACATTAAAGACTCTAAATCCTCGGAGGTGTTATTGCAGGATCAGCAGCTTACAGCCCTCTTCGTGAAGGCTGGGTACCAGTGTATTACTGTTAAGTCCCCTGCAGCTTGTTCCCTGTGGGGAAAGCAGCTGCTCTGTGTGATGTGCTTTTGAAGAGTCTGGGAGAAAAGCTGCTGGAAGAGAAATCTGCACGGGTATAACATCACAGAGTCACTTCTCCCTGCTGGACTGGAGGACAGGAGTGCAGAGATGGCACAGTTCAGCCTCTGACTCTGTCGGGGGATAGCTCAGATGGGGACCAGCTGAGAACAGATGCTCTGAGGCTCCCTGGTTGTACGTTCTGCCCTCTCCAGGGGTGTATTTATGCTGCCATCGAGCATCATTCTGTGTCAGCACTCAAGGCCAGACCAACCTGCATGTGCACTCAGGCCTGGTCAGCCTGTGGATGTCCTGGAATGCTTTGGAGCCATCCCTGTGAGGAGCTCTGGCAGTGGGTGGGTGCTGCTGTCCAAGAGCTGCTGCCCAAGTGAAGGCAGCAGCACACACATCCCAGCACTGACCAGCCTGGAGCCTTCCCTTCACCTAAGGCAGACATTCCCCAGGACTCAGGTCTCTCCCTTGGAGAATCCCAGAGTAGTCACTGCATCAGATAATCATAACACAGTTTGAAAATAAGTTTCACACTCCCTCCTCGTTGTTTTTTTTCCCTCATGAGAGGGGGAGTGGCAAGACTGCCATCACAAAGAACGTTACTCAGAACCAGAACAGATCTTAAGGCACAACACTAAAAACCTGTATGCAATGGAGAAGGACTGGGTGGCTCGAGGGATTGGTAATGGTATAAAGAGCTTTTCACCACTAGGCTTCTGGCTCTGATCCAGAGGTAGTAACTGAAAGCCACAGTCATCTGATGCCTGCAGAGTGGGCTCTGTAGAATGAGTTGTTGGTCTCTGCATAGATCCTACCAAGCAGGATCCAGATCACAAAGCCACCACCAGAACTGACATGCTTGCAAGGATTCTCAATCCAAAGTGCAGAACGAAACAGGAATGGGGACGTTTGATCTGTGTTTGTGATTTAGTAGCAATAAGAGGACGTTGTTGTTGGGGGTTTTTTGTTTGTTTTGTGGGGGAGGGATTAATATAGGAGAATATAACCAGCATAGTGCCTTGTATTGATACAACCCTTATGCTGTTTTCCTTCTGGCATAGTAATATCTTTATTTTTGGCGTACAACTGGCAACTTACTACCTGGCTTGGATGCACAACCATGGTCCAGAGGAAGATGCAGCAAACACAAGAGCCAGGCTCTGCCATATTAATTGAAGTTCCTGCTGCACTGGATGGTGCAAATAACTACACAGTAAATGCATCTTATGCCTACCAGTACAAATACCTTGGTTACAGCAGAGCAACTTTCCAGGGCTCAGGTTAGAGTTTACCCTTCCATGGGATCCCCAGTCAGGCAGCTCTGAACAGGCATTTCTCTGAACAGAGGATGAACAGGCTGTGATTCAGAACATTCTTGCCAAGCTGCTGCATTGTACCTGTGCAATAAAAAATCCATCCCTTTTTCTGAGCTATAAATAAGCTGAGTTGAACTGAGGAAAAAGAAGTACATAAAACCAATACATATTTATATAAGGACAACTGTAAACATCACTCCTCTGTTTCAAAATGAACCTTCTGGTGTTCCAGGCACTTCATAATACTGTCTGTGAGTAAAGAATGGACAGAAAATAGTTTTTCCTCTCACCGTCTCCTAGTTTGCGTGGCCATTTAGAGATACTGCATATCTAGGCAGGTTTAATTTGCCCTTTGCATGGATTGTTCCTCCAAGAGCACTCCATTTCTCTCATGCAGCACCAGAATGTTGAGAAATACTGCATAAATATTATTGTAAATGTACATAAATTAGTAGAGAGACTTTATAACCTGGTGAGACAAGCTGAAATACTGTCTTTTAAAACTGAGTGAACTTCAAGGTTCATCATGTCCTTTTGGAATAAGTGGATAAAATTTTGTTTTGTAGGTAATACTTGCACAATAAATGAGGTCATTGACTTGAACCTTGAAGCTCTTGTAAATAAGCCTCAGCTAGAATCACTTCCCAAATTAAGTCTCAGTGCTACATTAGAAGTCTTTCTCATGGCCTTAGAAACACTCAGGTGTCTCTGTCTCCTTGTGTCTGCTGCTGGCTCCAGGAGGGTGTGAAGAGCCCCTTTTCACCAAGCAGTTTGCTGGGGCTGGATCTTCTGTTGCTGTGGTGGGTTGACCTTGGCTGGATGCCAGTGCCCACCAGAGCTGCTCCATCACTCCTCTCCTCAGCCAGAGCGGGGGAGAAAATATGATAAGAGGCTCTTGGGCAGGGAGGGATCACTCACCAATTACCATAACAAGCAAAACAGACTCAACCTGGGGAAATTCATTTATTGCCAATCAAGTCAGAGTAGGGTACTGAGAAATAAAATCAAATCTTAAAACACCTCCCTCCCACCCCTCCCTTCTTTCCAGCCATAAATGCACTCCTGATTTTCTCTACCTCCTCCCCACCAGCAGCACAGGGGGGTGGGAGTGGGGACTGGAGTCAGTTCATCACACATTGTCTCTGCTGCTCCTTCAGCCACAGCATTCTCACACTCTTCCCTTCTCCAGTGTGGGTTCCTCTCACCATGGGACCACAGGTACTGCCAGGACCCTGCTCCAGCATGGGCTTCCCATGGGGTCACAGCCTCCTTTGGCCACACCTGCCCTGGCGTGGGTTCCTCCAGGGGCTGCAGGTGGATCTCTGCCCCAGATCCCTGTGTGTTCCCTGGGACAGCCACCTCACCATGGGCTGCAGGGCAATCTCTGCTCCCAGAGGTGCCCAGAGCACCTTCTCCCCTCCTTCTGCCCTGACCTGGATGTCTGCAGAGCTGTTCCTCTCACATGTCCTCACTCTTCTCTCTGGCTGAAGTAGCTGAGGGTTTTTGTTTCCCATTCTTATCCCAGAGGTGCTCCTGTTATCACTGATGGGCTCAGCCTTGGCCAGTGGCAGGTCCATCTTGGAGCTGGCTGGAACTGGCCCTGTTGGACATGGGGGAAGCTTCCCACAGAAGCCACCCCGTAGCCCCCCCAGTCCCCAAACCTCGCCACACACCCCAGCACCATTGTGTGTATACACAGTGGAGTATTCCAGTTAACTGGAAAGTCTAATAAAGTTCCCTGAGCACTACATGAAGAAGGCATTAAGGCTGGACCACCAGGTCAGGGGTAGTTACGCTGCACTTCAGCTGCCTCCAAAAGTGCAGAGCATTCTGGGCTGAGCCAGCAAAGTTTCAAGCACACACTCAACCCAGGCTTCACCAGCACCTCCCCAGAAGGACTGACTGCTCATCCCACGTGCCTGTAGGTTCTCCCTTGGACCAAAACGCTCAGCACCCTGTCCCAGAGTCCCGAGGGAACCAAGAGCAGCTTGGGTGTTCAGGGGAGGGCTGTTCTACCTAACCAGGAACAGCTGAGTGTTGTGGTTTGTATAAACTGTTTGCCATGTATGTGTGGCATGTGGCAGTAAATGAAACACTTACTTTAAAACTTATTGAAGTTCTTTCAGCAAAAAAATTAATGTGGGGTTGGCTTTTATGCGTTGTTTCAAATGAAGCAGAGATTTATACACCTTATTATCCTAATTTTTTTCCAGACACTGCCTTGAATATCTCTCATATCTTATGGGAAATCAAATATCAGAGATCATTTTTAATTTCCCATCCATGGTACGAACAAAAAAAATGAGTAAATCTAATGAAGTGGCATGTAGTCAAATGTTCAGACTGTAATCATCCACCAAATATTTAAAGCAATCTGAATGAAACTTTTCAGACAGCCAGACTAGGTTCCTCTTACTCCTAAGCTTCTGAGAGATGCCAACAGATTTTAAGGTTAACATTTTCAGTCCTGGGTGCCTGAGATTAGGCATCTTGTTCAACAAGCAGACACCTGTGGGGGAACAAAACCTATGGTTTGAGTTTTTGGATGCAGAAATTCACAGCTCTCAGTAGGAGACAATGATAATACACAATACTGTGCAAACAGCAGATGTAGCTTTACTGCTACATACAAGTTCTGTCTGATATGGTGCATTTTGTAACTGGTTATAGTAAGGTTTGGAGTTTTTTTCCAAAAAGAGCTAATAGATGTACATTTAAAAAAAAATCTGGGATTTAGGTATATAACTTTCCTATGAGCTGCAGAAAATCCCATTTCCAAATCTCACTCTGAAGTAATGAGAAAAAGAAAAGACTTAAAGTTTCTCACAGAGAAGAGAAATCCTAAAGCAAAACAATTGGATTCTAAGCCATATCTCCTGCTAGGCTGGATTTGTAGGGGAAAAGGGAGAATGGGGAGGAAGAGCTGTGGCAACGTGTTCCTCTCTTCACTTTTTTCCCTCCTCCTGCCTCCCCTCAGGATGGTGGTGGTTGTCACATGCTGAAGGAGTCCCCTCCCTCCTTCCTTTCAGTTCTCCATCAGCCCCTGCAGATGTGATGGAGAAACATATTGACGTCAGTACAGTTATTTTATGCCACTCGAAGATCTTAATCTGCTTTTCAAAATATGAAGTATTTTCAGAAGTCTCTTTTTCTGTTTCCTGTTGCCTAAAATCTTCCTGCCTTTGGCACAGTAATTACCTGTCACCAAAGTTTCTCTTTGCCTGTTATATTTCCCCTGAAGGTGGTCATAATATTTTGATTAAAATATTTTTTGACCAAACAGTAGATGTTCGGTGAAATTACACACTTTGTCTTGCAAGTTTAGCTTTGTGAAATTTCCACAGCATTCCATAAAAACAAAACAAACCCTGGACTTCTTTATCACCCCTTTTCTATTCTGTAAAATATATGGATTCTAGAGCTGTGCTGCCAAATCTTGAGGAGCTCATGAGTAACTTCCAGTATAGCCTTTGCCATTTTGCTACAGTTAAGGCAATTAAGGTGACCTTGGTCACTTTATAGTGTGAAGAAGTACTGTTGAGGGGCTGAGCAAAATTATTATTTCCCTTTTAGGCAGAATATCTGGTATAATAATCCCTGTCAGTGTATTGCAGGATCTTTGGTGTCTGTGCAGACTTACCTTCAGAAAAGAACACAATCTCTGGGTTTCCCAAGAGTGCAGGGATATTCTGTGTTCAAGTTGGGGACAGCTACTGCTGTCACCTCCAGTGACCCTCCCATTTCTGGGGAGCAGTGTTGTGCCTCTGCACTGCAGCTCAGGTGACATCAGCTCAAATATGTTATTTATTTCAGAGTATTTTGCTGCCTTCCAGCCTTACTGAGCTATTCCATGATTTGTTCTGTATTGACCTTGTATTTTGGATTAGTTTCATAGTACAGTAAATGAAATACGATTGGAAGTTTCTTTGACTCTCTGTTTTTATATTTCTGGTGTGAATTGCTCAGAATGGTTTCTGTTAAAACAGTAAATTTAATGCCCCTGGCCCTACTTGTGCAAATTGTCTTCTTAAGGTCAATAGATTTGTCTACTGGTACAGCTGAGAAAAATATTTTAGCAGCTTTTCTGGGGCAAAAATGGTGACTCAGTGGCAGTGTAACATTTTACGGATTCACATCAGCTGAAAAAATGTGGCCAATTTCCAGCTTTGAAAACATTAAATAATTTTTTCAAATAAAGTATTTTGTTCTGATGTTTTCAGAGTAATACCTGTTGATTTCTTTAACTTAAAACAGTGGGGTTTTTTTCCTTTTAAAAGTCCTCACTCAATTCTGAGACAAAAATTCATTCCTTTTTAACCTGCATAAGCCAAAATCCCATTTCAATCAAAATTACACTCCGTAAGATTGAACAGAGCATTTCGTGTCATTCTGAGCCAGCATTTCTTATTTTTCAGCTCACCAAAAATTTTGAAAATGTGTTATTTTTGGTGAGCTCAGAGCATATATTTAAATTATTCACCAGAGCTGTGAGGAATGGAAAAATTAGATTGTCTCTGAGCTCAAATCAGCCCCCAGATCCACGGCTGCAGTAAATCAGCACAGCTCTGCTGGTGTCAGATGAGCTGTTCAGTTTTATGCAAGCAAGGAATCCAGCTGCATTTTGGTATTTGGTTCAGTGGGAAGGTGTGGATGGGCCCTCCAGGTGACTATGGCTTGGAGCTGAGATCCTGGAGAGGAAGGACTTGTAAGACAAAAGTATTACCTGACTTATCCACGGCATTAAGGTGTGATGCCTGTGTTCGAGTGCTATGTGTTAGTGTAAAGCCTGTGTGCATGGCCACTACTACATGAATTCACTTCTCCACTCCTTCTCTAGGAATATTAAAAGTTGCATGACTTCCAAGTCTTTCTATGTGCTGTTGATTAGCATTCCACCAGGATCACTAACCTATTAGAGTGTCTGTCACTATTGGTGGAAAAGAGTCTTTTATTTCCTTCTCAAATGATTTTGCTTTTCTTCAATGGTGTCCATAGCAACACATGCTGGTGGTGATGAGTCCCTGATTCTGTTGCAGCCTTTCCACAGCAGTGTCTTGCCAGTAACAACAGTTGACCCGACACTGGGAGGCTGCTGGGAGGCACGTAGCTGGTTCTCCTCGGGAAGGAGAGGTGTCTTTCCATACGTGGAGGTCAGTTCTGGTAAATGCCATGGCTGATTTCTGATCAGAGCAGCATCCTCCTCATTCTGAACATATGTGTAGTGTTGGGAATCTAACTCTGGAAGGTCTTTTGCCCAAAAGGCGTTTCCTGAGTGTGGCTGTGCACGTGTTCCTCTGCTTGTGTGTGACTGTCTCTACCGGTTTGCTGCTCTAAGCTGAAAGATAGTTCTGATAGCAAAGAGTGTGTGGAAGAGATTGTCCAGAATGTAGCCAGAGGACAAGGCAAGCCACTTGTCCCTTAATCTTCTCAATCAGCATCCCTGCTTTAACCTTTTGTCTAGGTAAAAGACGTCTCAAGAAATGAGTAATCTGCATGGACTCTGTCTGCTGCAGACTTTAGATCAGAACCAACAATTTAACATCAAGCTCAAATAAGAATGACTTCATTACCTAGACTGAAGCTGGCAAGGAAGACAAAGTGCTCTCCTGTGCCTTAACCTAGTATTCACAACTAATGGGAACAAGTCTTGGACTTAGTAAGAGTTGGCTTTCTATCACAACGTGCATAAAGCAGGGACCAGATCCAGTGACCTTTCTTCATGCGAGCAATTCTTGCCTACATATGTAATCAATGGGATGGTTTGCTTAGGTAGAGTTTCTCTGCATGTGTAAAAGTGGAAAGGACCTGGACAAAATTCCAGAGTTTTTCTTTCTGTGACTCATACTTGTCTCTGGATTTGCTTTGTGTATGTATTGGCACTGTCATTGCGTCCAAGCCCCAAGTACATCTCTGCAGTTCTTTAGGTTGTGTTTTGAGTGCCAGACAGTCATCCTGCATTTCTCATGCACCCATCGAAGAATCTGCGTTTTGGAAGCAAGAAACCTTCGCCAAATGTCTATCACATGAAATGAAAATGATTTGTGCTGACTGCAGCACCCTTGCCACGTTCATTTGTGCTGCTGGTGGTGTGTCATTTCTGCTTTTCAGTGTCTCTCTTCCAGGGACAGCTTCCCCCTGAAGTCTTGGTGTGAGGGTCCCACCTGAGCTGGGGCCAAGCACAATGAAGGTTGTGTTAACAGATGGACATGCCTGCAGTCAACAGACCGTGCCTGAGTGTGAGTGCTGAGAGCAGAACTCACAGGTGGGAATGGCCAAATGTCTGTCTGTGCTGTGGTTAGGGGGACATACCATTGCTAATTCTGCTCTGGGCTGACTTAACTGAAAAAAGAAATTCTTCCCTCACCACATAAGGAGAGGTTTTGGCCTGTTGGAATTGCCTGGGTGGTGCAAAGGAAGGTGGGGTGCAGAGAGACATTCTAATTAAGTCTCTATCCCCTTTTGTTCATATCTTTTTAGGAAAGCCCCCATGGAATAGACCAAAATAAGCTCCTACCCCTAGCTGAATAAGTTGTCAGGGTGCAGAACTATATTCTGCAGACTTATGCATGTGTAAGGGGTGTGTAACATTTTTGTCTGAATGGAGCCCTATGTTCTCATAATTTATAGTAAGTAATCTTATTTGCAAAGCATGCCCTTACAGTTTTAAAAAACAAGTTAATTGACTTGCATAAAAATCAAACATGTCAAAGTTTTCCATCTCGACACAAACACCACATTGAGCAGCACATTGCTACAATAGCCATGATGCAGTCTGGGCTACCTATTGAGATATTTCATAAATCAAAATGGAATCTTAAAAAGTTTGTCAGTTTTGCATACCTCTGAGTTGCTGAATTTAGGAGTCCATTGCTCGACTAATTATACAATGTTTTATTTTTTTCCTTGTGTAAATAAACAAACTTGTGTCTGAATTTTGGCAAGGGGCACTAGAAGCCAATTAGAAGGTGTTCCCAATGTATTACAGTATTACAAACAAGATGCCTTTTCTTAGAAAGGCGAACACACCGTGTTTCTTTTAATGAGTGTGAAAATATACCAGTTGCTTAATCACTAGCAACTTATAGTTATAAGCATAAGTGAGTCCTTTCTCAGGAATGAAAAACATAGCTTAGTTTCTTTACTAACAGATGACATTTTAATTTAAAGCTCCAGTTTTTGTCTGGAAGGGCTAAAACATCTGAATTATTTGAGAGAGAAATAAGGGGCAGAGGGGAGGTGTGAGGGAGCAGGAGGGATTTTCTTCTCTGAGGAAACTTTGCCCCCTGTTCCTTTGAGGGGTGAAGGTGGTGTGTGTCCCCTCAGTGTGTGTCCCCTCAGTGTGTGTCTGCAGTGCCATCTGAGATACTGTGCCGTGGTTCAGTCTCTCAGTCTTGCCTCACTTGAGCACAAAGCTGGATCCAAAACTAGAGCACTGTGAGTTATTTAAAAGTAGATTATTCTTTCTGCATGTTTTAGGTATGGTTTGGAGCACAGCAGCATCCCTGGCAGAGTGAGCCCAAGGAAGGGTGGTGTCTCAGCTGTAGTTTCTTCCCCTGATCCTCTTCTGGGGGAAAAATAGGGATACAGCCTTGAGTTACTTTGAAAGGGTAAAGCATCCTCCCATGGAGTCTAGACAAATCACAATATGCTCATTGTGAAGCAATAAAAATACTAAGCTGGGTAAGAGGCTGGATAGAACAAATAGCTCTATATAGAGATCCTTTATCCTTGTTTTTCTTGAAATGTTTGTCTAGAAACATAAAGATTGCTTGATTTACGACTTGTTCAGCAAGCTCCAAATCAGATGGTGTTGCATTCAGAGCAGTGAATCTGTCAGCCTGGCATTACTCCACTGTAGCCAGTGGAGTGCTGCAAATTCCACAGGACACATCCCCAGCTGCTGCTCACTGGGGTTATGGCAGGAATATGTTACTTGTCAGCAGATAGAAGAAGTGTGGAAGAATCTGGACCATCACGATTTTTAATCCTTCTCATAAAAATAAAATAAGCCTTGGGAAAGCTCTCCAGTGTTATTTAAAAATAGAAGAATGAGTGTTAGTGGTTTTATATGGATTACATAAATTACTAGTTTATTAGAAAAAGGGATAATTTTAAAAAGAGAGAATTTCCCTCGAAGGGAACGTTTAACTTCTTTGCGTTACTTTATGGATATTTTATTTTACATTTAGAAATAATTAAATCTTTTAAAGCAGAAATTTTCTCTTTTTAATTCTTTTTTTTTTTTTTTGATCAAATAATGCCTTTCCTGCTTCAGAGCTCCCCAGCCCCATGTGAGCCATCCTTGGTGCTGTTCAGCCCCGAGGCCTGAGCTCGTGCAGCCAGTCACCGTGCACGGCTTTGTGCAGGATCTGTGCAGACACTTCATTCAAGGCAAGGTAATGCTGACTAGCCAGAAAACCAAACACAGGAGGTTTAATCCAAAGCCAGCTGCACTGCCCAGCTTTAGTTGTGTCAGGTACACACATTGGATTCCTAAGTTGGGAGCTTAGTGTCCCTGGTTCCAGTGGAGCGTTCGGAGAGGCAGAGCACGGTTCTCAGCCTCTTTACTGCCTTATTGCTCTAAATCGTGATCAGAATTTTCACACAGGCATTATAATAACAGCAAAAGCAGTTCAGGACTCCATGAAAGACAAAGGAGTGCCAGCTGGCCACTAAACCCACCCCCTAACCCTTCTGAGGTGCAGGGAGTAAGGGCCTGGATCCTGCCTGGAGCAGACTCTCCATCTCCAGTGCATGGGCACTGTCCCTGTGGGACAAGTGGTGGGGAAGTGCTAAGGATGGGAAAGCCATGGCTGGCGAGGTCCTGGAGTGCAGGATATTTTCATGCAGATGTAGATCAAGAGCAATTTCTGCTCCCTGCTCTGTACAAGGAGAGGACTGGGAAGGGGCAGTGACTAGTGCTGAGTCTACAGGACTGCCTCCCACAGCTGGTCCTAGAATGGTGCTGCTGGGAGACAGCCCTTTGCTTCCTTCCTTCCCACCACTCACAATTTTGATGAAGAAGAGGAAGAAAATGGAGAAAATTGCCCCTTGAGCTGAAAAATTGCCTTTTTTTTTCTTTTACGAATGCATTTGAAAGTGTCCACGTTCGGGTTCTGAAAAAAATGTGAGGCTTTGATTGGGTAGCAAAGTTTCTGTTCAAACGAAGGAAAAATCAGGTTTGCTTGTAAAAATTCTTTGGATTTCAGTCCCCAAAAGCGGAGGGGAAGAACTTTGTTCAAAACTAAAACATTTCAGCTTTCTGTCGCTGAAAACCAAAAAGTTGTCATTGAATTTTTTGTGGTGGAAGTAATAGTTTCTAATCTAGTTCTGAGATTTTCCAGGACATTTAGGGAATAGGCTGTGCTCTGGATGGGGACACAGGACGCCAGTTCTCACTTTGTTAGAGTTTTTTGACAAGATACATCATTTCATTGGGTATGTCTTCATGCCTTGATAGAGGTGGCCCAGGGCTCTGCTGGAGTCAGTTCTGTCTGGTTTGGTAGAAAATAGTCAGTTAATGCTTTTCTGTCTCAGTTTTTCTTCTTTAAAACTGGAATAATATCCTTGACCTGTTTTCTCTCTTCAGTTTGTCGGTGCTCTCTGACAGGGTCTGTGTCTCTTGGCAAATGAGGTCCCGTTTGTAGCTGCAGAGACATGGTTGTTAAAGGTTCCTGGTACTACTGCTGAGGAAAGAATATATGTCTAAATACTCCCTTTTATTCAGATTTTTATGAGCATTTTGCTTTACTGGGAAAGATCCTCAACTATTGTAAATTTGGCAGGCATCCACCAGAGTGAGAGCAGCTCTACCAACTTCCACCAACTGAAGAGCTTGGACTCAAAGTGTGCTTGGGGGGGAAAAAAGAAAGCTTGGTGTAGGAATCCTTTTGTTAATACAATTAACATATTCTGTGTTTACAGCATTTTTAAAAGTTCTGTTAAAAATAAATTCCTGAAGCCCTGGATAAATAAATAGTTGTACAGAAGAGTCCTCTGTAGCCACGAAGTTGCCAAAAATTATCAGTAATCCTCAGTCAGATGGAATGTACAGTTGGCAAGGGGATGGCAGGAAAAAGTCCTCACCAGTTCTGCCTCATATTCCCATACAATGAGAGATGCCAAGTTTTTCTGTTAGTGTCTGTGATGCAGTTGAAGATGGGAGTGTTTGTCATTACAGAGACCTTGTTTTAGTTAAATAACCAGTGAAGGGCTCGGTTCAGTTGCATATTTTTCCATCACTAGGCGTTGATTTCACACAAGCTGCCTTATTTTGTTAATGAAATCTGACCCTCATTTCTTCTCCCTCTGCATCTAACTCAGTTTAGGTCAAAACATAATATGCAAATGAAGAACCACAAGTCCAGCCCACTAGTGATGTGGTTTTAAAGTCATGAATAAAAATAAAAATTATTTACAGACTAGTCTGGGGCAATATCTGCCTTCAAAACTGACATCCAGGATCCCAGCAGCTGACGTATGTATTTATTTAGGCTTTGACACTGCTAGGATTCATAATTTGGGGTGGGTTGGTTTTTCTGGAAAGCGGTTGGTGATTTTAAGGGCCTTTATTCTGAGTGACGAAATTCAGACAAATGAAACTGGCCTGTGCTCCCTGCTGTCTGAAACACTGCTTTATTTGAGCCCTGGGTAGTAAAGCTTCAAGCTCTTGAGGAACCCCCAATCACTTGTCAATTCTGTGTATCTTGGCCCCTGGGCACAGTGCATGTAAGTGGATAATGGGCCAAGAGCTGTTTTTATTTAAAACTCTGGAATTCCCGCTTGGTTCGACAGGAATTACACCTGTTCAGCCAAAGGCAAACTTTGGCCCAGGGATTGAAATCTAAAGATGCTGCTGCATCAGAGCACAGTCACACCGAGCAATCACAGCCTCAACAGTCTTGTCCCAGAAGTGCTACACCTACACCAGGCACAGCATGAAGGTGAAATAACAGAGTAGTAAAAAATTGGGAAATCTGCTCAATCTGAGGTTCTCCCATCAGTTTGCCTGGATCCAGCTCTAATAAATATACCCACTAAACGTTCCACCATTAGATCTATGTGATGGCATTGCTCTGTGCCAACAGAGAAGTTATAAACACTTTGCTGCTTAGAAAAAACATCTGCTGAAAAGTTTAGTAGCTTAATTGCAAAGTGTGTAGAAATGTTTAATGGGAGAGTAGGAGTGACTGTGTCTGTGCAGCACTCAAGTCTGTTCAATTAGCCCTGAAGGAAGACGTCTGAGAACAGAAAAATTGAGAGACTGAAAAGATTTGCCATCATTGCCATGATTAAGCCCCATTCATACTCAATTTTTCAGCATTTTCCAGACCACCAGAACATACAGGCAACGTCTGAACTGGTTAAGGACTGATGCAGCTCCAGATTAAATTAATATCTACGTTACAGCAGCTACTTACTGTGACTGTCAAAAGTTAGTTTTACCCCAGGGAGAAGGTACAAAGGAAACAATGGAAGGTCTTCTGTGTGAAACCCTGAAATCAGATCCTAACAGGCACGCAGAGTGGTGCAGATGTAACACAATCTAACCTTTTCATGTTTAGACTAAAGCATTTTCATTTAACGTTACACTTAGCGGAACAGCTTTAAACCAGCCGCAAAGGAGTGACCTGGCATGTTTTGACTATAATAAGCATTGATTCCATGCCTATAAATTTTATAGTTGAATCAATTATACTCTTTCTTTATAGGATTAGGGAAAACGTTCCATTTCAAATGGAATTTTTTTTTTATTCTCATGACAGAGAGGAGTTGAAGGGAGAAAAAAGAAAAATGACTGAGCAATGCTAAAATTATTAAGAAAATGCCTAGAGTATTTTCTGCTAGAATAAAAACTGTCTAGTTAGAATATCTCAGCCTGTGGAAAGATCCACAAGCACTGAAAATATTTCTTATTTCCCATAAATTAGAAAGTCACCAGCTGTGGTCTATCAGTTCCCAGAGCAGTTAGGAGCTGACACTCAGGTCTCACTGCAGATGGGCCTGTGCCATCAGACTCGGCACTGGCGGGAAGGCACGTGGTTTTCCATCAGAAATAGTAGACTGTGCTTTGGGGAGGGCTCAGTTAAATTTTCATCTCTGCCACAAGCTTTTCCTTTTCATCTGACAGTACGAAATGGTCAGGCCTGGTGCTGTGTTTTCACAAAGTGCCCTGTCAAGTGGGACTGTCAAGTTTTGGTGGGGCTGAACACAAATCCTGATGATCTCAAACTGATAGGATTAAATGATGTGCATGGAATGCAGTGTTCTCAATGCTTTTTGCCTGTTGAGTGGTAGAGTTGTAAAATCAAGTAGTAGGGAAAAGCTCCGGAAATCTTTGGTTGAAGCTTCATGGAGGTTTTGAAGTACTTTTTAAACTCCTTATAAACCATAGTTCTAGACATTTGCAGAGGATTCATGAAGGTGCCAAAGGCCATTGTTAGTCAGTGGTCACAGAGCAAGGAATAGAAGCTCTTCCCATTGAAGCACATCTCACTCTGGAGTGAAAACATCCCCTCACTGCGCTGAAGGGGATTGTGAAGCAGCTTGTGACAGGTACCAACAACACAAACCAGAACTCTTCACAGTCTCCAAAACTCAGACAAGCTTGTGTACTGCTGTAGTCTTTATTTACAAGTGCTCTGAGTGAGGTGCCAGTCCAGAAGTGCTGAAGATTAAATCATACATAAGGATTGAAATCATGTCCTTGTTTTACTCGAAAGCAACCAGGACACAATTTACAGGGGTGCACTCACACCCCGGTGTCAGAGCAGTGCCCACCAGGGTGGAGGTGGAAACAGTTTAGTGCAGGCATCATTGTAAACATCATCCAATCAGCAGATAACCCATTTAGTCACTGAATTTCTTTAAATGCATAACCTTTAAGACCTGTTGATGCTACCATTAAAGATGCCCTTCAAAGGTATTCATGGTTCCTAGGGCTGGAAGCTGTGGTAAGGTAGTTCTGACCAGGTGAAGATGGATTCTTTTTGTAAGGAGTTTTATTTCACCCACAAGTAGCATGCCCTGGTTTGCCTTCAGTAGTAGCCTAAGATGGGGAGTGATAACGTAACATTTCCCTGATTGTTTGGTTTTTTATTTTTAGAATAGTAGCATTTATATAACAGTCTTGGTAGAGATTTAGGGTACAAAAACCCCCTAACCGAGGCTGCAGCTATTAACCTCATGTGTTGTGTTTATAAAAAGCCACTTTAATACAGTGCTGTATAAAGTACATATAAAAAGAAAAACCCATTACAACCAAGGGGATTTTCAATGAAGTATTAGCCTGGTAAGAGGGTTAACAAGGTTGGTGCTTTGCTTCCCTTCCTTTCTTTTTTTTTTAAATCAAGGCACAACTTAGTATAAGCAGTTAATGTGCAATTTTGGTGCCATAGATTAAATTGTGCAGGCAAAAGTACTACAAGGGTTTTGTAAAGACATATATTCAGTACATTGATACATATAAATAAGATTATGCCCTTTCTCATGTATTTGCATTAGCCAAGACAAGTATTAGACATCATAATACAGAATGCTTATTCAGAGTTCACTAATTATGGCTTCGTATCTTTAAATGAGATTATAATATGGCCAGCTCTGGATCCTGGTACAGGCTGACTGAGTTATGCTGTGACACTTGGAGGCAGCAGAAAAAGAGCCTGGCAAAAAAGTTCACAAAATATTTCATATCAAGTTGGTGAAAGAGAGAGAGAGTGTGTGTGTGTGTGTGGGCAGGAGAGAAAATGGACTTTATCCTGCTGCCCCAGAGCTGGGATTCCTGGTGCTGGCAGCTGTCTGTGCAGGTGCTGAAGGTAAATAATAGCAGCCTGCACTAAACCTGCCATGAGAAATGGAGGTGGCTGCCTCCCAAACACTCCCACACTGCTCCCGTAGCAGCAGAGTTTGTCCCTGCTGGAATGCTTTCAAGGACTATCCCAGAGATTTCCGATTCAGCTGAAGATGTGGCTGTGCAGTTGTTATATTGGCTCTGGGCTCAGCAGACCTTTCCCAGTTCTGGCCTTCAGATGTTTGGGCAAAGCTGTGTGTGAAAAAGGAGAATGCAGGCTGGATGAATTTTTATTTTGTATGGGAATTTTATGGGAATGATATCCACATTTCATCCTTTTCCTTGGGAGCCCTTTGAGTCTCTGCTGCTCTCCCCTTCTTCCACCTTTTAGTTTTTGAACACAGTCACATCCCTGGCTCTCTGGGTGGCAAAGGGAGCAGGACACTGCAGTGGAGGTGGCTGAGTTTTCCTTCCTTTCCCTGTGGAGCTACAGCCTGGCATGTTTAACCTCATGTGTAAATCACAAATAACAGCACAGAATTCCATGTAGCTGCAGTAAGATATGGAAGAAGAGATTCAGGCACTGCATGCTCCCTACTGGAAGCTGCTCTATCATATTGCTCTGGGCTGCTGCCTCTGAACACGCTTCACCCCAGGGCTGGCTGCATTTCAGTGATGAATGAAGCCACCCTGTGTCCAACATGTCTGTTTTGTTTTAATTCTGCAGAGCTCTTTGGAATCTTCTAGGATGAAAGGCGCTGTGTAAGTGTGAGATTGTTGTTTTTATTTGAATTTGGAAATAGCCTTTCTGAAAATAGTAACTAGTAGATTAAATGCCAAACCGGGATGAGGCAATACCGCTTTGTACACAGAGAGGATTATTAGAAATATTTCTTTAGAATGATACCCAGAATGCGAATTACTCAACTTGCCAGGTTACTTATGAAACAGAAAAAGTTACAGAAGCGCTTATGTAACATTGTTTTTTTCCAGAAAAAAAATAGGTGGTGATTTTTCCCCGCGGTTCCGTCTGCTAAATGGACTCACATCTTGCAAAACCCCCTCACTGCCTTCCCTCCCAGAACTCCTGCAAGGGGGCACACACAAAAGCATAGCCATGCGTTGCAAAGAGCAATCTCAGATGGTTCAAGTAGGCAATCGGATACAAGGACAAGCTTGGACTATTTGGTGGGTGAGAAAGGTCAGTTTGTTTTTAACTTCTCTGCATATAAATCATCTATGAAAAAGTTTATTTTGCAAACGTCTTGAGCAGCACAAACAAGCAACACAAAGTTCAGTGATTTGGGGGTGGGGGGCAAGTTGGCCAAAAAGGTCTCTTGACGTGCTTCATCCTTGTCACACCAACAGCCCATTACACCACTCAGACACAATCCCAAATTACCTCCTTTCTGCCCAGCAGGGAGGTGCAGAGGGTCGGTGTCAATGCAGAGTCACTCTTGCAACACTCACCTCTCCCCTGGATGCAGCATTTGTAGGTTATATTATAGATTAACAACTGCTCCCTCTGCCTTTGGAAAGACTGGCTAGAATGCTTAATATTTGAGGCTGAATTCTTTTAGAAATATAATTATTGTTTAACACAGAAGGAAAAAGGCTTTGTCAACAGGCAAATATATGGGAGGTCTCCAGTGATACAGAGTTGTGTTGTGCTGCTGTTTAGTCTGCTAATAGCATGTGCAGTTTTGGGTACTGGGCTGACAGAGATCCCTTTCAGAGGGTATATAATTTACCCCTTCAAAACAATGCTTCTTGATGCTTATTTTTTTATAGTATTTTAAAACGTTCTACAGAACAGCAACAGAGAAACCCTCCTTGGCTCCCCGGTAAAGCTCCAAGTGGGTGTTTCTGTCACTCCTTTAATGGGCATTTCTATTTTATGCTTTATTTTTAAAAATGCATTTACAGATTTCTTTCTAATTAAATTTTATGGGAGAATTTACTGCTCACGAAAGCGAATGATTAATAATACTGGCTGGGGTCAGAAGTGGTGGGGTGGGCATTATGCAAACTTCCCTGTGTGGCTCTGCCAGAGCATCTCAGTCTTGACCAATTTTCCCCTGGAGAGAGGGCTGCCCAGTCGTGTGACAGTCGTGGCACATGGCATGACTTTTGCATCACATGCCACCAAGGAAGAATTTCCCCTTGGAATATCAGTGGCTGGAGTGGTTCTGTTGTTTCTGCTGCTGACATCCGTGGTGCTGGCACCAGGAACAGCAGGGAAACCTGACTGGGAGCTCTGCACTTGGCTCCCATGGAAGCAAAGAGCAGGACTAACATTCCTGTCCCTTGGAGAGGGGCTGAAACTTCAGTACCTGAATGACTTCAAGGATGTAAATAATCTTACTGCCTTTAAGAGGAGAGTCATCTTCTTCAAGTCAAGTATGTGCTGAAGTCATTTCTTGCCTGTGAAAATCTGAAACCAGCAGGAGCAGTGAGACAGGGGAGGTGAGAAAGACAAAGGCTTGAAATAAGTCATTATAAACTAGAAATCAGCATATCACTGATCTATCTGTATCAAAGCATACCTTAGGCAAGTAACAAACAAGATCCCCTCGTTAGTACTTACCTGCTGTTCCTTGAGGATCCCATATTTTTTGCAACTCATGGCAAACACTAGGCCATTCATGACAGTGGGACCTGAAGTAACTGTAGGAATAGCTCCATTTCCCAAAGTTTGTAATGCCCAGTGTGTCTCCCAGTGAATCCTTCCCACTCCTGAAATGTGCATCGATTTTCAAGGCTGTAATACAATTCTGAGTTGACACTTTGGCATCTTCAGAAATCTTTTTGATACCAAATATATGAAGTTATACCAGCTCTGAAAGGTACAGTTCTAAGCTTTACTCAGGGTGATTTTTGAAAACATAATCTTGAGTATCACTTGTTCTTTGACACTTTCTGTCTCACAGCAATCTTTTATTTATCTGGAAAGGAATCTTATCTTTACAATGACTTTCACAATAGAGCATTTCTAGAAAGCAGAATTCCCTGTGACAGCTGTTCCAGTCCTTCTCTTCCTTCCTATATTTAGACAGTGGGCACATCCCTCAGCTGATACAATCACAAATAGCACTGTTAGCAAAGGTAAATTTTCAGCAGCAAGAGTTTAGCCCCAACACTTTAAACATGTTTTTCAAATACACCTTAAACTGTGACAATCTTTAACTTATTTCCTTTACATGCCTGTTACATTTTTATAGAATAGGCCCTCTCTTCAGCACATACTTTCTATTAACAGTGTTTCCAGCCCTCTTACTACTCACTGTTTATACATAAAGGCTTGGCTTTGGGATCTGCATGAAGACATTAGAATAGTAATTTTCAAGCTTTGTATCTAAAAATACATTTCTCAGTACTGTGGTTATGAAGTTTGGACACGTTTCTCAGAACAAGAAGGCAAACAGAGGTCAACAAATATTTACAAACTGTCATAAGACTTTATTTGTTTTCTAAAAAAACGTAATTCTGAGTCTGCTACATCATTTCTTCAAACACTTTGTAATGTTGTAATAGACATAAATTACCATCAGGAGGCAAAAAGGGCTCTGGACAGAATGAAATGATGCTACAGTTATATGAAGAGTAATTAACTGCAGTGTGTAAATAATGCCTGTGCTGCTTGACCAGAATTAGCCAAGCCTCACACAACTCATCTGATAATGCTATTTGTGGGTTTAATTCTTCTCCCAGAGAGAGTTCTGGTGCTCCAGAAGAGTCTAATGAAAAGTCTAATGTGAAGACTAATGACAGTCAATAGATTATTTAATGTAAGGCTGGTTAACACTGTGGGGTGAGGCCAAGGACGGTTGCTGAGAGGTTTTTAGCAAACAGTAGCTGATCCAATAACACTGGAATAATGGATAAGGTGTTCCTGGACACCAGAGTCAGTGCTGGTACAGCTGTAGGTTGGACATGGAATCAGCTTCTGCAGGGTGATAGTCTGCAATGGGATTTGAAGTATGGACCACACCTGCACTGCTAAAACTGAACAGAGACCCTTGCAGGACATCATTGGACCCCTGGTACATTCTGGGATGTATTTACTGCATTATTTTCAGCACAGACTTTAGGCCACTTCATAGGGAAGTGGCTACTTCCATGTGGAAATGTCTTCCTGACCACAAACAGAATTTCCAGGGAATATTTAATGTTAGGCAAAGTAGACATCTACAGTAACCAGCAAAGTGGCTGCCATAAGTGCATACTTTACAAATAAATAAATAAATGTTGCACCCACATTTTCTTTCCGCTTTTAAAAATTTAGCCTTGTAATCCCATGTTACCAGATAGGATTTTTATTTCTATGGCCTTATATAAATTACTTTCTCATACTGCTTGAAATATATCTCTCTCATACCAATTAAACCATAACCCACTTTATCACACATTGTCTATAATTTCTTTATACCATGTTCTGCAAGACTGTCATAATGGAAACTGCTTATGAAGAACGTTCCATGAGGCAGATGAAATGACAATTGAATGTGTTATGGAGAACTGATTAATTAAAAAAACCTGATTGATAAGGTAATAGGTTTTGTTTCCTGGTGAAAATCGTGCTGTCTGCACTGAACTGCAAGTACACTTGTTGCAGAACTCCATAAAGAAGCTTCCATCCCTCCTCCTCCTGGCTTTCACTGCTGTAAATCCACTCTAAAACCTGATAAATGAAGAAGAATCTTCACAAAAGGATTTAACATTCGCTCCTTGGGAAAGTGTAAAGAGCAATCATCAGATAGGACTTGGCAGAGAAAATATTTACCTGCCCCAGCACTGATGTCTCAGTAACTGTGAAGAGCATTTTCCAATGAATAGTCAGTGTTTGGCCTAAACTCAAGTGGCCCAACACCTGATTCAAGTCGGCAGGGTTTGTTGACCCGCAGACCTAATTATTTACACTCTCCAAGTATTGTGACCTTTAAGAAGCATATTTCAGATTGAAGTAAATGGATATATGCCAATTTACACCAGCCATGGAACCTCCCCTTAGCTTTACACCCTGTTCTTAAACATTCCGAGTGAAAACCAAAAGTACAAGGATTCACTGAATTTAAATAATTTCTGGGTGTGCTTTTGCATCCATATTCAAGGTAGCTTGTCCCCTTCCCTGCTCTATGAGCATCAGAAGATGTCTTCAGCACAACAGTTCGTGCCTCAGAAAGGCAGTCATTGCTGTTTCAGTAATTCCTGTCTACACACAGCATTTTTTGTCAAGGCCTGCTCTGCTGCTGGTTAACACAGGTGAAAATCAGGAGGAGTGTCACACACCTGGCTGGGAAAAAATGAGTCTTTTCTAAAGACCTCACCTAAGGAAGAAAGAGGAGGGAGCGAGGAATACATCAGCACAGAGCAAGTAAACTATAAAGCCAGAAATAGCACTTGAGTTTTCTGACATTCTCTGAGTACCCTGCCCACTGGACTACACAAGTGTGATTAGGGGGTTGAATCAAGTTGTAAACTAAATCCATGGGAACTCAGCAGAGAAGAGCTAGCCAGAATATCAGGAACAAAACTTGGTTGTTGGAATTTGAAGGGCTCTTTTGCCAAGTTCACAGAGCACTTCTGGAGTACTCTGCATGTAGAGCACTTGACTGTGAGGCTGGCTCCAACCTCTAGACACTAACAGACAATTCCTTTTCATCCCTTGAGCAATCCTACACCTACAGGGAAAAACTCCAGAGAAATACATGGATATTAGTGCAAAGAACTGCAGCTGTCCAACACACAGCAACTGGAAGTGTCAGAGAGCACTGCATTGGTGACCTTGTTGCAGAAAGTCATCAGATTCTGGTCAGGAGAATTTAATGTGTTTTCTTATAAGTAATCACAGTTGAGAGCATTCCAAATCTACTTATTTTAAAAATGGAACTAAATTTCAAGAGTTCCACTCTTAATTTTGCCCATATTGCTATGAGAAGAATCTCTAGCTGCATCTAAGGCCATCAGTTTGCACTGTGTGGGTTTAAAAAAGGGCACGTCACAGAGTGATCTGCAGTCAGTGAAAGATTTCAGGGGTTCCTGACTCAGCATGTGACTCAGGTGCTTTGAGAAAAGACAATGACCAGCACTAACTGCAACTGCGCTGTTATTTTTTCATAGAAAAAAATTTGGGTCAAAATCAGAGGAAAAAAAAAAGAGTGAAAGAAACTGTTCCCTCCACCCATTTCAAAATAGTCAGTAAGGTGGTAACTGAGACAGTTACTTGGAACATGAGATAACTGGCTTCTAATCCCTCTGATTCAGAGATTTAAAGCCTATCCAGCAGCTTTATGCTAATTGTTACTCTGGAATTGTTACCTTTTTGGTTTCTTCTCTGATTTTTGTGGATGAAAATTCAGACAGACTTATTTTTGTTCTTCAAAGAAAGGCTTGAGAGCAAGTGCTAATATTTAGCAACTCCTACAAAGTCCATTTCTTATTTCCTAGCCTGGATTTCTTTCTGAAGCTGTCACACAGCTGTCAGGAAGAGTTTCTGCCTTATTCCATCCCAGTTTCAGCTTTGAGTACACGTAAGGCCAGGGAACTCCTATGCACTGAGATTTCTCAGCAAACAGAGACATTACACTGTACAGGAAAGACTAGACAATATATAAACATTCTTATTCTTTCAAAGTCATATTTTTATCTGTTGGCTTTAAACTCACAACCATGTGTATGAGGAATTGGGTGTGCCAATCCCATTAACAATAATGGGAGCAGAGGGCTTAATTCTCCACATACTATGCTGAAAATGTCCCCCCTTCAGAATATTGTGTGTGTAATTGATTTGGGCTATTTGTTTGAACTTGCCAAATGGATTTCTTGAATATTTGTAGCTAGTTCTGAAAGCACTCCCATCCTCAACCAGACACACACGTTATTAAAGGATTTGATTTGACATTTAACAATTTTGTATATTAATATTCCCCACTTTTCCCTAGATCGACATAATCCTCCTAAATCCCAGCATCAACAGTCATTACACCAGAAGAACAAGATGTTGCTGGTGTCTCTGGGTTCCAGTATTGAATTTTGTAGGAGCTTGGCTGATTTGGACAGATTTATATTCTGCTATTTCCTGAGCTGTGAGCAGGACCTTGCAGGTTCAGCTCTTTGAAAACATTCACATAAACAATCTCACTTCATTACTTTGAAGGAAGTAGATTCAGTGGCATCTGCTTGAGTGGTGATATTCTGTGACACAGAAAGATATTTTTTCATTCTTAGCCCTGGCTAAATAAGACTAAACCCTGGGTACCAAGAGACTGGTGCAGGATGCAGATCTGATCTCAGGTATAATGAGGATTCATGTAATTTGGAGCTACTCTGGATTTCAGCTGTTTCAGGAGGGAATGACAGCAAGCAGTGTAGTTTCAATTGATGTAATGCTTGATAGTTCTTCCCATAGCCAATGTGAGTTGCAAACCAAGGAGTTCAATGTTTTATTCCCCAGCTTTTCCCAGGACTTTTTCTATGATAGGTCTTCATTCTGTCTCACAACACTAAAGTGCTTTTCCTGTCATCTCATCCTACGATCTCAAGCTATAAACTGTGTTTCACCGTCCTGCCTCAGACCGAGTACTGCATCACTCAGCAGACAATTCCATTGCAATGAATTGGGCTACTCAGAAGATTTACCCTTCAGCTTCAGATCTGGGTGTGATGGAGTGAAGAGGATTCACTCAGCAAGTGATTTCCTTATTCCAGTAGGTAAAGTGAAGAAGGAATGTTGGCTCCACGTGTAGAGTCAGTAGCCAAAAAAGCAAGGTCAGCATAGCAGGAAGATGCTGTAATTTGCTGCTGGTGTAAACCAACAGTAAGTTTCTACCCCAGAGGACCAAGAGTAAGTAATGAAAGAAGAGTGACTCAGAGGTGTGTCTGTGAGTCACAGAAACCCTGGGGATTATCTTCAAGACATCCCCTTGTTGGAGGATGTGCCTGAAGGTGCAATATGTGATGAACATTGATCTGAGTTGGGACTGCTGTTGTATTGAGTAATGTAAATGCTAATCCCAAAGTCTGGAAGTTGTACAAATCAGCCTCTAGCAGAGGATGCTTTCGAGAAATGAGAATACCTGAAACCTTCTGTGGAAGAGGCTTAACTCATATTTTTTTTAACTCTTGTCAGACACACAAGAGTTCAAACCCAGGCTGAGGAGCTTGGAATAGGTTAATCTGGATACAGCTAAGTGTTGGTTACAGCAGAAACACCCAGTGTGTGAATGAAGAACTATGTTTAGTGCCATCCATTTATCAGCAGTGGTTTGTTCAGTGTATCAGCCTCACACGGACACTGTAGTGCTTCCAGGCCTGAGTGCATCTCTCCAGCCTGTATGTATGGAAAATGGGAGAGAACAGTTGTAGTCTAGAGAAAGGCCTGTCTGGCCATCCCTCCCCTTGGTCCTACTGCTCCATGCACCACACTGAGCACCTTGGGAGCTCTTTCTGACCCCTTTTGCCTTTAGGAGTTAGTCCTAACTTGAGTCATCTGGGACCTTCTACAGCTTCCTCATCATATAAACCAGCAGTAACTAAGAATATACCTCTTCTTTTATATACCTCTTCTTTTTTTTTCACCATGCTATACCACTCTTCACATTTCTGTTATGATTCATGGAAAGACCTCCAGTCTGTGATTCACGTATTTTAAAAATCACCAGTGTTATGACCTTTATTTCCTAATGTGCTGACAGAAGTTGTGGTCTTGGTTGTGTTTTGTAGTTTTCCCCTATTAAAATGTCTTGAGAGAAAGTTGTGATTGGTGTTGTTATGTAAAAAAGGATTCTCACAGTTAAGATGATGAAGAGTGTAGCTAATTTGCTGGACTCAGCAGGACCGATGGGCTGCATTAGCAACACAAGCATTGGCTTTTCTAAGGCTGCTTAGGACAAGCAATCCAAGTCTCAGTAGTATCTCCTCAACCTTTTTTAGTGCTTGCAAAGCAAATTAATTAAGTATCAGAGAGAAATGGGGTGAGAGCTTAAAGTC
This sequence comes from Manacus vitellinus, assembly GCF_001715985.3. Lineage (NCBI taxonomy): Eukaryota > Metazoa > Chordata > Aves > Passeriformes > Pipridae > Manacus > Manacus vitellinus. The sequence continues at coordinate 8,323,677 of NW_021939798.1, forward strand.
TTCTCTAGCTGATCAACATCATGTTGTACTTTGATCAACAAGATGTATTTTTTAAAAAAAAGAGAGATTTTTTTAGTCAAAATACTGTGTTCTTGCTGATAGTACTGGGTCCTAGCTCTTAGTGTTGGAGCCTCAGGGATCCCTAAAGGAATGGAAGTGGCAATCTGGCCATGGACCATGGTAACACAGCTGACTTGCCCGTGGTGTAGGAGCTGAAATGGTGCAGCTGGAACTGCTTGCCTCCAGCCTTCACCATGGCACAGTTACCTAACACATTCTCTGACCTCAGCAGCTACAGCTCAGCATAAAAGTTGCATTTAGCAACTTCAGGAGGAAGCCAGATACCGGCTCCAGTGTTGTGTTCATGTAGGTCCCTGGCCCTGCCTCTGTCAGCTGCCACTGGCTCAGTCACTGCTGCAGAGAAAAAGGATTTCCCTGAAAGCTGCTTCTCCCAAGGCCAAAACATTTTTGTGACACCGCTGGTATGTGAAAGACAGACACACAGCAAATAGTATTTGGGCATTGCTGAGAAGACCATTTAGGGGTTCCTGTACTATAAATGTTGAAGGGACAGTACTTCTGGGGAGGTGACATTCGGTGATATTGTCATATTCCACTCCACCCTCTCCAGGTTAAGATGCAGAACTGCAGTCTGGAAGGAAATTATTTCCCCTCCACAGTCTTAAACTTTTCATCTGGGTTTGCATGTTTGACTTAAAAAAAACCTGAATTAGGCAGGAAAAGAAAGAACTCTGAATAAAGGGAGCTCATATGAGAAAAGAAACTCTTTGAGCTAATCTTAATTACTCTGTTAACAGCCAATCTTTCCCAGCAGCACTAAAGACCTGTCCAGCTCTTGGGGAGAACAGGAACTCACCCACCCAAACCCACCTCATCTCCAGCACTTGCTGCACGGTCCTGCAGCACCACATCCAGCCTGGGCCCAGCTCCTGGAGCAGGAGCTGTGCACAGGGAGAGGTTCCAGCCCTCACACCTCCACCCCTGTCCCTGCAGGGCTGCTCCTGGTGCCCCAACACCCAACACAAAGCACAGTCCCACCCTGGGAAGGACAAACACCTTGCCTGGAGTGCTGGAGGAGAGCTCAGGCCCACTGTGTGAAAAGGGGGTGAGTAGAGCAGCAACACTGATCTTTGTGCTTTTGATCAATGGGGTTATTTTAAGATTTTCATGTCCCTAAAACCAGTACATAGCCCTTTATTTTATGTCAACAGCCTGCAGCTTAACTCTGTCAGCTCCACTGAGTTCTGTGCACGTTCCATAAATATGAATCATATAGTGCACTTAAAAAAAAAAAAAGGAGGGCTGATTTATGCTTATTTATTCTGTACAACTACAAACATCTGTGTAGAAAATAAATATGGACACTGAAGGAAAAAAACACTTCACCCTTTTTCCTCCAGCCCCCCCCTTATTTTGAAACCTTACAGAGGCAGGCCATGTGGTCAACATCTGGAATGTATGTGGGAATTATTCAAATGAGCCTTAGTGGTAGTTGCCTTGTGCCAGGCTCCTGAAGTGGTAAGGAGGAGTGACAGCCACCACACTGTGTACATGCCACAGTCTTGTGCACCACATCCACATTCCAGTCATCTTCTTCTTGCTGGGTTTGCCAGTGGTGGCCAACAGGCCTGGTGGAAGGAAACTCCACCTATTTCATGTCAAGTATATTTTGCATGTGTATGGACTCGTCTATTCCAGGATCTCAGTGCTTCACAGTGCCCCATCGTTGGGAGGGAGGGAGGCAAGGGATGTTGTTGTGGGTTGAGTTTGGCAGGATAATGTTGAGCTACCAGAGCAATATGCCATTTGCCAGGCAAGGGGAGGTCAGTCACATCCATTCTTACAACTACTGAGCCCCCCATCCAGCCTAGGGGGAAACAGGCACTGTGTTACTTCCAGTGAAGCAAATCAATGCTGTTATAAATTGAATTTGGTGGATCAGCACTAGGACAGAACATGAGCCACTGCAGAGACACAGTCCAGCTCCCTGGGAGGTTGTGGCACTGAAGGTGAATGGCCATCAGGTGAAGTCTCTGGGCCTTGTGCTTGGGCTGAGGGCTCAGGCTCTGCTTGCCTGGAGTGCACAGCCCAGGCTCCAGCTTGGCATTCACCTGTGCAGCCAAGGTTGGAACACCCCACCATGCTTTGGTTGGCTTCCCTGAACTTGAATATGCATTTGTGAATATATGTATCTAAAACACTGCATTTAGTATCAGATAGTTTGGGGTTTGTTTTTCTTTTCCCATGGCTATCAGCTAAGAGTCAATGTCCATACTTAGGGAAGACTTCAGCAAAATCTTTATCTTCGTAGCTACTCCATGAAGAATCGCAGAAAACACCCTGGAACTAAGCAGACCTTCTCTCCTGACCTGACAGATCTTGTTCCTTTTCTTCCCAAGTAGCCAAGCATCTTATAATTCAAAGCTGGGTCGTGAATGCCTTATTCACATCAGCGGCTCATTACCTCAGTCATCCCACTTACGTTGGTGCCGGGCTAATACTCTCCCTGTTAACTTCGGTGGGAATCGGCGCGTGTGAGTAACCAGGGCGAGCCAGCCCGAGTGTGCCGCGATTCCTTCGGAGCTCCACAGTGACCCAAGCACTGCGCTTTCATCAGCGGAGCTCACGGGCTTGGAAGGAGGAGTTGGGACCGTGCCGGCGTCCCGAGCGCAGCGGGAGCCGAGCCGGGAGCGGGGCGGGAGAAAGACGCGCGGTGTTCCCGCAGCTCCGTGGGCTCCAATCCCCGGAGCATCGGGAAACCCTCTGACGGGGGTGTCCAGGCTCCGCGGGAGGGAGGGGATGGGCGGCGCCCCGGTCCGAGACGGCCGTCCGAGCCCAGCTGGGGTCGGAGCGAACTGAGCGAGCTCAGCCAGCCGAGCTTATCTGAGCCGAGCTTTAATCTGAGCCGAGCCGAGCCGAGCAGCGAAGCCCGAAGCCGCCGCGTGAGCCGGGCCGCCGGTGCCCTCTGCGGGTGCCGCCCCGGCGCACCCGCTCCCGGCTGGGGCGGAGCGCTCCCGGTGCCTCCAGCCGAGGATCTGCACAGGCTGCGGCCCCGGCTGTTCTCTCAGTGGCCCTGTTTGTTCGCACAGCGGCCCCGATGCACCAGTCCGCGGGGATCGCTGAGCAGTGTGCGAGCGCAGCTCTTTGGAAGGGCAGAATGGCTCGTTATTGGTAGACATGGTTACAAACGTTTTGCCAAAACTGTTTTGAATTGCTGAAAGCCCCCCATCCTTTTCACGGCGGCGATGTGGTTTTGCAGAAAAAATGTGTTTCCCTTGAGCACAATTCAATCAAAATTTTAAACTTCTCTCTACTCTTAGTTTCTGTTAAAATTATTAATATTTTAACTTTTTTTTTAAATACAAAGTTTGCACTTCTGCAGCAGAGGAGGAGTCATTTTCCATACAGGTCTATGAATTAACTCTCATAAAACCCCAGCCAGCAGCTCGAGCATAGTTTTCTTTTTATGGATGAGAAGCCGAGAAGCAAAGAGGTTAAGTGATTTGGCTCCAATCCCTACAGGCACCATTAAAAGCTCCTGGCTCCCAGTTCTGTGCTCAGAATGTTAGATCGCATGACATATCTTTGTGAGGCAGTTAAATGCTTTCAGACTCCCTTGGATTTCAGCGGGAGAATCAGCCAGTCTATGGAGAACAAAAAGAGTGATGGAGTGGCCTTGCCTCAGCTCACACAGCGTGTCCTCAGCAGAACTGAGTGAGGCCTGTTGGCTCCTGGTCCTGTGCACGACACATCACACAACGTGGCTCATCAAACAGAAAACTGGCATTTTCCTCTGACCCACCTGGACCAATCTTATGTCCTAAGATGGAACAGTGTGGCTGTTCCATGGACAATGGTGTTTGTCCTGGATCTGAAATCTAGTTGATATCCAGAATTGAAAACTGGAACTGTTGAGTCTCACTGAGTGCTGATACCACAGCATTACACCATCAGCCCCAAAATGTGATGGTCAGCCACTGGGAGGAAATTAAAGACTTAAGTAGGTTGACAAGGTGACTGAAAGTGTCATGTCAGTCTTTTCTTGGTTAGAGCCCACGAGCTGAAGTGCCTAAGCTGTATTTCCAGTTTTGGTACTCTCATAATGTCTAAAAACAGTTAAATCATAGCATTCCAACCCAAACCATCTATGTTTTCCTTATACCTCAGTTTTCGTATGTGCTTATACAGTGTTTCCAAACCTTACGAGGGAGCAAGATCTTGCTAAAAGGAATGGTATTTAGCTGGGCAGAAGCTTAGATCAACCATGCTGGGGTTTATGTGTGTTCTCCATGATTAGGAGAGGTGAGATTGCCTCCCCCCTGTGCCCTTAAGTGTGCACATGTAGCTCCAGAGCCTGACACCTAAAGTGAGGTTCCCACAGTGGTGAGGCATCATAATCTGAAGTGGCTTGGTTTTTAGTGATTTCCACTAACATGTGTCTCTTCTCAGATATTTTGAAAACTGAATCACTTTGTATATTGACTGAGTGTTTCACTGAGAAGAGCTAAGATGGAAAATCTTACTTAGATTCTTTTGTACGCTGGAAAACACAACATTTGTTCCTGGGCGGTTCAGATCTTCTCACTCAGGGAGCTGTGTGTGTGTTAATATTTTTACATTGAAGTTTTATTACCTTCATTCACAATTTCTCTCTTTTAGGTCTTGTTACTTCTTCCCTTGGCATTTTTCTTTTATTTTGAACCAGTGTCATGATGAACCAGGTCAAGGAACTTGACTATAAGTTCAGGAGAATTCACAGTCTTGCAGGAGCTGCTCAAGAAGCCCCATATCCAGTTCAGAGACCACTGACCAGAGCATTCCTTTTATCACAGGATCCAGTACGATTCTTCTCCTTTTCCACTTCGAAAATGATTGTTTTAAAAATCCACTTCCAGAAATGTTAGTGATTTATTTTTAATGCAGAATAATTGATTAAGGAGCCCTTACAACTTAAACAGCAGCAGTTTTTTATGAGTACCTTCCGATTTTTTATTTTTTTTTTGCTGTTCCTTGGCCAGTTGTGGAGTTGATAATATCACTGAATATTCTAAATTTTAGGAGGAAAAAAAAACCATATCTTTTTTTCCCCCTCACAAAACTTCCAATCTTGCTTTTCTTTGAACTCTAATTTCTGTTTCTTCACCAGCAAAAAATGAGGAGTGTTCCTTGTTTTGGGGCCCTGTGGGCACTAAAGAGTCTTAACGTCCCTCACCTGTGGCCTCCCCACACTCCGCCCATGGCTCCAGGAGCCCTATTTAAGCTCAGCTCTGGGCTCTGAGCTTTCCTCTGCTCAAGGCTGTTGAAACACCTTTTTGCAGCCCTATCTTGGCTCTGTTTGACTGTGGCTCCCAGAAATCTGGGCTTGCCTTGCAGACTGTTTTCCCTTTTTTAATGTGCGTTCACCTCACTTGGAAAAGGGAGCTTTGAGTAATTCAGTTTTTGTGGCCCTCCTCTGTTGAGGAGTAGCCAGATAAATTGGCTCCTCTTAGCCCTTGGTATTTTGCTGCTTTGAATCAGAGAACTCCTGTTGGTGACACTTTGCCCTTTGTGTGAGAGGTTAGTGTGATTCTACTGAAATTACTTTTATTATCAAGTCAGTTCAGATTTTATAAACTCCAGTTAAAGTTTTTCTCTTTTGCTACTCAGACAGCAGGTGAACATTTTCGTCTGGATACACCTGGATAAACCTGGGACTAAGGAAACAGAGGCACTTGGAGTCACAGCAGTGTGAAGTGGTGAGTTGGTGGCTCTTAGGGGAAAATAGCATGTCATGTACTGGTGTCCATCACTGAAATACTCCACAAATATTAGTCCTCATAATCCCTCTTTCAAAGACACACAGAGACAGAATTAGTTTAAAATAGCCTATGCTGTGCTGTGTCCAAGAGCCTGTATTAAGTCACTGGCAGATGCAATATGAACCCAGGCTCTTCAGTCCTGTTACTGTGCACCCAGTTCCCCCTCTGGCACATTGACTCTGTCCTGTGCTGCCAGCTTGACCTGGGAACCTCCATACTGGGGGGAACTGGGGAAAAGACCTAACTTGTGAACTGGTGACCTAGATTGTTTCCATTTTTGACATATGATTTCTTCAATCCCTGAAAAAAATGGGTCTTGCCATCTCACACCACCACAAATGGAAGGAAAATGATATTCGGTGTATTTGAGGGAGAGGGCAATCAGGAGCACTGCCCCAAAACATTGCTTCAAAAGTTTTGTGAGGGTTGGAGCTCCAGAGTTGGAGCAGTTCATCCAGGTTTTCAATGTCCTTTTTTTAAAGCATGTTTTATCATAATTTATTATTGCTGAGGTCTAAAAGGGAGCTACGGAAGTGGCCAGAACTTTTTTCTGGTTAAAACTGCTGAAATTCCCTGTAACTTGAGCAGTGTCACATTGATTGGCACAGCCTAGGCATGGTCTCTCTGGAATTCAGTGGAGCTCCACTCGCATCAAAAGCAGTGTTAGTTGGAGATGCACTCTGATTTGTGTTTGAGGTGCCTGGCAACATGGTAATGAGTAGCTTTATAAATAACTCTGCATTATTATCTTTACGTCTTAGTACTGGTATTGTTATTTTTATGGTACTGTAATGTTTATTATGGCTATTTTATGGTGTAATTTGATTAGTGTGTTACCCTAATATCACATAGAAAAGGGGAGGGCATTCCTGTCATACTTCTGAACACTACCCCTTCTGTTTTCATCTGAGGAACCCAAAGCCCTTTGGTGATCATTAATTGTCCCACACCATATAAGTAAACTCAAGCACAGAGAACTTAAATGATTCCCCCAAGCCCACACAACAAGTCAGTGGCAAAGCTGAGAGCTGGACCTCAAGATTGCCAACTCCCTGATGTCTGTGTTAACCACTAGAAAGCATTCCCATCACAGGAACAGCAGGTATAATAGAAATTAAGATTGCCATGCTGCAGTTCTCTTAGGTCAGTTGTAATGAGAACACTCAATGTTTTATAAATCCTTTAGGTTTCCTGTTTAGGACTTGATCAAACCATAAACTGCTCGTTTAAATAAGCTCCAAAAACAAAATGTGCTAGAAAGCTGAGGAGCAAGGAGACAACATCTAACAGCAAACTTATGTTTATTGCTCATTTGCTTTCCTTGCTGGGATGATGCAGTTTACTTAGATTAAATATGCAGAGCCAAATTTATCCCTAGGGTGTAGTTTTTTTGGACTCTGAATGACACCAGGGTGAATTTGGCACATTTACACTCAAAATTATTACGGGTTTTACAAATATTTGGAATGGTGTCAAAATGTTGTGGGTTAAATTCTGTTCTCAGTTCCACCAGTGCTAACACAGGTTAACACCGTTCTGATCTCGCACTGGATTTACAGCAATGTAATTCCACTGGCCCAGCCTTCAGCTGGTGTGAATTAGTTTATCTGCACTGGAATGCAGGCAGCTCAGCTGCTTTACACCAGCTAAGAATCTGACCCATATTTAAATAGAATTACTCCTAAAACACACAATGGCAAATGCAATGTGAATTAGGTCCACTGTGCCCCTGATTTGCTCAGGGGAAGCAGAGCTGAAGCTGGTTCTGCAGCTCTGCCGTGCAACAACCCAAACTGGTGTCACAAACCTGAACCTGACCCCCATTCGCTCTCCTGATGCTTTATAAGTTTTAAACTAACACTGCAGTGCTACACATGCTGCATGTGTGTAAATCATCCCAAACTGCTGCAAGTCATCGCCCACTCTCTTGTTTCAAAGCAGAGATTGGGAAGTGCCTGGTGATATTTGGGCTCAGCTCAGATATTCCAAAGCTTGGATGGATGGATTGTTTTGATTCTTTCTTTGAACTCCTTTCCCACCCCTGCTAAAAGAAACAGACAGATCCACTCAGTTCAGCGACAGACGAGTCGGAGACAACGCGCCACTGCCCTCCCGGTACCACCCCCCACATGCCAAATTTGCAGACATCTGCGAGCTGGAGCCCAGCAGTAAAGAAGGGCTGGTATTCCCGGGATGTACTGCCTTTAGCAGGCACAAATGACTGGAATTAACCCCTCTTCTATGGGCCTTAGCTTGGTTTACGACTGGGGGTCTTTTGTTTTATACCACCATACAGAGGTGCCTTTGCCATGCTAAAGATTTAACTAAATTATAATGAATGATCCTCACCAGCGCTGTGCCCCTAATTAGAACAAGTCGCACAGACATATTGTCTCCTTGATTTCCTCTGTTACATTTCTCTCACTCTCTTTCTCTGCCTGGGACACATGGGTCCCATTAAACATTTTAGCATTTAATGTGGTTCCCTTAAATGACTTCTCAAGTTTTCAAGTTCCATTTAGAATTGTATGTTACTCTCCTGACTGTGGTTTTGATTTTGTTATGTTTCATGCATTTAGCCAAAGCAACTGCTCTTCTCCCCCCTCTAGTGGGGAGCAGCCTGGGTCTGTGGAAGTAGTGTCTCTACCTGTACATTTTGTAGACATCCTTACAAATCTTTACATTTATATATAAAATAAGGAGATTGGGAAAAATAGCTCCTAATGATTAATTAATGCAAACATGGTGGTTGTGTGATGTTCTTTCAGTGCAGTTGATTTGTTGATGAAAACAAAGCATCTGTTAGTTTACTATCACTGTATTTCTATCAAGATCTCTTTGTAAGTGGTTCTGCAATACAAAGAGATTCCTATTAATCTTTATATATTTCCAACCTAAATAGAAATGACTGACAAAAAGCTTTTATAACATGGGGATATGTACAATGTGTATTATCCCCATTGAGGATCCTGTTGTACAGCTGGAGTGCTGAAGGACAGAGATTTGGTTGTTGACTGCATTGTCTGTAATGTACTTCCTCAGTAATTGCTACAATGAGAATTCCAAATTGTCTTTTCCAAGAGTATCAAGTCAAGTTCAAGGTCTGGACCCTAATCCTCGAGGTATTTTGTGGCCTGGGCCCAAGGTGTCTTGTAAAGCTTGTCTGTGATTGTCTTAAAGCTTGTCTGTACCACTGTTATCCCGTTTCAGATCTGTGCCTGGATAATTATTTTGGAATAAGAATTGCCTTATTTCCCCCACTCTTTCCCCGTTTAGCTTATGCTGCTCTGAAAATGGTACATACCTATTTGAAGGAAAAGGGCATTCTTAATCCAAGATAAGCATCGCTTTCCAAATAGCGTCATTAACAGTAAAGAATACTGTAACAGCATAACTTTGCAATGTACTTATCAGAGGTAAGATTTATTTAAAAGAAAAGGCCTTTCCGTAGTCAGAAAGGAAATCTGTTACCAAAGTGAGCAGTAAATCTGGATTTCTGTGCTCCTGGTTACGTAAGTGGCATTATATTAAGGACCTGTGTCTGTAAAGCTGTTGACTTTCTCAGCACCAGACTGACACTGTGTTCAGGTACTGTTAGGATGGTGAATCCAGAAGCTTTTTCCATCCTGTTAAAGGCCTTAATTCCCTGGTTCTGATCCCGTTGTTTTAGTATTCTAATGGTGTATCTTGACGTGCTGTAACAGAAACGTACGACATCATTTCGACGACAACGTCTTGCTGCTCAGATCCCTCAGATGTGAAATCAGCAGAGATTTAATTATGGCCACTTCCCAACAGTGCTTGTTCTCTAGATAATTCTGAAAAGTTTCCGTGCTGTGTTGCCTTCCAGGGTTAAGCCACAAGAAGCTTGAAATTTATCTCTGGCGCTGAGATTTAGGTTTCATTAAGAGTTAAGCCTTCGTCTGGAGTGCTGATGTGTTCTGCAACGGGGAACTTGGCTTGTTAGTAACATTAGCAGATTTGTGAGGCCTCAAACACGTCCATGGATAATTGTGCTTCAACCTTGTGTTCTTTATTATAATCCGCTGTCTGATAATGGGTGACAGGGGAGATAAGGGAAGGAAACGTGCCAGGAAGGTTTCATTCAGTCTTGTGCACTCTGCCCACAGCTGCTGCTTCCTCTGAGGTGATGCCTGACTTGGCATCTTCTGCTTTAAAGCAGAGGAGGCCGGGATTGATGGCAGGCTCTTTAGTGCCTCTCTCACGGTGACTTTAACATTCCTGCAGAGATATCACAGGTCTGGGAGCCCTTCCTGGAATCAATCTTCTTGCAGTAGTGCAAATGGGCAGCTTTTGTTTCTATCACAGCAATGATCACTGTTTAAATTAAATAGAACTCTTTGATTATTTTTTTTTTTTTTGGACAGAGCAGTTTTCTATTGATAAATGCAATTTCACTAAAATTGAAATGCTTCTTCGGGGAAGGTATCAACTTTGGCAACATTTTCCATGGGAAAATTAAAAAGCATCTTGGCTTTGTGGAGAGGAATTTTATGAAGTTGAAGTATTTTGGTTTGACTCCATAATTTTAATTAATGTTTCGATTTTAATTTTATACTAATGTTACAAAGAGAGATATTGGATACCATACAATTGCATTAGTACATTTCATTATTTCTACATGACTGTAATAAAAATTGTTTAGCTAATTCTAAATCCTGGAAAGTGTTAGAAATCCTGATTTGGGGGGAAAATCTGACATTTCAATTGAGAATGAAAACAAATTTTAAATACTGAAATTTCCTATTAGAAGGAATTCTGATTTCTGAATAATTCCTGTAGTAAATGCAGACATTAATTTCTCTGGCTGATCTTTTAGTTCTTCATAGCTCTGCAGCCTTCTGAAAAAAAACATGTATTGCATGAGAGCAGTTCCCTAGAAAAGGTGGTGATAAATATTTGCCTTTCTAAACCATAGAGTAGCATTTCTTCATCTTCCCAGAAAGGTAGCCCTGTTTCCTACTGGCCTTTTCTCACAATACTGATTATTTCACTTATATTTAATACCTCATGACTGCTACTGCTGTCTTTGCAACATATTATAATTAATTTTATTTTATGAATTAAAAAAGGTGACAGAGACACTAATATTCAGGTTCTTATACTGCTTTGGCTCTGAATGATTCGTTCCATCATAGTGCTCCTCTATGATCTTAGTGAGGAATTAACAGTCCTAATTTCCCTGAGCACTTTGTGGTGACTTTCTAGCAGCAGCTCTGTGCCTCCCACCAGTGACAGCCTGTGCTGAAAAATCCTGACTCATGTAATCTAAAGGGTTAAAAATCAAGGAGGCAAAGCACCACCAACAAAATGCCATGCCTTTGATTTAATAAAGAGATAATCCTCTTTCTATTAGCTACGATAATAATGACTCACCAGTAGTAAATGAAGGAATACACACAGAATGACATCATGTGAACAGCACAGTGTCTGTGGGACTTAAAACGAAGAGGATTATTCCAATATATCAGTTCTGAGCCTAAAACTGGCAAGGATGGATCTGGAGTAAAATTTAACATAAGAAATGTTTATTGAAGCACTGACATGAGAAAGGAATTATATAACTGAAGTTATTAAAAACAATAAGCTCCTATTTCAAAAGCTTTAATTTCAGTAGAATAATATACACCCAGCTCGACAGAAGGCTGTAATTCTATTGAGTCATTCCAATGACATCAGGAACCACAAGAGGGGACGTGCCGTGGCTTATTGATGTCTGCAAACCACACCCCATCCCCTGGATGGAATTACAGCCTCCATCTTTCCATCTTACACTGGAGACCAGAGTCTCATCTGGTTCTTCATGCAGAGGGAACTGCCCTGAAGTCAGTGGAGTTGGTCTGGGCTGACACTGGTGAAGAGTTACAGCACTGATGGCTCACAGTTCTCAATTTCCAGGCCTCCTGCTTTTGTGCTTTATCACAGCAAGAGTTTCCAAGTCCTTTCCGTGGATCAGAGATTATTTCAAACAAATTATAAACTGTAGCAAATTAACACTTCATTTTTAAGGTCTTCACCTGATTTTTACAGATAAAAGACTTGCTTATGCTGATTTTGTGGGTCGGGATTGTCCCTGATCACCACAAGGATTATGTTGCTTGCATGGAGTGGGAGCTGGGGAGTGGCTGGAAGTAACCACTTTGTCTAATTCTAGGGTTCAAATGGTTATTTTATTGTACTGTGAGCAGAGAGAGGCTCCTAAAGAGAAGGACTCAGAGCAAAAGTTGAGTAAAATACAGATGAGATGCTCAGGCTGTACAAGTGCATACTGGGAACAGGTGATACCACTGACTCCTGTGTCCCTGGTGCAGGCTTGGAGAGGTTTCTCTGCAGCTCTGGTGGCCCCATCAGGGGTGTAGCTGTGTAGGATGCACACCTGAACATGGTCCCACAAAATGCTTCTGAAAAATCGTACAGCCCACCTATTTCTGTACCAGACAGTGCAGATGATATCACTTGTGTGTTCTGTAGATAACTGGGCTAGGTACCAGTTAAGCTTTATCATACTAGCCTTAGATTTAATGTTTTACTGTAACAAGTAAGGAAACACCATTTAGATCTAACAGGCCAAAGCTCCTTCTGTTTACTATTCTTATATTTGGATACTAAATCCTGAATATCTATTTCTGGTAAACTGAATTCCAGTGTGGAGCAGAAGAAGAATAACTCAGAGGTCAGTGAGATTCACAGTGGTGCCACGAAGGGACAGGTCCTGGTGTCAACAGCAGTGCTGGGGGGAGGAACCACCCTGCTCCGTTACTCACAGGGTGCTGACAGGGTATCTTTTATGAGGAGTTTGAAATATTCTGGAATCTGCTCCCTACCCTAGTCCAAAGGAGCCCAGATTTGGTGACTTTCCAGGCACGTTGCAAAAGACATCTATTGTCAGATATGTGGAGAAAGCGAGGACATGGCTCTGCTCCTCTGCCCTGGGAGGGGAGTTGAAGTGCTGATGTCTGGTTATTTTATATATATTTATGCTGAAACACTAGCAACTTCATTACCTGAAAGCTAAATAGAAAATATATACGGATTTGATTAGGGAAACTAGGCAATAGGGAATTCTACCTGCACTTCGGGGTAGGAACAATTCTTACACTTGGGAAAAAGGAATTGTTTATAGAAGGACCATCACGGTTTCTTTGCCCAGTGTTTCTCTTCCTCACCCATCTCTTCTCATTGAATGTAGAAATATTTTATCATTAAATGCTTTCTTGTTTTGGATGTTGTTTTTTGTTAACAAGTTTCTAAGTGCCTGATTAAATTTACTCCACTCTGCTGCTGCACATTGCATTGGGAAGGCGATTACTAGATGAAGCTGCATCAGTAAAAAGTAGATAAATAAATGAACAGGAAAGATGATGTTTTGGAGCAGAGCTGTAAAACTTCTAAGGGTCATTTTTCTAATTATAGGATGGTGAGGCTGAAGACTCCAGTGCCCAGGCAAAGGATGAAAAAAAGTATCCAACTGAATAAATAAATCTCTTAAAGAAAAAGATAGTTGTCTGCCAAGAAACCTAATATGAAATGTTGAGAGTGCAGTTCTGAAAAAGATTTAATTGGAGATATACTCCTAAGAATATGTAAATAGTCTTTCCGTTTCTTAACTAAAAGGAGAAACAGATGCCAGTTCTAAGATCTGAGATGAAATATGAAAAGTACTGAGACCTCTAAATGTCACTTTAAAAGGTATATAATTAGATTCTTATCTTGCTAAGAGGTTGGCCAGTAGTTTTTCAGTGAAAGGTATAAACTCTTTGGGTATATTTTACAGCGAATGGTTCAATTGTCTACTTTAAGTGCAGTAAAATTCAAACATCTAGATTTTAAAATGTAATTTAAAAATTTAAATGGCCTTAAGACAAAACAGTGATATGTCAGTTTTGACTAGCCAGTGTTCTGGCGTTCCTTAGTTTGGAATTACTGATCAGGGATCCAGAGTCTTTTTAGTGTTTGGGTGCCCCACCAGTAAAAATTTCAGTGATCGTGTGTGGACTTGATTATGATGTGAGCTACAGAGAGATCAATGAATTTGAGTAAAATAAGTAAATCTATTTTTATTCACTTAAGGCCTTGCTAGTCAACAGAATGTCAGTCATTACAAATGGAGGACAACAGTTCCATGGTGTTGGAGGTCAGTCACTAAATTCCATCTGGTTTTCCCCTCCCTGGCTTCAGTAGGGACCATCAAGGAAAAGGCTGACCCATAGAGTAGAAATTAATGTTGACAGAGGGGATGGCTCAGTCACTGCCTGCCATTGCAATTTTTCATTTGCATGGGGACATTAGATAATTCAACAAAAATTAGTATATTCCACTCTGCCTTCATCAGCAGCCAGCAGACTGAGACCCAGGAGTTTATTTTGTTTGTCTGGGGCAACTGCTCTGACTGCAGTTCTACCAAAAGCCAAGACATAAAATGATTGTGACATTTCTGATCCAGTAGGAATTTGTAAGTACCAGAAAATTCAAGCAACTTTCATTCCACAAGTCACAGGTTCAGGTAGGAGGCTTGGTCTTGGGCTGATTTCGTTCAGTTTTGATTACTGCAATAAATCTGAAATTAAACCGAGCTTTCCAACACTGAGTTTCCAGTGATGCCAGGCTAGATTTATGGTTCTGGGAACAAACCATACAGTTTTGCAGAGATTGTGGTGTTGCCATAGAATCATAGACCTAAAGAGTCTAGTTCAGTCCCTCTGCCTGCTCTATACAGAATGAACCCCACCTAAATGCCTTCTGATCAGATGCTTGTCTGGCCTCTTTTAGAGACCAGTAATGGTGATTCTCCCTAGATGTTCATAGAAAAACACCCAAAATTAAAATTCCACAGGCCAGCTCCTTTGGTACACCCAGATGTATCTCAGTGGCAGTCAGAGTTACGTGGCTGTGGCCCATGCACAGTGAAACCAGATCTTTCTTGTGTTAAATGTTTCCATTTCACTGTTCAAAAACACTTCAGTGACAAGGTTTATGCAAAACGATGGGGGCAAAAAATGATTGCAATGAGCCCATTTCCCTTATCTTGGGAAAAATCTTGATTTAAACCTTAGAAAAATCAGTGCTTTCTTGTTTTTCCAAAGAAATGTCCCACTGTTATGAAATTGTGACAAAATGTGAAATTCCTCAAAACTGAAGTTTTCCAAGCATTCCTAGCAGAAGGTCAGCACAGTGCTAGAAATGGAATTTTATACTCTTTCCCTGCCCAGCCCTGTCCTGTTGGATGTGCTTCTCTTTCATGCTTCAGAGCTACTTTAGAAGGATAAGGAAAGAAACGATGAGTGAGTGTCATTGTCTGTGAAGCCATCAGGAAACTTTCCCTTTGCCTTCTGTTGGCTCTGTAGCAGACCTCAACAGAAAACCTGAGAAGGATTAGGGCTGCCTAATTCTCCTGGGTTCTCCTGTGTGGCCTTGTTATCCCCAAACACAGACTGCAGCCTGAGCCAGAGGCGCTGCTGCCTCCACTCATCATCCTCTGTCCCAAACTACTGTAAATCCACACCATCATCCCAGCCTGCCGCTCCACTGCTGTCCTATCCTCTTTGGGACCGGCAACAAGTGTTTAGCCTGGCCAGGAGAGCATCTGGGAGGGGTTTTTATTTTTGTGAGGACAGTAGCCGTGACCCTGGTGCGGGCGGCGCCGGGGCCAGTGCAGACGGGTTGGCACCTCTGCAAAAGCATCACCTTTGCCTTTGCCGTCTGCCTCTGCTCTCAGATCTCCCACACGGTCCTGGAATGTGCCTCTTGTCTGCTACCCGGCTGGCTTGGGAGGTTCTGAAAAGGTTTAATTTAGCTCTCATTTGAGTCCCTTTGCGCTGCCAAAAAATCTGAACTTTGGTTCCAAGCAGAGCTTAGGAATCCCTGTTCCCAGGAGAAAAGAGGAGGGGAGGACAGGGGAGAAGAAGCTGGGCATTTTAAAAGAGAGAGAAAGAGATGATACCAGATAACTAATTTTTTTTTCTTTTCCTATTTAAAGAGGCAGTTGTTTTGTGTTCTCATCCGCATCGTGCTTTAACTGAAGGCGAGTGACCAGCTCCAAAATTTGGGGTAACAGCGACACTCTGTGGCCAGCTATGGCTGCCTGGCTGCCCTTGGCCCCGGTGGCTTTTGTTGGGAGTAGGTGACAATTCTCTGGCTTGTACCTATTTGAGATGTAGAGATATGCCAGGCCAGCCTGTGCTCTGAGGAGAGCAGGATGCCATGAATCACACCAACCTCTGATTCATGGCATCCCCAAGAGCTCCTGCTGTACCTGGGACAGAGGATTCCCAAGTTATTGTGAAGTGCCGGTGTCTCAGTTACACTGCAGCCTTGCACCTCAGAGCACAGGGCTGTGTGTGATGTGGGGGATCACCAAGCTGGCACAGGTGGGATGCCCAAGGCTCAGGTGGGCACTGAGGGCCTGAGGAGGTCAGGAGAGTGAGTCTCAAGCACTGTGCCACAACAGAGACCGAGGGGAGACCTCACTGCAGTTCCAGCTTCCTCGTGAGGGAAGAGGAGGGGCAGGCACTGAGCTCTGCTCTGCGGGGACAGGACCCCAGGGAATGGACTGGAGTTGTGTCAGGGGAGGTTTAGGTTGGATATTAGAAAAAGGTTCTTCCCCCAGAGGTGGTTGGGCACTGACCAGGCTCCCCGGGGCAGTGGGCACAGCCCCAAGGCTGCCAGAGCTCCAGGAGGGTTTGAATGAACCTCTGGGACACAGGATGTGACTCCTGGGGGTGGGCCTGTGCAGGGCTCAGTTGGAATCAATGATCTTTGTGGGTCCCTTCCAACTCAACATATTCTGTGATGCTGTGAGCATGTTTATATAGTGCAGCTGTGAACAGTGTCTGCCCTGCAGAACTGCAGAGCAGAATCAAATTTAAGGCTTCACAGACAAAGCAGGGACCACTGTCTGGCCTGGTGTAAATCACCATCACTCAGGTGAAATCAATACAGTGTTGGTAAATCTTGTCATGCTCTTGGAAGTCTGGCAATGTTCGGTGCATTGCTTAGAGCCCCAAGTCCTGTCTCACATGGATGCATAAGAATCTCAGCTTTCATTTTCAAAAGGCCTTGTGCTGTGGGGAGGGAAAGCTTGATAATGTGACCCAAGCACTCTGTAGGGACTTAAATATCTGGAGGCAGATGGAAAATTAAGAAAAACAAAAATTAAAAATAATTAAAAAGGAGTGGGGGGGAATCCAGCATGAGTTCTCTGCTACACTTTCAAACTTTCAAAATAGCCTCATTATTCTGGAGACCCTTGTGGCTCCTCTGCTGGATTGTAATGAAATTAAACAATTTGCAGTGTCTTAGGATTTGACCTAAATTTCCTTAATATAATAGTATGGGTGTGGCAATAAATTCTTCTTTCTTATTAGAGAAGGACATTGTATTAAAAGCTGCATGTGCTATTTACTAATCTTCCTTTTTCAGACCATTTTCCCCCTTCTCAGTGATGTTTGTATATCCAACTAATTATGTAAAACACAGCAGCTTTGGTCTCATTAGCTCAGAGAGAGTCCAGGTCTGTGAATTTATAGCTATTGATAGTTTTTGGTGCCGTCCCAATAATTAGACAAGCAAAACATTTCATGTGTGCATGTAAGGAGCAATTACACGAAGTTGCAGCCCCAGGGATCACATTCTCAGGAAGATATTTCTCTCCTCTCTGGTGCATCTGGGGTGGGCAGTTGAGCAGCTGTCAGGGAGAAGACTCTGGGGCTCCTCAGAAGATCAGCAATGGGACATGTCCAGTGATCCTGTTGACCTCAGATGTCAAACATAATCGGGTTAACACACCAAGCACTGAGCTGCACAGAGCTGTCAACTTATTCCAAAACCAGCACCCAAAGGGTGCAGTTCTGCAGCCTGTTCACCAGCCAGCAGGACTCCTGAGGCAGGAGTGGCCCCTTGGAAGTGAGCACAGGAGGATTTCTCCCAAAAACATTCCGTAGGAGGATATTGATGATCAGTAAATATTGATGATATTTACTAATAACTGCAGGCTAAGTCATGATGGAAAGAGCAAGAATAAAGGGATTTATGTCTAGAGAGAGGAGGTTTCACTCTGAAAGTTATTCATGCACTGTGGCAAGGGACACCAGTGGCCAAAAGCTGTCAGGTTTTCAAGCTGACTGTAGTGTAGGATGTGGAGATGCCACTTGTGCTTATGCTGGAGATGTCAAAAAATCTCAGGGAGTTGGGCACCTAAATTCCAGGCACATCTGAACAGTAGTTAAGTGGAAAATACAAAAATCTGAACTTGCCCCATAGAGGTGTTAGATATCATGAAGTCCTCTACCAGCATGGAATGTAGATTGCAAGGATCCAATTCACAGATGAATGTTGGAACTAGATTTCAAACTTTTATGCTATATGCTATAAACTATGCTATACAAAATTTAAGTTTATACTTTGCTAAGAATTGTATCCCTTGCTACTGACCATTTCCAGATGTGAGAAATGTTACTGCTTTTTTTGAAAGTGGTATAAACTCAGAGTAAGTAGAAGCCTGACATACACTGTGGGAAGGTGAACTGTTGCAATAATCTGCTGCTGGATGGAAAAGGGAGCAGAGCAAAAATATGGGAAGGAAGGGAAATGGGGTGGATGTGTGGAATAACCAGCTGGGGAAACACCCTGGATGTTTGAGCTAAAATTGCACTACCTTCATAAAGATCTTCAGTTGGTTCTGAAATGAGGAGAGCTCAGCTTGAATCTGTTCTATTACAACAATGTAAATAATTACTTTGGAAACTTGTAGTGATATAAAGTGGAGGTAATTAAAAGGAGGATTGGACCTGCTTGATGAGTAATGAAGAGCCCCAAAGTTTCAAAGGAACAGGCAACAATACTTTGTTTCCCTGTCAGTCTTCATTTGAAGTTCTTGTATGCTTCACAAATAGTAATTAAGCTTCAGAATAGCTACTTTACAGATTACCAGAATGAGGTGTAAGGAGATTAAACAATTTGTCTAGATTGACAGCATGAGTGAAAGCAGAAGGAAAAGCAGGAATACATCCTGCTTTCCTTTGCAGGAATGCAGTGACCACAGTACTGCCAAACACTGAAAATCCATTACTTGTGGAAGCAGCATCCCATATGATTGACAGACTGATGCTATTTCTGTGTATACCTTGTGCATAAAGTTAGCTATAACTTTCATCTTCCAGGATTGTATTAAGACTGGCAAACCAGATAGGCCATATGAGGCCTGAAATGGCTGTATTGGTAAAGTAATCCACTGCACACCAGCAGCAGCTCTCAACAGCACCCAGTGCCTCTGGGTAGGTGAGCTCAACTAATGTTTTATAAAGAGGAGACTGGAAAGGAGCTTTCTGAGAAGGGGTGCCAAGGTATCACAGTTGTAGCTCAATATAGCCCAGATGCTGCACAAACACCACTCACATCTCACGCTTCATTAACTTCTTTTGTGGATTAATCCATGTTTGCACAGAGTGCCCTAAGCCTATCTGCACTGATCCCTTGGATTCACCACATGCCTTGCAGCTGAGGGCTGGATGATCCCACTCCTTTAGCAGTTCTGGGAGGCATAGGATGTGCTCTGGCCAGTGGGTACATTCACGTGGGTCTGGGCAAGGGACAGTGGTGTGACTTCTCTGATGCCTCATTTCTGAGAACTCCGTTTCTGCAAAGTCACTGTAAATCACCATCATTCTGCTCTGGCTTGATTTCCCATTTCATCCACTCTGCCCTGGACACCCTGACTTGGAATGCTGTCACACCCAATTACAACTAGGTGGGGAAAAAAAGATTTGGGTTCAAGTGCAGCTAAACATCTTAAATTCATGCTGGGGGATAGATCTTGAGCTGCTGTATTTCAGCAAGGATGTTATTCTATATCTGCTGAAGACATAGCTTCTGGTTTTTGATTAGCCAGAAAATAGCTTCTAAAAAGCCTGGGAATATAATATGCTGGGAATTCTTCACAGACTGTTTTTCCATTAGAACTGGCTGCCAGCCTGCTTATGAGGCTGTCTGACATCAGGTATATCTTTCCTAGGAAGTCTCTATTATCGGATACTTGTATTATTTTTGTGCCAATGATTGAATTAAACTGTTCTGTTCTTATTTCAAAATGAAACCATTCTAATGTGAAAGCCATGGACGGATCATATCCTTTAATTCAAGCGTCCAAAGGCACTTCCTTTTGTTTTAAACAAATCAACCTAAAAATTGAAACGAAAGTTTGACAGTCGAGAAACTGTAGTCCAGAACAGCTCACAGGTTACAGGGAGCTAATCAGACAGATGTCTGAGACAGTGGAAGTAAATCTCATCTTATTCACACTGATCTAAACTGAGTTACATGATAAAAGCCATAGGAAGCTCAGCTCCAGGCTGAGATCATAATCAGCTGTGGAACAGCAGCATTTGGCCACGGCTGCAAATGAAATCTCACATCTCTGTGAGAAGCCCCCTGTCCAACTGCAGCAGGGACTCCAGGAGCAAGGAGTGTTTGGGGATTTTTTTTTTTGTCACTGACTAGAGTTGAGCAGAGACTGATGAGGTGTTATTCTGAGACACCTCAAAGGAACTGATTTTTGGAAATCCTCAAACTATCAGGCTGTTCTCAGGGCTGGCTCAAGTTAGGCACCCCAGAACAGGCATGCAAAATCACTAGTCCCTTTTAAAACACATCAGTCTTCATCTGCCCAGCAGGCAGATTGGAAAATCAGGCTAATGTAGAAATATTAACTGTGAAAAGCCTTGAAAGTTCTACAGATCTAAAAAAGGTACTTATTAGTGCCTGTAAAATCTGTGTGCATAGTGCAGGATTTCTTCTTCCACCAAGCAGTAGAACATGCTGTACTTAGCCCTCATCTCCACGAAACTGCTCCTATGCTGTATTTATGAATAGTCATTAGAGAAAGCGAACTGTCTGTGCAGCTTTGGTACTCAGCCAGCCAGCCCACTTGCCCTTATTCTACTAGAACTGCTGCTGACTGTGCTGTGTTGCTCTTGAGGATGAATTAAGGCAGAGAGGGGAAATATTTCTGATAATGATGCAAACTGAAAAGGGCTTGGTTCACTTTAGAACTGTGCTCTGGGTTGGTTGGGAACCAGCCCAAATGGGCTTGAGCCACTCACACAGATCAGTTTACACAGATTGCTCCCAGTGTCACCTCCTAACAGTACTAATTAACATCAGAGAGATAATTTATTAAACATTTGACTCCACTTTGCAGTTAGAGACCACGTAAATAAGAGTTACCCTGGAAACGTTAGGAACGACTGTGGCACACGTTATTACGACCCCACTGTACTTTCAGATGGATTCTAGGAACATGTAAAAAGGTGTTGGAAAATCCACTGCTGGAACTGAATACACTGTGATACATTTACTCAGGAGCTGGATTTTTTTCATTTCTGTCTCTTTTACCTCCTCCCACTCGTCCTACCTGTGACTCTCATCCTGGCACTCTGATGAGGACTGTAAAAATTCATGTGTTGGCTTTGAGAGGCAAAACGATTCTACCCATCTGTGATGATATTAACATCTACTAAAAACTAATGAAATGGGTGGCATTATGATGTCAGGAGGATCAGAGCCAAAGGTGGTTTTCTGAACGGAGACTCTGCCTGAATCTCCCCAGACTGCCCAGCAGTCAAGGAGATTATATTCTCAACTGTTAAAGCTGTTTACACATACCAACCAGCACTGACTGCCTCTTTGTGGCAAGTTGTTTACATGAATTTATTTTGGGAAAATTCCATTAGACGGGACCAAGATTTCTTCATAAATCATTGAATTTAGCTTGTGTACTGATAAAATCTGGTTAGTCATTTATTCTTCTGAGCAGCGTTTAGTTATGAGTGTTCATTATTTGTAAGGAGCAACTTGCATGGGCAATATAAAAAGAATGGATTGCCTATGGCTGTTTTCAGGGGTGGGTGTTTTACTCTGCTGGGAAAGATGTATTAGAAAATGACCCTCCTTACTAATTCGTCTAATAAAACAAAGGACTCATTAACTGGAGTCACAGAGCTAATGTATGCTCTGAATTTTGCTAATTTAGCCAGCAAAAATCTCCCAGCGAGACACTGAAACCGCTTTGAAAGTGGTCCTGCAGGTCTGTTTGCTGTAGTCTGTGTGGCTGTGTCCTCTGGAGCAGTGGGGATCTGGCTGGGATCTTGCTGCTGCAATGCTCAGTGCTTTCTTAATCAAAGGAGTTGGTGCTGTTGGACTGGGCTGCAGAGCCCAAATTTCATGCACTAGCAGAGAGTTTTCACAAAGTAGCATTTACCACATCACGGGAGGGATACACAGAGTCAGAGGACATAAAATTCATGCCTTAGTTTTGAACAGAAATTTATTCTTGCTCTGAACTAGCATATATATGTGCTCTCTCTGCAATTTCAGGTGAACGTACAACGTGCCTGAAAAAAAAAATCTCAAAATTCTTGAATTTGTAAAGCATCTTTCTGCTGATTTGTGACTTCTTTACATTTGCTGCAGTGCATTCATATAGCAATAGATCATCACTGTGCAATAAAAAAGGGCCCAGAAAGCAAAGCCAGGATCTAGACATCGGTTTTAGTACAAAATTCTGGCAGGACCAAGATTTTGGTTGCTTCATTTCAAGCAAATGGACCAAGGTCAGATTCTTTGTCAGTACAACTGGAATAACTTTTTTTATGACTGTCTGCATCAGTTTACACGAACGTGGAATTTGACACCTTGCCATCAAATGGAAGGTGGCTTTTCATCCTCTAAATTCACACAGACATATTAATCCAATGCTGAGGTTTGGCATAATCTCTAATTTTATATAGCACATTTCTTCTCCAAGTGCCTCACAAATATCACTCAAACGCAGCCATGTCTGGTAGGGAACTTAGAAACATTCCTCAGTGCTCACCAAAGAAGGCAACTTAACGCCTCCTTTTATTAAAAATAACATTAATTCAGGGAACCACAGTTTCAATTGTGTTGGAAACATTCAGTCACTCAGACTGAACGGCATGAAGCTCAGTTAATGAGGTGTTTAGCTGCTCCTTCCAGAGCAGCTCCTTTACACCTCTGCTTCAGGCAGTCTCTGTGTCTTTTGGAGGATTCTAGATCTTTACCTTGAATTAAGAATTTGCACGTAACAGGTCATCTGCAGATGTCTCCTTGTTGTAATGACCAGTTTCCATAAGGACAAACAAGGTTATACCTCCTGCAAATAAGGCTGTTTCCACTGAAGTTGAATGGTAGGAAACAGTTGGCAGGAATACTCGAGAGCAAGCAATATTTTGTTATGGAAGAAACATTTCTGATATTTGACATATCTGGTGATGTCAGATTTCTTGTTCCACAAGGTTGTATCTTCACCTTCACCAGGAAAACTAATATGCAAGTTACTGTGTCTGTCTCAGTCAGCAGCTCCTCTGAATAAAGCCTGTGTGCAAATAACTCAGATGAAAACTCAGGCTGTCCTCCTGAGAGAGAGGAAGAAACACAAAATCCCACTTTCTGGACAATAGGAGAAGGCTAGGATGACAGAGGTGCCTTATAAATTAGTCTCTGGATTAATTCAGTAAGATAAGAGGATTTAAGACAGACTAGGACAACTGGAGTCAGGATGTTTGTTGTCTGTGCAGGCAAGGGAGAAATGCAGGATGAACAACCCTCGAGCTCCCATAAACTTCTTCCTCACACATGAGGCTGTGGATGCAGATTTAGGACTGAGTTTACCTCTGCAGAGGCAGTGGCAGCAGTGGATACTAGGAACTGGAAAGCACATTCCACACATGCAGGTCCTTGCTGGACCTGCCAACTGTCACACGCTGCTGAAGTTTAAAAGGACTTTCCTACGTGAGCAAGAGCTTTATTTCCCACCTCGGCTTCCTGAAGGGCTTTCTTATCAACCTTTCCCTGAGAAATGCACAGAACCAGCCTGTCTCCCAGCCAGCTCAGCCCTGAACTCTTCTTGTTTGACCCAACCAACTTTAGGAGCTCACCTAAAGCCACATCTAAGCATTGGAGCATCGCTGGAAGAACAGATGTGGCTGAGGCCAAGCTTGGGTGTGAAGTGGACCCCAAAAGAGAACACTTCCCACTTTCACTCCTGACAGTGTGGAAAGTCCTTGAGTAGCAACAAGCTTCAGGCCAAGCAGTTGCTTCATTTTTTTTCTCCCCTTATTGATTGTTTGCTTTTAAAGTAAGATTCCCAAATCCGGTCATCGTGAAAGCACTGGATGGATCCAGCTGCAGTGAGGGCAGGATTTGTGTGAGAGCTTCCACAGAGCTCTGCCAATGCACTTTTGTCCTGGCCAATTCCTTCTCTTCCAAACCTTGGCCTGTCCAATGCAGACACTACCAAGTCAGGAGGAACTGAGACGTATTATTAGGTGGTTTTGAGCTGTGGATCTTTGCCTATGAAAATGCTGTGCTTGCTTTCTCCCCGACCCAACACAGCACTTGCACTGGGCTTCCAGAGGCAGAAAGTGGAGCAAGGCTAAGTGTGACTAATAGGGAAAGGAAATGGGGAAGAAGGGCCATGTTCACACCACTCTCAAAATACACCCTGTGGCGAGGGCCCTGCCTGGGTGTTCCAGGGCATGTTCTGCTTTCTAGAGCATTAGGCAATGATGTGGCTCCAGTCTGTCTTGGGGATTGGATTCCCCTCGCTGGCTGAATGTGGAGACCTCTGTCTTTATTTCAGTTGCTGTGCTGTGCCTATCTCCACGGTGTCCAAACCCATCCCAAAGAACAAGGAGGATCATTGTGGCCTCCCCCAGCACAGGGCTGGGAGGTCGAGGAGATCCTGGCTGTTCTTCCCCTGAGGATTCCCATCCACGTGTGCTGGGGTTTGCTCTACCCAGGTGCCAGGCAGGGGTTGAGAGGCAGCATGTCCAGTGACATGGAAATACAGAGAACTGATTTTCTGTGTGACTTTTGGGAAAACTCCTTGGCATTTCTGTTTCTCTTCACCTTTTTTGCCTTTTACACAATCCTCAGGGTAGGGCACTGGCACAGAATTGCTTGTATTAGAGAGAGGGCTGCTGTGTTAGGAATGATGAGGCATTAAAGGTCATGTTCTTCATGCTGGAAAATCTCACACTGAAATGAGTAAATGCAGAAACTGGGAGGGTCTGATGTTTTGCCCAATAGATAACTTTTAACTGATTAAAATTAAAAGATTAGGGAAAACTTTACCTTCCTAAAAAGCAACCAAAGTAAAGATAAGTAATTAGAGGGGAAAAAATACAGAACTCACAGAAAACAGTTTCCCTTATGGCTAAAGGCACAGGCTATAAAATAGAATTTTTTTTCCCTTCACAAATCATTTAAACATAAGTAAGAAATCAGTAGCTCCCTCTTCAGAAGCACCCTAAGGAATAAAAATGCAGTGAATCATGGGTATTTTATTACTAGTTTGTGTGTCTATCTGATGGCAAGCATCAATGGCTTCCCTTACACAGGGTGCCCAGGGGGATAGAAGAATGCAGGGAATAGCTTACTAGTTTCTGTGTCTGTCTGGTGGCAGAAATCCATGTTTTCTTATAGAAGACACTGTGGTACTGCAGGGGCAGCGTTTCAGACTGTGTGCCTGGCTTTCTGGTGGCAAAGCACAGCACAAAGTGGGATTGAAATGTTGCCGCTCAGCCACGCCTGCTGTGCCAGCAGGGCACAGTCCCTGGGCTCAGCCCCTCGCAGGGGAGGCAGGAATGTTTGCCAGGCAGGTCTGTGAGGGGAGCCAAGGACAAGCCTTAGGAACTGGGAGTGCTGGGGGGGATTCCAGGGTTTAATAATAGAAACAGATACTGATGGAGGAGTTGGTTCTGACACGTGGGGCAGGACTACAGGTAGAAAGAATCTTCTCATGGTGGTTGCTGCTCTGGTTTGGATGGAAAGGCAATAAGGCATCAAGTGCTGGTGTTGCTGCATCTCACTGGTTTCCAAGCTGCTTCTGGGGGAACGTGGACAGCAGTGCAAACCAGGCAGGTCCCAATACTCGACTCCCCACGTAGTCCAAGCTTCACAAACAAGAACAGGGAGGCAGAGGGGGCCAGAGCCAGACAATCCCAGAGGAAGAAATACTTTATCCATAATGCTGGATGATCTGTTAAAGGGATTATCTCTGGAAGTGGTTTTATTTTATCTGCATAGGCTTCAGAGAGGGACTGTCTAGCAGGCCATGAGCATCATCCAGTGATCTCTCCATGGAGTCCATAAATTCTGTCTGAGCTTTAGCACCTTGTATAACAGTTAACCACATTATATCTACACCACAGGGTAAAGATACATAGGGTAATTTTAAATAAGCTGGTGGGGACAGAGAGCAGTCTAGCTGAACTCAGAATGGAATCATTTGCCCTTCCAGCACTACTCTGCATCTCTCCTGCTGGATTCCTGTTGCTCCATGAGCATGGTGGTTTCCAAACAGGGCTCCTGTCTCTGCTTTGCATCCCAGTGTGACACACAGACATATCCCAAGTCTTGATTTAAAGACTGTAAGTAACAGGAATCTTGTTCGTGCCTAGATAAGATACCAGAGTGATTAAGTGCCCTCATTGTTAAATTTGTGCACGTTATTTATTGGTATAGACACAGTCTCTAATGTTGACATTCTGATCTTAAAGGGAAAGGGTTTCTAAAGACTGTGGCTGATGCTCTTAAACCTCTTGGCTGCTTCTGAAGATTGCTGATTTTTTCTGATAATAACAGTGCTCCAAGGTCTAGGCAAGAATAGCTTTTTTCTCCTTAGTTTGGTCCATGCTTCTATTCATCATTTCCTTATGGTAAAACATAATTTAAAAAACAAGCCATATAAAATTTTGTTCCTGTAGTGATTTATTTTATTTTCATGGTGTCTGGAGACATGATGTACTCCCATCCTCTCAGAGTGGTTATTAGCATTTGGCCTGGCTGTTTCTTGTGGAAAATCATAAAAATATTTGGTGAGCAGAAGGGATGCTAAGTGCTTTGGTGGTCTGATCAGGGAGGGTATTTAGGAAGACTGCATGTTTTGTTTTGAATGAAATGATTAGCTGTATCCTTTTCTGATGGCAGAGACACAAGACTTGCAGCAGAGTTCTGCACTTTTCTTTTAAATCATTATTTTCATTTAGAATGTTTGAATGTTTTGCATGAAACTCCCAACTGGAATGTTTTCAGTTTTTAAACTACTTCTGGTGTTTTGGTGAAGGGTAAATAAGCATCCTGACAGGGCAACCATTGGAGCAGGCCAGGAGCCAAGGCCAGCTGAAATTTCATAAGACAGAGGGGGAATAATTTCCAGTGTCACACAAGATCAGGAGACATGGATAGTGGGTCTGAGTCAAAGGGCTGGAAATCAACCTCAGCAGGCTCTGGATCAGGCAAGGAAGAGAAGAACTGGCCAGCTGAGAGAGGATGTTGGGAATGTTTCAGATGTAATTGCTTGGGTGAAAACCAGCTGTAATCAAACCCTATGAGCACCAGAAATGTCCCTTCTCCCAATGTCATAATAACCATTGAGCTTACAGGGAATTAGAGGTACCACTTCAGTGAAAACATGCTTCCTGAATTCAGTTTTAATAAGGAAACCAAATTTTTTCTAGTTTTTTCAGTGCTTTTGGTTTCTGCTAGTTTTGAAAGAAAAACAGTTCAGAGCATTCATAAATGTATTGAAATCAGTAAATGTGAAAGAACAAACTCAAGAAGAGTTATTACTGAAATTATACTGGTAGGACAACAAATTAACGCCTACAAAATTAAAACCAGAAATTACAGCAGATTATTGGAAAAGCTAAATCATTTCATTAAACTTGCAGATAAACTATACAAATCCTAATAAAATATTTAAGAAAATGGTAGAAAGTAATGTTCACTGTAAACATTCTGGGACAGGGCCACTTTCATAATGGCACGTGGGGGGTAATTTTATAAATAGCCCTGAGTCACTTGAGGACCAGACATGGAATTACCATCACCAGCACTGGAATTGCTGTCATTATTGCAGTGACCTAAAATAACATCATGCTGCTCCTTGGCCACCTGTAGGAGACCTTGGATCTCAACATATCCTGATTTATTCTGCTTTTATGATTTCTGCTAAGATATTTTCTGCATTGTGAGAGCAGAAGATTGGGAGAGCTCGACTCTTCCCTTGGGCCTTTCATTGCAGGCTCACAGCTGCTTCAGGGCAGCACTGGCCCACAATTTCATGCCTCTTCCATAGTGGGAATTGCTAAAGGAAGCTGAAATTCCAAGTTGGAAGCTCAGACCTTTAGTTCCAACCCAGAAAGAAGATACCTTAGGGAAAGTAGAAAACTTGCAACACACAGTCAATGTTTTGTCCATATTCTGTATCAGTCCATATTCCATATCAACCCCTTTGCACTGCAGTCCCTGTTTTCTATCTGTAACTAATGTATATGCATACACATGCATGTTTTGATTTGCCACTTCATTTAAACTCCTCTGTGCTAAGAGAAATACTAATATTTATTTCAGAACACTGTAAAGCTTTTCTGCTGCAGTGTCTGCTTTCTGATTCCAGGAGAACACTATCATGTGAAAGAACCTATTCAAAATCCATTGCATTCCCGTCCTTTTAATTTATGCAGCCAGATTTATACTCTAACTTCACATATCAGTTCTTGTCTGCTCTTGAGTTCATTTGCTTTCATAGCAGACAGAGCTGCTAAAGTAGCTGCACACATACCAGCCTTCTTACACTGGAATGATATTGTCCCTAGGTGGGTTTCCCTATAATTGCCACAGATCCTCCCAGAATTTCTGGCAGAGCACAGAGCACATCACAAGTTCAGCAAATGTGAGATGATGGGATGATAAAAGCCTGTTTGTGCTGCTCTTAACTCAGTAGGAGTAATAGCTGATTCTTCACATGCCCAAAATGAAATTAAGGGGGCTCCTCAAAGAGGTTGTGGTTACACGGTCACTTTAATCTGGCATAAATCTGGCTGCTGCTGAAAGGGGTTGTTCCACTCCTCTCCCCCCTCTTCCTCTGCACCCAGTCACTTTTTTCACCCACTCTTGTCTGGCACCGGGGTCTCTCTGGCTGTGCAACACATTGGACCACAGAATGATCCAGTTGAATATCAAATCAATTAGTTGTATGCTTTTTTTTTTAATTTAAATCAGTTTCTTAGGGTAGCACAGTCACATGAATGCTTGTGCTGGCGTAAGAAATGGTTGTCTGGGGGAAGAGGGAATGGAAGAACCACTTCTTCAGTAGCAGCCATTGAATGATGGCCTGATTAGACTGGCAGCATCCAACCCACACAACTGAAACTATCCAGGCCAGGCTGTGAACTTCTCGCATTCCTTGGCAACTCCTCTTCTTCTTTCTCATAAGCCCCTTCCCATTTCTCAGTAGCCACTGGGCACTGAGGTTTGCAGGCACTCTCTGTCCTGGCAGCCTATCTCTTTAGCAGTAAACACAGTTATCTGTCTTGCCTTCTTTTTCTGTTTGTAATTTCTACAATCCCTCAGCAGCCCTACTCCCAGCATGTCAAATTAATTCAAATTTCTTGTTTGTTCTCTTTTTTTTTTTCCCTTTTTACCACAATGTGCATGCCATCCTAAACTTTTCCAGAGGCCAGTCAACCAAAGGAAAACAAGGTATTTTTTTCCAAATTATCTAAACAATGAACATTTCAGTTCTGAGACACAGCCCAAAGATCATTCCCCAGTTCAGTGAAATATTGTCCTAGTTCTGTTGGGCTTAGGGGCAAACACACAGTATACAGCTGAGTTATCCCAAGAGCAAAGCAGTGCTTCAGTTGTGGCTCCTGGGTTTCCTCCCTTCCAAAAGAAGCAAGCCGGGTTACATTGTGCTTGGCTCCGGCTGCGTTCCCGCCTGGCTGCCTCGGCGAGCGAGGGGTGCCAAACCAGAATTCCTCAGCTCCCCTTCCCAGCCCACCCCTTCCCCACCCGTCTGTGTGGGAATGGGGAGGCCACTGCTGGGACCTGCCACACCAGCAGCCAAGGTGAGAGAAGAAAGGGAAAACTCCCAACTCCCCAACTCTTCCACAAGAGAGAAATTCCGTGCCCGCTGCTCAGGCTGGGCAGGTTCAAACCCACGGCAAAGGGAACTTCTGTGGCATCTCTGGCTTTTTCTTCACTGTGGTGTGAAAATCCCATGTGTGCAGCACACTTGCACAAGACTTGACACCAGAATGCACTAGCAAAGGGAAGCATCAAAACAAGAAAAAATGGAGGATCACTCTGGAAAGACACAAAATCTCCCAGGTCCATCCTCGTTTCAGTTTTATCCCAGAGCTGATGGTAATTAGTGCTGCTTGGTTGCACCTTTTAATCCAGTTGTCTGGTGCAAAACAGCTTAAACTCCACAAGCCTCATCCTTTACCACTGTTTAAATCATAATCAGTGAGGGCCTGTGATATTTTATCCCCGGAATCAGCCCATTCCAAAGGGTAGAAGGATCTGGGGGTAAACACAGATGTGTTATAGTTTTTCCCCTGCCACAGTGGAGGCCCATACGTGGTGATATCCATGGAGTCACTGACTGTCCAGGCTTGTAACAAATGAGGTCTGACCATTCGACTTAAAATCCCTTCTTGGAGAAAAACATTATCCTGAAACAAGGATTTATTTTTAGGTGGAATCTCCAAAATCAGCTTGGTAGGACTTGCCATCTTTTGCCATTCTAGTAAAATCTGGTCTGATGAGAAATACTTGCACTGTTAGAGTAAAACTGAAGATGACAATAAGACTTACAGCTTTATGTAACTGTGGTCTCAGATAAATCATACATCATTTAACAAGGGACTCTACAAAACAAACTGAAGTTTTTTGCAGAGAATTGTCTTCATGGTTTTAGTCAAAACACAAGGGAAAGATTCTTAGCTTCCTTTTTATTTTACAAATTTTCAGGAAAAATAGTGCTCTTCCTCACATTTTCTTTTTTTTTTAGTTTTTTTTTGTTGGTAGCTTGAAATGATTTCTGATTCTCTGAATTGTTCTAGTCTGTTTTATTTCCTCTCTGCTCTTGGAGCTAATTTCTATTTCTTTGTCTCACAAACTGATTGTATTTGTATCATCTCCAGACAGGTCACAGGAGGTACATTGAGTGCACACTGGATACTTTGCACATCTGGTTTATATCCTCCTCCACTGAGCCACTTCCCACCCCACAATGCAATATTTCTGTATCGTTGCCATATATCAAAGCAAAAGAAGGATGCACAGAGAGTGGAGCTAAGTGGACACAGTACATGAGACACAGCTAAAAATTCAATTAGTTTAAAATAGCCACTTTTCTTTTAAGCACAGTTCCCAGTTCCTGCAGTAGAATCATACTGAAGAACACGACATACACTTCTCCACTAGGCAAAAAAGGCCAACAGACTCAGTGTTCTGGGTTTTCTTTGCAGCAGCCTTCTGGCATTTGTGTATAATCCTGAGAGACTCAATTTAGGGACAGGAAAAAGCAATTTCTATTTAGACAGACTCTGTGTTGGGGTCTCATTTTTCATGATGTGCACTAAAGCAGTGATTGCCATACTATCCATTTTTGTAGGTCTTTTCTTGGGGACTCTTGGACCACAGTTCAGGGGCTTCAGCAGAGGGGTAACGTCCTGTTGGTGACCAAAGGCAGTGGGAAGGCACACCCTTGGTGTCTTCAGTCTCCCTCTTGGGAGATGGGAAGAATTCTTCTCAGCCAGCACAGGACAATAGCTCTGGATCAGTGTGAGAGGACTGAGCCAACTGTAATCCCTCAGACACCACCACTGCGGGCCAGGGGATCCTCAGAGCACGGCAGAAAGAAGCACTTTGGGCTGCCCTGGGCTGCTCTGGGTCTGGCACAGTCTTGCTGTGGAAGTGTTTGTCCCATGGGCAGGTTTGGGTTGGCCTGTTATCAGCAGCAGAAACTTGCCTTGGGTTCATCTGTAGGTTTGAGCAGATCTTTGCTCAGACCTGCTCAGTGTTTCAGCTTCTGCAGTGACACGAGCCAGGCAGGGCTACAGCCATCCCATGATGTGATGGCTTCACACTGTTCTGAGGTGAGCAGGCAGTGCTGCTGGACTGACAGACTGACTGACAGCCCGACTGACAGCCTGGGGGATGTGCTGCCTGACTGCCAGTGCTGGGCAGCCCCAGAGCAAGCAGGTCCACGGGTGACTGCAGCCCCTGGTAACCAGCTCGTGAGTCTGCAACATCACAGGGGAATCAGGCATCCCAAAGAGCAGCTCTTGTAACTGAAACCTCTGCTTCCATAAGCACTTGGGTTTGATAAAAAAGTCCCTCTGATTGTCAGACCTGGGCCCTGGGAAGGTGTGCCAGGAGTGGGAGCTGGCTCAGGGGTGTTACGTGCTGGGAAGAGGGACAGCACCAATTGCCCATTGTCTCCATCCCCCCAATATACGTGCACACCTGCACCTCCACACACCCAGTTTCACTCTGATTTGCCCCTGGATTGAATTAAGCTGAAGGATCAAAGAGCAAAGCTGGGACAGTTTCCACACAGAGCATAGATGGGGCTCTCTGCTCTCAGAAACCAGCCCAGTGTTTGTCCCTGCTGGCCTCACCTGATTCAATCAAAACACAGCCCAAGGTCTGCTGTTCCAGCCCCAGCTCCCTCCCATCACACCCCCCTCAGCTTTCTTCCCACTTGGACTCCTTCCAGCTTTGCCCCATGTGCTAAAAAATGCCAGAAAGTGCAATTCCTTTTTTTAATTTTCCCTGGAGTTGGCATTAGAGCTGGAAGCAAAGACATTTCTGTCTGGTCAGAGAGGGAATATCTGTTCCAAATGCTTTTGAAATAGGCACATCAAACTTTATGATACTCCTTTTAGAATAGTGGATTCTATTTTCCTCATATAAAATTTGGAGACATTTTCCATGCCCACATCCATGCAGACTGCCTTATTCCTGGGTTTGAGGAGGCTGAGCAGTGCACAGTTTCTTAAGGTGAGCTTGCATTTCTGGAAGCATTAAATCTTCAATTTTAGCATGAGCTTCTATTGAAAGTGTGGCTCTTAATAAAGAATAATATATAGTTATACAGCTTTTTAGCTAAATGCAAACTCTAGAAAGAATTAAGCTACTTTATTTACTGGTTTCCTCAGGGAGTGCAGCTCATTATTCCACCCTAATAATTTTAGGACAGTCAAGGTGATGTATTTACAGTTCCTAAGTACCCCAGCCTAATACCAATCAGTGTGGGCAGTGGCATGCATTGTCTTTGTGATAGCAGCTGAGACCAGGAGGGGAGCTTTGGAGGTAGTAAACTCTGCTCAGGAGGCAAATGAAGTGAACAATGTCTGAATGATAATGTTATGGTAAATGCTGATCTCCCCGATTTTCAGTAACCACTAAAACTGCTTGCAACATCTCATCAACTCTGTCCCCAGCAGCCTTTGCAGCTCTCAGTTAGTGAGTTTGGCTACATAAAACACAGCAGCATTATGTGGGGAGATGTTTGCACGCTGTGTGCTGTAACAGGAGTTGAGTTTTAACAGAGGACATTAGGCACTTTTGTAACTGAATTCCAAAAATAAAAGGAAGCTACCAAAAAGTGCAGTAGGTAATAAAAGTCTACCATCTTTTGTAGTCCTTCTCCACTGATAATGTCCTGTATCCATCCCTTGCAGGATAGAGGTAGCAGAAGAGCATGGTTGAAAATAAATGAGGCACATGTGTGGGCTTAAACTGGAGCAACAGTTAAGGACCTTGCTGTCATTTCATATATTTTCCTATCTTGTTTAAGGACTCATGTTCTAAAAAAGCACGTTTTGGTATTTCTGATGTCCCTGTGCTTGTGATTTACTGTGTGCAGCCCAGAACTGGAATCCATTTCTCCTTCTGCTCAGCTGGGTTGTTCTGGGCACGTGTGTGTCCTGCTGTTCACTTCAGACCTGCTCAGGACAGAATGTGGCTTGTGGCTTCAGCAGCAAAGAGGTCGATGCACATGGAGCAGTGCAACAGCTGTGCAATGTGAAATAAAGGCATTTTTCTCTCTTTCCCTGAGCACCTCTAAAGCATCAACTGGTAAGTGGAGAAGAAGGGGAATTTTTTTTCTGCAGACCCTTATGTAAAATACCAAATATTAACAATCCACCACCCAAGCCTCCTCTGGTGCTATAGATTTGATCTTAGCAAAACTTTGTGTATCGCTGAAATGCACTCAAATATTGAGTACCTAAATATAAATTACTCTGGGCAATCTCCTGTACTGAAGGTTGGCTCGCTCAGTTCAATAAATGTATGTTCATGATGCTTGTGTTACTTAGAGAGATACCCAAATGGATCCTTAGACCCAAATGCCCACAAACTGGAAAAGAAATGCACTTCAGCTGATGATCTCTTAAAAAAAAAAACAGACAGGAAGTACCAAGATGAGCTTGAGATTTGGAATAATCATAGGGCTCCAAACTTTTGGTTTCACGTTGAGCTTACACTGGGCTGGCCATGCTGCTTTGATAGAATAAGGATAGTTTTATAAGCTCAGAGTTCATTGAACCTTTTCTGCTTTTTACTGTTTTTCATTTTGGTACACAGCTTTGCCCCCAGACCTGAAAAAGGATTAAAATGCCAGATAGGAGACAGATCACTCAGCATTTCTAATCACATACCAGAAATCTCAAGACACACAGTTCTCACAGGGTTTTCTACTCTTTGTAGACCATAAAAGGCTCAGATAACCTTCTAAAGTCCACTCTGATCTCTTTAGTCATTAAAAAATAAGTTTTTACTGAGAAACTAAACTAAGTTCCTGCTGCAGTGATCACATTCAATCCATCCAGTTTCACTCCACTGCTTCAGAAGTTACTTATGCATTCATTCACTGACAATAACAGAAGTCTTCATTCAAAACAACATTCTGACAGTTGAAACAAGGCTGGAACTATTGGGGAAAAAAAAAAAAAAGCCCTGGAGTACTGCAGGGAAACATTTCCATATATATTATTCCATCATTTCATTTCAGATGGTTATAGGCATTTGCTTTCTAATTATATTTCATGTTCATGTTTCAGAAATGCCCCAACTGTTGTGGGTGGAAGAATAGGCTCACCTGCTCAGCCTCCCTGAGAAGCAGGCAAACACTGAATCACCTAAACTGCAAACTGGTAAGTTTAGTCTTGCATTTTCCATTACCTTCACCGCTAGGAAAGTGAATTTCAAATGAACCAAGTGATTGACCTTCTTTCAATGAGCTTCCTGGAAATTCCAATCTTAGTAAATTAGTACTTCTGGTGCATGTTCTTCTGCAAGGTAAGGCAGTCTGGTAGAAACAGCCAATTATTTGAGCTGCCAAAGTGCTTAGTGGCATTAGTGTAACTACTTTGTGTCCTATTTATCTGTCTGTGATAAAACCTTTTGGTCTTGGCCTTGCTGAAGAAGTTGATGCTTTCAAAAATTCCAGCCTTTGTGTTTTTTCATTGAATTGTTGCATGTTTAAATTAGAGTTGATATTATTTATTTGCTCTTTATTGAGAGGCACTGCATTTCAGGCTCTGGGCACAGTCTGCTTTTTCAGTACAGGTTTGTACAACACCTAAATCACAGTCCCTCACGCTGGTAAAGATAATTAATGTAGGAAGATAACACCATGCCTTGAAGAGTGATGCTTCTCCTGATGTGTTAATCTGCAGCTTACCTTTGGGGTAGCTGAAAATAGATCAGATGGAACCTGCTCTGAGAGGGAAGAGCTTCTGCAAACACACAAAATCCTTTCTTAGGATCTGTATTTGAATGGCAAACAGTAAAAAGTCACAAGCCACTACAGTGTGCTGTGCAGGAGCTCTCTCCATTTCTTTCTGTGGCATAATTAAACACAAGCAGGTAGCCAGGCAGACATCACACTCACACCCACATTCACAGCCTGTGATCCAAAAGGGGAAAAAAAACCAGCCATTTGCTGAGGGTCTTTTTTTTTTATGGTTTAGAGGTGACTTTGCATTTCAATCATCTGAGCTGAACATTTTAAGCAAAGGAGTAAAATAGCGAGGGGGAGAAGGAGGGATGAGGTGTTTTGAATCACTGGGGGCTGTGATGCCGAATATGTGCAGAAACAGTGGCATCTAGTGGGCAGGTCCTCAGCTGAGGGAAGGCAGCAGGCCCTGGATATGGAGCAAGTCTGCAATTGCAGCTAATGGTTATCTTTCTCACTTCCGTGGATGAAAGGTTTTCCCAAGCCTTTTTGTAATCCTTTCCTTTAAAAGCGTTTGGAAATCAACTCTTTTTCCAGCTTTCCCACCTTCAGTATACAACTTTAAGGACACTTCTCTTCCTATTTCATTTATATTAAGCCCTCTCGTGGCTTCCACAGGCAAATTCTAATTATGAATTATTATATCTTAATATGATATAGATTATCATAAATCTTCACCCAGTAGGAAAACTAATGGTTTGCATGCATGTATAAGAGTCCAGCATTATCCCCCAAGATTTTAGGCATGGACAAAAATAAACCTCCAACTAATCCTTGAACACGCTCAACCTAGTTCAACTTCAGATGATTTCCAGCACAGCCTTGAAGGAAAGATCTGAGAGAATAAAATCACACTGAAGGACTCTGAAACAAAGCTTCATTACACCACTTCTGTAGCTATAACTAAGTATAATATTTATGCAGTGTTTACTTTTTATGCTAATCATGTATAAGTTTCTTCACTGCTGAGTCATAATAAATGAGCTAATTTATTTATACCTGATCCTATGATCCTGTTCTCTTATTAGTCCACTGAATTATGTGTAAAACACTCTGTGTGTGTTATGGACATGCAGAAGTGTATAATAAGCAGGGTGAGGGGTTGCCACATCCATGGCAACAGCCTAAAGCAGACACACTCACACCTTCACTCTCTCTTTAGCCTTCAGAGTTTGCCAGTGCTGAGCAAACTTAGGAAAGTCTTCTGGGCTGGGCTGGCCTCCTCCTCTTCTTTGGCTGCCTCTCAGGGAGGCTGAAGGGTGTTTCTGTGTTTACTTGCAAGGCCCAAATTAATTTGTATGAATGGAAGACTTGGCTTCTTAAATCTATCAGAAAAGCTGGATGTCTTACAAAGCAATATCTTGGCTATGTTCTTCGTGATCACAGGATTCCAGAGAATCCAGTCTAGGGATTTTTTATTTTTAATTTCAAAATTTTCTGTTCTCTCTCTTTTTCTTTACACTTTTTTTCCCCCTGTGTTTCAGACTTTCCTATATGGTGTCTGCTGATTTTCTTGCCTTGATGGACCAGGAGGTTCTTCAATGGTCAGTTCTAAAGTAGAAGGGAAGTGTAGATACATTCAAGAGAGACTCTGCTTTTGTAAAGAAGCTTAAATTCTGGAATTCTAGAAACACTGGTAATGGTTTTGATTTGAACCTGAATGCAAATATGAGTTGCCTCTTTTGCCCATTGACTAGTTGAGTGGGCTAAAGACTATTAACACTATACCATAATATCTTCCCTTATGAAGTGGGAGAGAACATGGATCATTGACCTGGAAGTGCTTCACCTTTCTATGTTTTTAGTTTTCTCCTTGTTCATTAGATTTAATAATACTTAACTTTTCTTTTGAGTTGCCTTTATGAGATCCTTCAGCCCTAGTGTGAAAAAGCAAATTTTAAAACAATAAACAGTCTCCATTCCACATATTTGTTTTAGGATTAGCTCAGTGTTACTGAGGTTGGCCTAGAAGCTCCTATTTAACCTTACCAGTTATCTAACAAATGATTGAATATAACTAGATGGGAGTTCTTTTATTTCAAAGAAGTAATTGAAAATCGACTTTCACAGGGTGAAAGTTGGCATAATTGGCATCAGCATGAATTTTTCATTGTGCAAGTAAAAACAGAGCCAGGATTTCACCTAATGACTTTAACTCAAAGAGATATGCAAATTTAGATCTGTGTATTGTGAGTATTATGAATGAAGCCCACAATAGCAGCCTGATTATGCTTTTTTACACTCCCAGATTTAATCTAAGATTTATCTTGGCAGTAGGGGAAAGCAAGTCTTTGATGCTTTGAGATTTAAATTATTTCCTTGGAGTCATCTAAGGGAGTTGTCTTACTGGAAGAAAGTATAGTGGAAGGACTGTTGATCCATTCCAGCCTATCAAAAGCTCTGTAGCAGTAATTACCTTATATATCTTCATAAAAATGTGTTTTATTTTGCTACCAATCCTCAGGCTCTTTGAGTGACTGCAATGAGGAGCTCTGAAAGTTACTTTGGTCCATTCATAACTAATTCTCTTGCCTTTACAGATCATAATAGTCGTGTAAGAGCCATCAAGAAACTTTTCATGTTGTTTTGCAGATATCATATGTTTGCCATCTGAGTGTACAAGACATTCTGTTCCAAGGCACAGGTTATAGAGGCACACAGGCAGGAAAGGGTTGGCTGGATACATGTAACCCCTCCTGGCAGAATTCTAGAGGAAAGGGATAGTTATGCAGAGAAATACAAAATTGTTAGACTGCACTGTAGTGCTTCCCAGCTGCTGATCCTAAAAAGTCCTCTGATGTTTCCTTAGTACCTCACAATACTGAACCTCACTTCCAGTGATTTTTGTCAGCAAATAGTATGGAAGACTAAGGTAACAAAATCATTTGAAAATGGAATTGAGCCAAGCTTTTATTATGAAACAATACATGAAATATTCATCAGGCAATTAAACACAGTGTTGTGTAAATGTTATGTCTTCATGCAATATTGCTATTTAACCTAGAAAACTGTAATTAAGGATTCCTCTAAAGTCCAGAAAGCTGGCTGCTACTTCATGTTGATATTCCTCTGTTTTCTATGGACCTCTCC
Source organism: Manacus vitellinus (assembly GCF_001715985.3). NCBI lineage: Eukaryota > Metazoa > Chordata > Aves > Passeriformes > Pipridae > Manacus > Manacus vitellinus. Next base: position 8,362,224 of record NW_021939798.1, read on the forward strand.
CTCTAAGTCCCTCTTGCTTCAGACAGTCTAAAGCTGTGCCCTTTAAAGGGCTCATCAGGGATTTATTCTTGCCCATAGCTCAGAAACTGGGGGAAACCCTTGGTTCATTTATTCATGTATGCAATCATTACTGGTAGAAAATATATGGTGGTCTATAACATATGTAACCACTTGTAGCTGGAAGTTTTGCTCTATCACTAGGATTGCACTGTGTTGCAAAGAGATTCAGCTCTACAATGAGCACGTAGCCAATGCAGGTATAATCTCTTCCTCCTTAACACAGTCATAGTATAAATCCATGTGCCCATGGAGATCTGCAGAAAAAAACAAAATATAATTAAAAGCCATTCTGACATTGGCCATACTAATAACATCTAAAGGACTTGAAATCATTTAAGCACTTTTCTAACATGAATTCTTCACAGTGGCCTGTGAGAAGCTGCTGTGCAGAATTCCTGTAGCTAAGTGAGCCAGCTCTCAACTGTGCCTCAGCTGGAAGATTTTTTGAAAACTGCCAGCTTACCTCCTAAGGGTGAGGTTTGAGAATTTTATGTTTTTGTTTTTAAATAAGTTTCAGACCTTTGGCTTGTTGTGGATTAGCAAAACTCCATTGAAGTCTACCACAACACCCAGATTTTTAAAGGTATTTAAGTATGTACAAATAGCAGAATTTTAAGCAGACAAACTTTCTGTCCTTTGAAACAGATCAGCCCTGACAGACACCATCTCTGTATTCTCCTGCTTAAAAGCTTTTGAAAACATGGAGCTAAATCTGCAACTTTTATGTTAAAAAGTTAACTGGGAGTGATATAGAATCACTGTTGTGGTGGTGATTCAAATTTATGCCAGTTGACAAATTTTAAAGAACGCAGGAAGGCTTCTCCTGTCATAGAAATGTCCAAATATATGTTATATATATATATATGTATATAAAATAAGTATGCACTGTAGAAGAAATATATATACCAATTGCAGGGGAGGCAAAAGCATTAGATTGGATGCACTAGATCCCTGTTGCAGTGGGGGAGACAATGTGGATTCAGCCAGTGTTCAAGGAATTGTTCTTCTGATCTCTGCTCCAAGCGCTGGAGATAAAGCATATACTCCTATTTAAAGAAAAGAAGTAATTTTGTTATGTAATCACTCCATTCTAATGTCAGGCCAATTTTACAGCTTATGTAAGAGCAATTCATTTACCTCTTAAAATAATCAAATATAGTGAAATAGTCTTGCTAGTCAGCTTGCCCCAACCTAGCAATATTTAATGAATGACATCATCATCCAGATCAGTAAAGGTGGCAAGCAAGAATTTTACAACAATATTCATAAATTTGGAAGTCTACATACACATTTCTCATTTGCATATCAACACAGAAGCCTCTCTTGGTCCTGAGGGCACAGAGGATTCTCAGGATAGGTCTGTTGTAGCCTCTTTTGAAAATTGATTCCTGCTGATTAAAGAACATTAACCCCTTGTAGGATCATGTGGCAGAACTCTGAAGGGTTCTAGGAGGGTAGCACACATCAGTGCTGACTGGTCTTTCTGTGATAAATAAAATAATGTGAATTTCCCATACCACTTTATAAGGAGAGGGTTTGGTCTAAGCAACAAATTACCAAAGTAAAGTGTATCAAAAACTTGACCTCCTTCAGAAACAAAATTTACTTTTAAAAAGTCCCAGTCCCAGTGCATGTGGGATCATGCTTTGTGAACAGTAGATACATTTATTCCAAATACACCCCATTGCTTTGCACAGCAGGCACTGTTGGAATGGAAGCTGTAGCCTAAACCCTTTGCACTGGCCAAGTATTCCTGCTGTCATCCAGCTCCCTGCTCTTTGTGCTGAGCAGAGGGTGGGTACCCTGGGTACCAGCAGGCAGCATTAGATTCCTGCCTTTTACTGGGCTTTCTCTCCTCAGCACAGGGAGACTTGGCTCAAGTCCCTGGTGAGAGACTGCATTAGGAACTGGCAGAGAACAGAACTGTATGACTGAGAAGAGGCCACGTTATAAAAAGCAGGATCTCAGTCAAAGTAAGATTAAAACATGCTGACAACATAAATTACATTTTTGTAATAAACAAAGGGGGCAGGTCTTGCTGTCTGTAACTGAACAGGTTTTTGAGTCCAGCAGCACTGTGGAAGTCAAAGTGTCACAAAGAATTGCAAATTACATTCCCCAGCTCAGCACGATCTGGCCTAGTACAAACAGCTTTTGCTTAAAATAGATGAACAGAGGTGGGTTCATCCCAGAAATCATTTCATTCTGCTACAAAGCATCCATACAAAATCAGTTTTTCTCCTTGAGCCAGTGGTAGAACTGTGCACAGGGATGCAGCAGCCTTGCACCTTCACTCACAAGGGACAATCTCCATTTTCCACATGGCAGCAAGGGTTGGCTTTTTACCAGAAGATGTTTCCTTTGCTACTGAAAACCTTGACAATTAGTGAACAAAACAAACACTCTTATGTTTGGGTTTTCTTACAGAAGGTCAACTTTGCTGTCTGGGAAAAAAAAATAAAAAGAAGGTTGGAATTCCTCAACAAGTGTTTGCTCCTAATTGAGTAGGAATTGAGTGGCAAGGACAGAACAGCTGAGTCAGTGATACAACATTTCTCTAGCCCTGGCTCCCTTCTGTCCCCACAGAATGTCATAGACTCATAGAGTGTCTGGAGTGGGAAGGAACCCATAGGGATCATCAAGTCCAACTCCCTGCTCCTTACAGGACTCCCTAAAACTAAACCATAGACTAAATGTTGCATGTCTGCTTGTAACTTCTTGCAATACAGGATTTACCTCAACCCAACTGTTCTACTGCTGTATTTACTTTGTATTCAATATGTGCTATATTTACTATATAACATTAATCCTGGTGGTATATTAAGCATGAGCACAGATGGGAGCTGTATTCCTGCTAATTTGCAAAAACTGCAGGGCTCATTTAACAACAGCTTAGAAACCAACCCCATCCTGGGTGTTGTGGGCAGCAGTGAAGCCTTGTGAGTTTTGGCTCTGTTGTGCAATCCTCAGTGTACAAGGCTGTTAACAAGTGTGGAGCAACATCCTTGTGACAGCTTTGATTTGTCGTGGTGTCACACCTGACAAACAGCGTGTCCATCCACAGTGGTGCATGGCCAGGTGGATTCTTTTTGGCTGGTGTACAATACCCACTGGAAAGCTGTCTCCACAGTCCTGGCACAGTCTGAGCTCAATACTCAAGGTCTCTAGTGCTCCTCATGTCTTACAGAGTTCAGAGATGTTCAGTACCCTGCCAAACTGAGCCCCTTGCACTCGTCACACACTCACAGTCCGTTGGTGCTTCTGGCTTCTGTGGGGTTTGCCTCTTCAGAACCATGTAATTTTAGCTCAGCTTATTTACTTTGGAAAGGAGCAAGCAGTAATTTTAAAATACCTTAAGTACCCTTGAGAAGTGCAGAATTATATGTTACATCTTGTCAAAGCAAGTAAAACAGAAGGCCTTTTAATTCTTTTACTTTTTCTTTTGTTGTAATGGGGTTTAGAAATAAATATGTGTAGATATCACAGGCAAACCCAATGCTGTTGCATTGAGCTAGCAACTAAAAACTCCTACAATATCATAAAAAAAATCCTATCTGTAGCACTCATAAATAAGTGAATGAAAGTGATTTTAAAAGCTAGTTGAGAACTACCTCAATCTCCACACTGACCACTGACACCTGCATCTCCTCTCTGCCCACAGTGCAGAATGTACCGCGAGCAGAAGACATTTCCTGTTATTTAGTTTTTCAGGAACAACCTGATGAAATCCACATTTCTATAAATGAAAAGCCACTTTCTTCTCGATAATTCAATTGGTGTTTTTGAGCCGTGGTAAATAATCTGCACGTTCTGCAAGTGAACATTTCCTGAGCACTTACCGAGAGAATGCAAAGGGGTTTTTTAACATTTCATGGGAGAACTCAGCAGCTGAAAAGGGTGACACTCATAACATATTGCTTGGAATTAAATCTGTAGAAACTTAATGCTAAGCACAAATGTTTTGGGGGTTTTGGTGTTGGTTTTTTTTAGTTAAGGTAGTTCAATAGTAAATGTCAAATCACCCTCATTGGCTCGTCAGGGAAACCAGCTTTTCTCGGTCTGCTTTCACGACGAGTTCTCAGAAGCTGTTTGGCCTCTTTTTCAGACAAAATTGGTGAAGTGTCTAAAGACAGAAAAGCAGAAATTAGTTCTGAAATTATTAAAAAGTTAATATTTTACCTGTCACTTGCAAAATGAAGTGTCTCCAAACCTGATTTTTGTCTATATACAAAGTGTTCTTTCTTTACAGCCCCTTCCTAGGGGATATTGCATTCCAGGAGATAGGAGTGGAATTTTAAACTATTTTTATACTTGTGTTTTCTCTAGTTCTACTAGTAGGAAGCAAAGTCTACATATTCATGTTACTATAAAATGAGGAACTATAACAGCACCATCTAACCACTGGCATTAGTGACTCTTCCAACTCTTTGTTCTTTTCTGTGTTGCTTTATAAGATTCTTTTTAAAAGTAATGAGTTAGATGTTGAAAAGGAGAGATTGCAATCTTGCAGGACCTTGGTAAAATAAGATTAAAATAGTAAGCTACTAAAATTAAACTTTTTGTGTTTACAACAAATTACTACAGTGTGGTGATGCAGAGAGTTAAACACCAAATACAGCAGCACTACTATTAAAAATCAAACAGTAGAAACCCTGCAGTATAAAAAGTTAAGTACTAAAAGTGAAAGATATGAAAATATATGAATAATGAAAACTAAAATAGAAGGTTGAACTAATGCTACTTATATGCTCTTCAGCTCTACACACATACACAGGTTTGCTGATATAGACTCCTACCTGTAACAGTGGTCATCAGGACCAAAAAGGAGACAAACACAAGAAACTTCTTCATTTTGATTCTGCTTTCTCTCGGTCTGTTCCAAAATGAGTAACACTGACCAAAGGCATCCTCCTATTTGAAGCAGCTACGTGGGTCACAAATGTTTGTTTATGCTTTAATTTGGGCAATAGTATGATTCTGAGAACAGCTGGTCCGAAGGTTTGAATTAGTCTATTATCTGCACACACATTCTCAGCATAACTCTGTTCCTGGGGGAAATAAAATAGAAGACCTTTTTTCCGCTTCAGGCTTCGGAGTTACACTGGGTATTTTAGATTTGTGAAAATAAAGCACATCACCTTACATTTGGCACAGCAAGCGAAGGTTTTGGGAGCCTAAAGTATATTAGGGTTTTTTAAAGAAACAATTGCCTATTACAAAATGTTAATCTCAAAGGCAGCTGCAAATCTTTTTCAAAGATTGTCTCTAACTTTACTCCAGCAGAGAAGTACATAGTAAAGGGGTTTAACTCTAGCAAAGCCAAATTATCACTGCTGAGAAACACAGCAGAGTTTTTTACCAAATTAATAGAATCATACAAGTGAAAATTCACATAATTCCTCTCTTTGCAGGACAAGCTAGTAGAAAATAGGATTATAAATGTCCTTACTAGTAAACACAGCGTGAAGTAAGGATGAAGGTTAACAAATGTCATTGCGAACAGGTAGTTTCAGCCTTGAGAAATGTGACTGTCTGGAGCTCTCCTGGGCAGTGCCATGTTGGACAAAAAAATCTAAAAGCTAAAAATGTGAGTGCTGTGGGCACAAGGGCTTGACCAGAGTGAAGCATGAGGTGGTGATGGGGCAGTTCAGGGGTCAGGCTGTTCTGATGTGCTTTTCTGACAGGACTTTTCTTGGAAACCTGGGTATTGCCCACCTGTGGAGCATTTGCATTTTTCAGCCTGTGGTTTAAGATACCAAGACCCTAAAATCTCAAGAAATTTTTTTTATATTGTATGGATTTATGTCATCGCTCAAGATACTGTTTTGAAAGCTCAAAATCCTGTAGGTTCTAACAGCAGTCACTGTTCTTAGAACTGCTGCAGGGGAAACAGCCGAACACATGAGGGCAGAATGAAATTATGGAGGAAAACATTAATGTTGGGCAATAAAGGCACAACTCGGGGGACCTCATTGCTCTCCACAACCACCTCAAAGGAGGGGGTAGTGAGGTGGGGGCCCATCTCTTCTGCCGTGCCTGCAGTGAGAGGACCAGAAATGGCCTTAAGCTGAGACAGGGGAGATTCAGATTAGATATTAGAAAAATTTGTCACTGTTTGTGTGGTCAGGCATTGGAACAGGTTGCCCGGGGAGGTGATGGAGTCACCATCCCTGAAGGTGTTTACGAGGAGCTGGGTGATGTGGTTTGGTGGTTTAGGGGTTACAGTGGCAGTGGTGGTGGACGGTGTGACAGGATGATCTTAAAGGTCTCTTCCAGCCTTGATAATTCCGTGATTCTACGACAGAACGAAATTATGGGGAAGAGCATTTATGGTTGGGCAAGCAAGGCACAAACAGGGCGGTGATTCGGCCTTCGCCTCGGGCCCGGGCCAGGCAGAGCCGAACCGCTCCGTCACGCACTGTGGCGGGTGCTGGAGCCCCCCCGGCGCCATCCCGATGTCAGCGACAGGCGCGGGGCGGGCGGCGCCCGTCTCCTGGCAACCGCCCTCCGAGCTTCTTCCGCTTCCGCCGCCGCGCGTCCCGCGGCGCCTCTCGCGTCCGCGCCGTGTCCTGCGGGCCCGGCACTTTGCCCCGGCACTTTGCCCCGGCACGGCCCCGCCGGGGGACCTCGCGGGCGAGGGAGCGGCGCGGGGCGAAGTGGCCCGGGTGAGCCGCGCCGTTGCCCCGTCGCGGAGGGAAGGTGCGCAGGCCGGCGGCGGGGGCCGAGCGGCCGCTCCCCCGCGGGAGCGCCCGGGCGGCGGCCCGGCCCCGCGCACGGCCGGGCGGGCGGCGGAGAGCCCCCGCGAGGAAGCCTCTCGCCAACGCCCCCATGCTGGCGCCAGTGTCGTGCCGAGCCGCGGGGCGGGGATTAGGATGGTTCATGAAGCTGCGCGCTGGCTCCCTGAGCGAAGGGGCCGTGCCGGAGCTCGCCCCGCCGCCCGCCCGAGCGGAGCGAGGGGTTAGTGCGGGGAGCCGCGGGGATGGAGGGCCCGGGCGGGGCCGACTGGCGCCTGGCGCTCTGGACGCTGTTCTCCGTGCTGCTGCCCGTGCTCATCACCGCGTGTGGCAGCTTCCAGCGGTCGCGGCGGCAGCTGCTGATACGGGACATCTTCCGCAAGAGCAAGCACGACTGGCACTACACGGACCTGTTCGGGCAGCCCTCGTACTGCTGCGTGTGCGCCCAGCACATGCTGCGCGGAGCCTTCTGCGGCTGCTGCGGGCTGCGCGCCAGCGAGCGCTGCCTCAAGAAGGCGGACCAGCGCTTCCTCTGCAAGGAGATCATGACAAGAGGCGCCGGGGCAGCCCAAAGCTCCATCCCACACCACTGGGTCAGGGGCAACGTCCCCCTCTGCAGCTGCTGCGTGGTGTGCAAGCAGCAGTGCGGCACCCAGCCCAAGCTCTGCGACTACAGGTACTGCGGGGGGCTTAGACTCTGTAACACAGCGTACGGTGCCCTGTCGGTGTTGTATTTTCTGCAGGCTTAATGGTAGACATCACCCCCGAGGAGGTCCTGCAGTAGTCAGATAAGAAATCGTTAAAAAACAACAACCTCAAAGAGCCTAAAATTAAAATGGATGCTTGTGGGTAATTTGAGTCATAGATTAAGATTAGTGTGGCATTGCATCTCATGTCCACTCGTTCTCTTAATTGCATTACTCCAGCACGATGGGCAAGCTGCTGTGTAGTTACATAGAAGAGACTCTCTGTGTCCAAGAGAGTTTGTGTTTTAGGGGGTGACATTAAGAAGGTTCTGATCCATTTGTCATTTGTACAGTGGGTAGCCTCAGCAATGGGGGGCACAGTTCACAGTTCAGAACACCAGAGTGTGTTTGCACATCTCAAAATTGGCGTCTGCTCAGTGCAAATAGAACAAACAACTGACCTATAGAGGTTTCAGGTTTATTTTTAAGGACGCACAAAAAAAGCTAATGGGAAGTTTTATAACCTACTGTAATACAAGCTGTTGTTAAAAGTTTCTGCTAAGAGTGTTTAAGAATTGAAGGAACCATTAAATGGGCTTTCACTGTCATTAGTAAGGCTGCTTGCAAAGTTGTCTGTGGCATGTTGTGCCAAAATACAGTGATAGTGCCCCAGGTCCTGAGTACAGTGTGTTGGTTCAGCCTTCCCAAAGGATGTCCTCTTTTAAGCATATATTCTGCCAGCTTTTGCTTTGCTTCTGTGTGATACTGGCAAACTGCTTGGTAAGTAAGCAGAATTACAGTATAAGAGTATTACTTTCAGAAACAGAACCTTGAGAGTGTGTGTAGAAGAAGAAATGGGAGGAATTTGGAGGCAAAGAGGAAAGGAAGGAAGAAGAGGAAAATAAAGTCACGGTATAGGGCAAGTATCATTGGTACTCATGTGTTGGATTAGTCAGGGGAACTCCAAAAATAGCTTTCCCAGCTGCTTAAATCAAGGCTTTGGATGTACCAAATGAGGATTAACATTCTGCAGAGGCTGGTAGTGGGTATTGCAGTATTTCCTCTTGTTCCAGTCCGTTTTCCAGGGCAGCTTTTAGAAGAGGTCAAAAAACACAGCAGTTTTGCATAACAAAATCCCATCAGCATTGCACTGTGCCTTTTAGGTTTCAGATTTAAAGGGGTATTAGCAATATTAAGAAATGCATCAATTAATATTACCAGTAGTACTTTATTGAATTGAACTCGAATGTTTTATCTGTGCTCTTTAAGGACAGAGAGGAGTTCAGGTTCTCATACAGGCTTTCAGTGTAACTGTTAATATCACAAACAATGCAGGAGGATATTTATAGCACCTATATTTTACTGAGAACAAAATTAATTTACAACTCTCGGGGGTTTTTTTCCCCACAGAATTCAAATGCTTTCCTAGACTTGAAAGCACATGAGCAATTTACGTAGTTTTCTATAGCCAATACATAGTTTTCCAGGGAATGAAGGGTTTTCCCTGTAATGTGCTTTAAATATTACTTATAATGGTGTGTGCCAACATAAGTACTTTGCTGAAAGTTAGTCTGTCTAAAATAATTGAGCAGAATCAATGTGCCTGTTATTTGAGGGTTGTTTTCATGTTCTTTGGTCTTTTATTCCAGATGTGCATGGTGTCAGTACACTGTGCATGATGAATGCATGGTGGATTGTTTAAGGACTGAGGAGTGTACATTTGGAGAATTCAAAGACTTAATTATCCCACCCTACTATTTGTCTACAATCAACCAGATGCGAAAAGACAAAAAAACCAGTTATGAAAAGGTAATGGCCTCCTGCTTCTTGGACCAAATAAACCCACAAACACACAATGAAACTTGAACTCAGTGCATTGTCAGGTTAATAACTATCAGGTAAATGTTCCAAGGTATAGTAAATACTTGCTGTGCTAATTCAGAGGTGTTTGTCATTTTACTAACATGGTTGTTGAAGCACAAGCGTACAGGTGAACTTTTTTATTCCACAATACTGAGCTTTGGGTATGTTACTTTCTTGAATGTTTTGTGATTATATTTTTTTTTTTTACTGCTGTGTTCATAACATTGTAGTGTTTGTTTTCCTGGGGACTGCAGAATCTTCAGCCTTGGTGTGTCAGAAATATTTGTTTCTGTTTTGACTGCTTCAGACTAATTGGTGACTTCCTCCTTTCAGTGCTTACAGGGGATGGGTTTTGGAGCAAGGCTGAAAACACTTTCAAACGTGCAGTATTTGTGTGACTGACTGACTTTCACCCTTTGCAGGTGGTACCTTACTGCAGAAAACACTGGATGCCAGTGATCATACTGGCAAATACTCGCAGTGGGAACAACATGGGTGAAACTTTACTTGGAGAATTTAAAATGCTGCTGAACCCCGTTCAGGTACTTGCTGTGAAAAGCCACTATCCTAAAATGAAGGTTTAAATTAGAATAAACATCACTTTGCTTACACAATGGCAGCAGGGTCTTGTGGAAGATCAGTAGGAAACAAATTCATGCAGTTTGTTGCTTTAGAAAGAACAGCTTCATAAAGAGAAACCAAAAGTGTAGAGGCTCCTCCCACCCCCAAGTTTGTTGGGATTCTAATACCAGTCCACATTTTTTTATTTACAGTAATAATGCAGTCATTAAGTTAATGAGAAGTATCTGACTCTTGAAACAGGATACACTTTTTGGAAAATGAAGTATTTAGATATTCTTAATTTGAAACCTGTATTTTAAATCCTCACTTGTGGAAATGTCAGCATTTACAGTTTCTGCTGTGTGTAGTTGCTTTCCCCTTAAAATCCCTGTGGGATGGCACAGGATGTTGATGTAAGGCAGGCAGTTGTTCCCTGGATTTCCTGGCTGCACCTTAATACTCTTCCTTTGAAGTTCAAAACCCAGCCATGGAATACAGCCTAAGAGAAATCACTGTGCATTTGTTTTAAATGCATCAAAGAATTAACCTCTTTGTGTGCTGGGTGTTTTAAAATTACTTTTATCTGAAGTCTTTCATCTTTACAGAATTCATCATCATGCTTCTACATACAGACTTTTCTGAGGACTCTCTCAGCTCAGTTTAATAAAGTCCATTTAATCCTAGTGAGACAGCTGGAGCTGTTGTGAATTTGGGAAACCAAATCCTGCTCATAAAAGTCAGGACAGCTCATTTGCTAATGTGATATTGTAAATGGAGGATCTTTGTTTTGCATTGGAATGAGCCTCTCAAAGTTGTTTATCCATGAGGCAAATCCTGAGTCATGTCATGTGAACTTACAGAATTCCTTATTTCCCTTTCTTCCAGGTTTTTGATCTGAGCAAAATTGCACCTGCTAAAGCCCTCCAGCTCTGTACCTTGCTGCCTTGCAACGCTGTCAGGGTTCTTGTCTGTGGTGGGGATGGCACAGTGGGCTGGGTCCTGGATGCCATTGATGAAATGAAGATAAAGGTATTGTGGTTTTAATTTTAAAAATGTCTTAACGATGAAATGAGTTTTGGTGCTGTTGTTGCTACCCCTAATCTCTTACCTGCATTTATTGCCTTCATCTTCCTGAATAGGCCTGCAGAGAAATGTTTGCAGAATTGCTTATTCATATTGGGGGAGGGCTGGGGGAAGTGCATCTTGTAGTTCAGGAAAAATATGACAGCTTTTTAAAGTTGTTCTCTTCTGTAAAACAAGACAAGAACAAGCTGCAGGATATTTTATGCATTGTTATTTCCTCTTTGTCTAAACAGATTTATTTTGTCATAAACAGTGTGGCTGACACTGGCTAATGTGCTCTGACTGCTTGCTTCTCCCAGCACTCTCAATCTTTTATAATAACCTCATAATTTTGCCAGCTGTACTGGTTATATTGCCAGTGCATGAATGAGAGCAGTAATTTGCTTCTGCTCCTTATCATATATTCTGAAGAGTTTGTCTGCCTGCATCCTCACCTATTAACAGCAAGTAGAGAAGGAAAAAATAAGCTGTTTACTGCTGATTTGAAATGGAAGATAATTCCAGTTTATGGGGTACTACTAAGAACTCCTGAGAAGATTAAGAATGGAGAATAATTACAAGGGCTTTAGTGCTTTACCTAATAAACTTTCTTCTAGTGCTAAAAGGAAGTTACTCTTCTTATATCAATGTTTTTTTTTTTTTACTGCAGCTTTCTTGTTAATACATGAAATATTGTAGTTGAAGGCCATTATTACAACTTCATGCATAATCAAACTCATTTTGAGAATTATTGTGTGCTGATAAAGTAACTATAAAGGTTAATGAATATGAAGGTATGGTTACATGGTCTTGGACACTTGATATATTGTCCCTCAGAGCCAATAGAATTCATGAAATCTGGGTTTTTCTTTGCTCAAATTGAGTCACTGGTGTTAGGTAAATACTGTTGAGGTTATTATCAGCAGGAGGTTATTTGCTCCCTACATTTATCATGACTCTCAAATACAGGTTACCTGGCTGATAACTCTGCTTGAAAAAATAGTGACCACGGTGCCAATTCACTGCAAGTGCTTTTCACAGCTGAATTTCCAAGGCCATAGTACATGTGAAATAACTGCTCACCCTGCTGTGGTGACGAGAGCCAAGCCCTTTGCTAAGGCAGCTGTTCTGAGTGTCTGCTTCTGTCACTGTGCTCTGCAGAGGTGTTTGTCACCTGCTCCATCTGTGGGTGACAGTGTGAAAGCGAGACGCTGCCTCTCCTCCGTACGTGTGTGTGTGTGTCTCTCTGGGTGGTTGAACACTGGCATTATGTGCATGTCTTGTTTAGACCCATCCTCACCTCAGCCTGTAAGAGCATTTTGGTGTCTTGTTGTTCACAGTCTGCTGTGTTACATCTCTCAGTTCATATCACTTCCCAGATCCAAAGCATCATTGCTTTGAAGGAGTACTCTGTTCAGTGTTCCTAATGCACTGTTTCCATATTGTGTTTGTATTCTCTTTCCTTCTCACAGTGGTTTAACATTTCCTTCCTTTACATTATCCCTGTGGTAAGCAGTTCAATGTGCCATCTGCTGTGCTGACAGTGCCAGCCCAGTGCCCTGCTCTGTGTCAGGATTTATGGTATTTACCTAATCTGAGCTTTTGGGGCTGAAATGGAGACAATGAGTGCTGGAGCAGGAGCTGACACGCAGTGGTTTTGTGTCCTAGGGGCAAGAACGATATATCCCACAAGTTGCAATTTTACCTCTGGGAACAGGGAATGACCTGTCCAACACACTGGGCTGGGGGGCAGGTTATGCTGGAGAAGTCCCTGTGGAACAGATCTTACGGAATGTCATGGAGGCAGATGGAATCAAACTGGACAGGTAAGGAACAGTGAAAAGGTAAAATGTGGAGGACCCAGTACTGCTGTAGCTCTGCTGATGACCCACTGCAGCACTTCATGTAAAGAAACACAAGTGTTGCTGGAAGGAACTACAAAAACTGAGGTCCAAATTTGACCTTTATGTGATTGTTCTGCAGGGCTTAACTCTTCCATAATTTAACTAAATTTAGTCTTTTGACTTGATCCCAGTATACATATAGGATTCCTAACTGCAGCCTTACACTGAGAACTGTCACGAGTCTAAGTAACAACTGTTGTTTTTCAGATGGAAGGTTCAAGTAACAAACAAAGGATACTACAACTTAAGGAAACCAAAGGTATGGCTTGCAAGTATAAATATGAATTCTGTGGAATACCTCTATAAGTATTTTTCTGTTTACCAACTTCCCACTAAACACTCTGAATTTTAAACCCTAATAATAATATTTAATAAGGCCATAACTGGAAGTTCTGTCTTACAGGTATTCACAATGAACAACTACTTTTCTATAGGACCTGATGCTCTCATGGCTTTAAATTTCCATGCTCATCGTGAAAAGACTCCCTCTCTGTTTTCCAGCAGAATTATCAATAAGGTGGGTTGGGTAAAGTGGGATTTCCTCTTTGTAGTTGTGGATTTGACTTAAGGCTATTTTCTGCTTTACATTGCTTCACTCCCCTGCTTCCTTTCATGCAGTTTTAAGAGTTTGAATCCATTTTTCTTGGTGAGGGGATTCCATGGGTAAAAAACCATTTCCAGCCCACTCCCAAGTGTTACAGCCTTGGCTCTGCTTACAGAATTGGCTGTTTGTTCAGTTTTTACTCAGAATTTCTCATTTGCTTTGAAACTTAGTGGGTTAAAGACATTGCCTATTTCCTTTTCAAGTGGAAAGTAAGTTTCTGATTCAAGTTGTAGCCCATCTCATTTGGAAACTTTAGTTTGAGTGCAGATAAGGTTTGCAAAGCCATAACTGTACATGAATATTTAAAATAGTCTCCATATGTTATCTTTTTCTAACAGTGTTTTCTTCTTTTCTCCCTGTTTTGTTTTGGGGTTTTTTTGTAGGCTGTTTATTTTTTTTATGGAACCAAAGACTGCTTAGTACAAGAATGTAAAGACCTTAACAAAAAGGTTGAGGTAAGTTTTTTTAGCTTGCTTATTCTCTGGATAGTCAGTGGAGTGTAAAAACTTATGGGGGAAAAAAAAAGGGAAGAAGCTTTGCACTTTACATCTATCTGTGTGATATTTGTGTAAGGGTGGGTCTGGCCTTGGAGTATTTTTGATGTTCCTTTTGCTATCTGCAGCTTCCTTCATGGAATTTGTGTCTTTGAGCTTACTGAAAATTCCTAATTTTTTGTCTGGCCTTGACTCAGTTCTATGAGTTCAAGCACTGATATTCAGATAAAATTTGCCTTAGCACCAGAGACTTACATAAGTGAGAGTTCTTTTTCTTTTCTTTACTAACAGAAATTTACTACAACTCAGGATATCTTGGGAAATCAGAAGTAATTTTTTTTTTAAAGTATTGAAAGAAAACACATTCTATTTGTACAGGGCCAATTTTCCTTCGAATGGAAGCTTATTAAAAGACCATAAAGAGAATAACTAGCTTGTACTGAAGTACTGAATCTGATCCACAGTAATTAACTTCTGTTTGTCTTTTAAAGCTAGAGTTGGATGGTGAGAGGATCGAGTTGCCCAATTTGGAAGGCATCATTGTGCTGAATATTGGATACTGGGGAGGTGGCTGCAGGCTCTGGGAAGGAATGGGGGATGAACCTTATCCCTTGGCAAGGTACACAGTGCATTTTTGGCCTTGCTTTTTTCCTTTAACTGTCCTTGTAGTGTAAGGAATTCCCTCCAGCAGACTGTGCTTACTGCAGATCAGAAGGATGCCCGGGCTGTCTCACATTTATTTTCCTCATATTAGAGACTTGGACTAAATGCATCCCACACATCAAGGGGTTTTTTAAAGACTTTTTCAAAATGTCTGGCATGACAGACAGCAGTAGCATTGAAGAGGCTGTTACAAATTAAGGTAACCTTCAAAAAGTATGGATCTATTTCGGAATCTTAAAGAACACATCTCAATGGAGGTTAAAATAGAAAGTAAAAACAAAACATGTCCAAATTTTAACTCCTATGCTTGAGAAAACTGGAGCAATACTAAGGAGAAAAATGTATGGGAACATTAGTTATTCCCTCCTGTGACTTCCTTCTTCAGAAGCCATATATATAAATATACTTTGTAGTTCTGTTACACGGCTTGTGATCCTGAAAGATTTCTGAAAGATTTCTGAAAGATTTCTGAAAGATTTCTGAAAGATACTTGGGCAAGGTCCTTTACCCAAATCTGAAAAAAATTAAGCCATTAAAAGATTTTCCTGTAGGTTAATATCTGAGTGAAAAGAAAGAAAATTTTACAAGTTCATTGAAGAGAAGTCCACTGTGAGCTTTAAGTAAACACAATGAGCCTTGGGAAGTCACATATCCATAATTTCCAGAAGCCAGCTGGTGTGTTCCTCCATAATTGCAGGGTTTGATGGTTTTATTTGCTGTTCAGTGTGCTTTGTTGTCCAGCACAAATAGATAACCCTGTTTGTAGAACATTTGTCCTCTCCGTGTGGAAGCCATAAAAGGACTGTGCAATATTTGGACAGGTATGCTATGAGCTCATGAGCATCACTAAGAAGAGCGTCCTGTTTTTGTTTCACAGACATGATGATGGACTTCTGGAGGTTGTTGGTGTTCATGGTTCTTTCCACTGTGCCCAGATCCAGGTTAAACTGGCCAACCCTGTTCGCCTGGGGCAGGCACACACAGTGAGGGTAAGTGCTCATTGGGAACCTGCTTCCCTAAAGTTTTTTTTTTTAATACACAGTACAGAATCTCAACCACTCAGCTGTCAGATCTGAAGTTGCAGTTTGCAGTTGAGGTGGATGTTTCTCTTGCTTAGTAAAAATTAATTATGTCCTAATTCACGGCCTTGCTGTGATCGGTGACCGGTGAGTGCAACTCGTTCTGTGCTGGTTTCTCCCTGTCCAGGCTGGAAACGTGCCTGGCATCAGCACACTGGACCTGGAAAAGGGGTTTTCAGGGCTCCTTTGAGCTGCTGTGACTGTGTGTTGTTCTGTTTGATCCCAGCTGATCCTGAAGAGCTCGAAGATGCCGATGCAGGTGGATGGAGAGCCCTGGGCCCAGGGGCCCTGCACGGTCACCATCACCCACAAGACTCACGCGCTGATGTTGTACCACTCGGGGGAGCAGACGGACGACGACGCTTCCAGCCTGTCTGAGTAGGACCTTGGGACAGAGCACATGGATGAGGACACGGAGATTTTATGGAATTCAACAGGAGACAGTCAGGAACTTCAGCTCGTTAAAACACACCTAATTTAGAGTGAGGTTTATGTCTAAAGTTCATACTTGGGAATGAGCTAGAGCTGAGGAAAAAGCCATGCTTTGACACTTCTGAAAACTTTCACAGCTGAATTACCACAACTAATTTGCCTTTAACATTGGTGGTGATGCCCTCCAGCCTTTCTAGCAGGAGTGAGTTACTCTTAACGCCTCAAAAAGACATGCTGCAGCCCTTCCTTGCTGTGGAATCAGACCTTCTGCACAAACACAGTACAGTAGGTGGATGTTTCATACCCTTGGAAAGGGGAACAGCTGGGAGTCTGACATGCTGCCACCTGCCCTCTTTCTGAGAACAGAAAACCAGACCAAGTAGGATGTGGGCTGATTTCCTGACAGCAGCCTGCTCCTGGCTGCCACCTCTGCTTGGGAGCAAGAGAAATAACTGTCTGTACAGTGCATTTCTCATCTGTTCTCTGAGAGAGTGGAGCATCTGGGAGCTCTTGGGAAGCTGGTCAGCAAGAAAAAGATGCTTTTGGACCAAAGGTTTCTGGAAATGTTCTGTCAGTGAATGACCTTTTTCAGTGGCTTTGTAAGCCATAAAGTACCCCTGACATCCTGAGTATCCAAGATACAACTCAAAGTAATTGTACCATGACTTGCACTGAATGATCCTGTAACTTGACTCTGCTTCAGTTCAGTGAGAGACTAATGCTAGTTTTTGTAAATAACAGCATCACAGTTCTTGGGGAGGCTTTTTGGAGGCAAACTTGGACAAAGAGCAGCGTTTTTCGGCTGTTCAGAGGGAGAGGTTTTAAAGAGATAATGATGATTGACAAATGTGGGGTATTTTTTAAAGACTTGTTAAGTTCTTGGCTCGTAATTACCTGAGAATGGTCAGTAGTAAATCAATCTGTTAGCTGTGTCCATTTTAAGTGTGGAGGTTGAGAGCTGAGTTTGCAGAGGTTGGCAGGTTCTTGCATTCCTGTGTATAATTGGATTGTGAAAAAAGCATGAAAGCATTTGTTTTCTGACTGGCTGTTAGGGAGTCAAAAACACCTTGTTGGTACCTGCATTTCCCTTATGAATATAAGGTGAGAAAAAGATGAAGGGTTGAAGGTTCAGAACACGTAAACAGTACACAGGGACTGTCACTTTGGCCTATCTGAAGCTTCTCAGGTTAAAGCTTCTCAGGTGAAAACATCTTCATGGTTAACAAAAGCAAAAACCTGCTTCCTTTTCCCTCTTTTGTTGTAGGCATTTTAAGCCTGCAGTGGGTGAGAGATGAATTGGGGTTTAAAATGTCAGTTTAGTCCAGTTCAGTTACTGAAGGTGCTCTTCCAAGTAGGAAGAGAATTTATGCTGCATAAGCCAAGATTGTAAGAGAGATTGAGAGCTCTGGTCTGAACTTTAAATGTTGCTGCTTTTGTCATTAGTCCCCCATGTTTGTTTGTTTTTTCTTTGTGCTTACAGGAAGTGAAACCACTGGGTAAAGCAGGCTGTGTTTCTAGGTTTTTTAAAATGAAACCATTTTTCAGCAATCTGTAAAATGATGTTTTCATTAACAACGAACAAACTATTTATATTTTAAAATAATTTATTGAAAACTTGGCAAAGTCAGTATTTTTAAAACCTTCAATTGTAATCCTCTTTGGAGAGTGTTTTTAACTTGATGGTGTTCCTTGTAGAACGTGTATGTACTAGAACTTCAATACTACTGATTCTCGGTGAATTTATAGCTGTCTGAAAATGTGATTAGAGTGGAATGAGCTGTAAACAGAAGCCATTTGTAAATTCCATATTCATTAGCCTTATACACCTCATTTTAATTATTTTATTGTATGTAAATATAGATAAAAATAGTTAAATCTATGTAAAAAGTGTTTAAAATACCCTAAGTATGATATGTTAGATAAATCCACTACCTTTTTTTTTTCAGTTACAAGGTTCAGTTTGTATTAGCAAAAATCCTACCAGTTAAGTTATTTTATATTTTTTTTTTATAACTTGTTACCATCAGCATCCTAAAAATATTTAAGTTCTATGCTCTGGTTCTTATGTAACTGTTGTTTACAAACAAATGACAAGTCTCTGGAAAAGCAGGGTGTGTGCTCTGAAAGGCAGTTTTTGCTCAAGAGAAATGACACCACTGGCTACTTTAAATGATGCAGTTTAAAGAGTTACCTGAAGTTGATGAGGTGATCAAATTGATTCAAATTGGTTTATAGCCTGAGAACTTTTAACTGTTCAAAAACTTCAGTCTTTGGGCTCCTGACATCTAAAAGAGAAATAAGTGATGCCCAGGCTTTGAAGGCTCCTTGTGTTGCTGTAGGTGAGCAGTGAGTTGGTTTCTCTGCCCCAATGGGTGTTTGTGCATCCTGCCACTTACTGCAGCTCCCTGGGAGTCCAGAAACCCTCTGGGAAATGTAAATCCATCATTGCTATTGGAGAAACCAAGTGAAAGCATCTCACTGGGTGCTTGTTTGGCAAAACCCCCTGGTAAGTGGCCGTGTTTGTGGAGGTGAAGTTTGTGTCTCAGATGGTGATGGCAGCAAATGTAGCCGTGGTGAGCACGAGGAAGCCTCTTGTGAAATTGTATTGATGGTTCTTTAAGGCTGAAATGTCCAGTTCCCAGTGGGCCATGGGCTCACCCTTCCCCTGTAACTGTGTAGCTGTCATACCCTGACACAAAATGTTCTTGTGAGACACACATTGTTAGCACTGGCATCTGTTGGGAAGTCTTGCTGCTTCCAACTGTCCTTTGGTTTCAGTGTATCCTCCTTTCCTCTTGTTGCCAATTGGGTTAACACCTGTTTTCAGTTCCCTTGGTGGAACTGTTTTTAGTCCCACTGCAGAAGGTTGGTGTCAGCAGTGGGCTCTCAGAGTCTAACAGAGCTGTAGCTGCCTGATACCCTGTGCATTGTGACTGTAAACTGTTCCATGCTTTTTTAATGTTGTAGTGCATAAAGCACCAGTTCAAACAGCTACAGGGAGGGGGTACTCCTCCTGCAGCTTGGAATCCTGAAAACCACACAGAGAGAGCCTCTCTCTGTCTGGGAGAGGGGACTCTGCAGCTGGAGCTCCTGTCCTGCATGGAAGAATTTTCCCTTATCCTGTTAATCATTAACACTGGAAAAATAGTGAAAGCAATGTTTCAAAAAGGCAAGTAATGAATTGTTTTTTCTGTCAGTCTTCATACATCATACCTTTGTATAAAATGTACAGAGCAAACAATAACATCAGTGGTCAAGCACTTAAAAGCAAATTCACAATGTTTAAGTCATTGCTGCATTTATCAGCTTAACTGAAGTTCGGTCTGATAACTTCACTTTACTGTGGTTTCTCAGTCCTGTGACATGAAATACAAAAAGGTTGCATGGGAAGCCTTTCAGTGGGTCAGCTCCCTGCCTGGCTCACACCTGGCTTGTTTACAGGTGTTGAGAGGATGTGGTGGGGGTTTCCCTGAGCACAGAACCTCCTGTCATAGGCTTTGTTTGACTCTGTGTTTTCACTTCAGCAATTCGTAGCAGGGTTAAGCTGTTTCAGATGCCAGCTGGATCTTTCTTCCCGTCTGGACTTCATAAAAAGTCGAAACTTGCATTTTTTGTCTTCAAAAACAGCTGAGGTAAATGGCATTCATTTATGCTTTGGCGTTTTTTTGGTATGTCTGTTGTTCTTGGTATTTAAAGCAGGTCAGGGTAGTGTTTAGAGCATACCTTTAACAGCATTTTGGAATTTTTGCAGTTATTAAAGAACACAGTCTTGTGTTTTCTTTCCCTGCAATAGTAATATATTGGTTTCAAATTAATTTGGGATTCTGTTCAAATTTGAACATTTTTCTCAGCACTGTTACGAATTGCATTTCATGTTTATAGTGTAAAAACTGTAGCATAATTTATGTATTTGATACTTTTTTATATGTTCACTTCCAGTGTTTCTCCATATGTTTTTTTTCCCCCCAGGGCTTGCTTTTCTTGGTCACTGAGGAACTTGAAACACCACTGTCTTTAGTTAGAAGTGTTAAGTACTTGCTGTCAGAAAACAGACTGGAGTTTCTCCTGGTTGCAAAAAACATGCTACCATGTTTGAACACATTTGGAGACAATAATCTTGAGGCAGTGCTTACAGCAAGAGTGAGGTAAAGGTTTATTCTGTGCAACCTCAGCTGATTCAGATTGAGAATTTATTCCCCCTCTTGCTGGTGTTTACAACTACTCCGTAAGCACTTGTGTCCCTCAGTCATTTAATTACTCATTTTGTGCTGGCTTAACTTCAGCTAAAAACGTCATTTGGGACAGTATCAGCAGCTCTGCTGAAGCCAGGACAGTGAGCTGCTGTCCAATTTATGCTCATGCCAGCCAGCCTGTCAGCAAAGGAAGCTGGAATGGCTCCACACAGCTGTTGGTAGCCCAGTGAGCCACCTGCTTGGCTTTTCCAGGCACCATCACCCCCTGGGAGCTGTCAGGACTCCAGAGGATCCCAGACCCCCTGGCCTGTTCTGAAAGGACAGGTTTTGTTCCTTGCTGCTGGGGAGGAACCTCCTCGTTCTCCACCTTCTGAGAACTGAGTGTTAAAGGGTTTGGTTTCAGTTTGGCCCCTTCCTTCTGGTTCTGTCTTATGTTGCACTGAAGCTCAGAGCTTTTATAGTGTGTTATTGTATCTCACTGGCTAAATAAAAGCCTAAAGCACTGCACCTTTAGCTGTGAGCAGCACTATGGTACCAGTGTTACAGTAGTTACTCTTTTTTTACTTGGCACCAAATGCTTTTGGTAGAGCAGCACTGGAACCCACTTAGTCTAAGGGTAGGTCATTTAGGAATCTTTGCATGTGTTCTAACAGAAAATCCTTTCAGACTACTAGCAGTTTTCTTCCTTTTGGAAAAGAAAAAATTGAATATTCAGTTAGGAGTAGATTAGGATTGAAAATACCAGTACATAACTGATTCTGTTGAATGTGAACTACTTAATTAAAAAGTTCCTTTTTTTCTGAGAAATCAGAGCTACTGCTTGAACACAGGGATGAGACAGCAGAGACCACTTGTTCATTGGTAATTAAACATACTGAGAGAATTTACATGTTCTCTCTTGTTGAGGCCACAGTTCTAAAGGCATGACATGATCACAATTTTGTTTTCTTGCTAAGAGTGCTGAATATTCAATTCAGGTTTTGGGCATCTCAGGGAGATAATTCCAGCTGGATAAAGCCACATGCCTTGACTAAACCTAGTGATGTTGTGCAGACTTTTCTTAGCTGAGGATCTGGCCCTTCACACTATGAATGTATTCAGAATTGTACTTTGTTAATGCTGCCCTGTTTCCTGTGTACCCCTACTGCTGTATGTAATTAATTTTTTGCATCATCTAATTTGCAGCTTGTTTGTAGATTTCAGCATAAAAATAATTTTCTCTTTAAGATTAAGTGGGAACTTATATTGTGAGTTTATTGCATTCTGTAACTTAAAGGTTTACATCCCTCCAAAGCCATTTTGTCTGCTACCAACTGCTGTAATCCTTTGAGTACCTCCAGCCATCTTCTCTTTCTAGGATTTTTATAGTTAAACAGAATGGATTTTTATTTTTGTAGCTTGTAACTTCAAATATGTATAGCAGTTGTTTAGTAATCAGTGATCAGAATACTGTAAAAATGTTACCTTTAAGAGCTGTAACTTTAAATTAGTAATAACTACTTACAAGAAAATACCAGCATGTTAGCAGTTAAAAAATGAAAGTTATTCTTTAGCTTCACATACTGTGATGCTGCAACTTGGGATTTGCACTGCATGTGTTTATCCATATATTCTGACATTGCACTAAACAGGAAAAATATGAGCTTAGAGTGCAATAGGTCAAAAAATAGAATTTGTAACATCTTAGATTTTTTTCATCTGATAAAAGTAACATTTGGGATTCAGTATTTTTTTGTTTCCCACTGAGCAGTAAGGGAGGAGTGATCAGTGGACTCTTGACAGATCAGTTGTATCCTTATGGTGCAGTTTGAGATCTGTATTTAGTGCTCAAACATAAACAGACACCGTCTGCATCATTCCTGCCTCTCTCCTCAGAGAACAGAAACTCAGAGCAAACCCCACTGCTGGCAGCTGTACAGTATGTGAGATCTTACTTGCAAGGAAAGAACCAGCCACCATAATCTTGAACCTCCAAAATAAACGTTTAAATCAAACTTTTCCAATTTTTCCTTGACATCAGCTGACATTTTCAAATCCCAAACTGGTTTTCCTTTGGTTTTTAAAAGGAGGCAGGCTGAAATGGGAGGATGAGGAAGTATTGCTGTAAAAAGTCTTTGTCATAAAAGCTGGGAGGGCTGTTCTTTATTTGCTGCAGAGGCACAGGGACTGTGATTGTGTCTCATAACAATTTGTGACGTGTGCTCCAGTGTGTGCTCCAGTCATGACACAGGCTGATGTGAGGTTAGAGAGCTTGGGGCAGGTTCTGTCTGTGAGAAGCTGCAGCTTCAGCAAAGCCACAGAACTGCCCCATTCTGTGGACACAAGGGAGACTGAAAACCTCAGTGAGTTGTACCATGGCCTGTCCCTGTGACTTAACGCTCCCAGAAGGCTCTTTTGAGAAACATCTGCTCCATATTCATCATAGAAGTTTGTAAATACAGGTTTTTCACAGCACTGACTCTGTTACTGAATTTCCTGTTGCATCTTTTTGTTGTCTTGTTGTTTGTACTGTATTTCTCTGTAGATTTAAGTGTGTGGATTAAAGTATTTAAACTCGGATTCTTTTATTCCTCACTATGCATGAAAGCAAATATGATTTTTCAACTCTGTGACAACCCCCGTGACTGCCTGGCTTTGCAAGGGCTGCAGCAGGATGAGACCAGGGATTTTAACAACAAGATTGCATTTTGTTGAACTCTATGGCTGTGTTCCTGCTGGAAAGTCGAGGTGTTTCAAACCCCGATGCATGGGGAAAATTCTGGAAAGCGTGGTAATGTCATTGGGAAGTAAATCTAACACTGGTAACATGCAGAGATTTGTCTCAGCAGCTGCTGGTTCATCCTTCACCCCCGGGAGAAGGTGAGTTTGTGTGGCTTTAGAATAGATGTGGTTAAAGTGGTGAAGCCCCCCAGGCTTCAGCAGGGAGGTGAAATGTCCAGATTGTTCCTTCTCACCTCTCTTGTCAGTGATTAGGGATCTTAAAAACAGCTTGTGACCCTGCCCACTCTTTATTTAGTGTAAGGGGGGAAAGTCCTACAGATGTCCTACCTGTAATGAGCAATTTCAAGTAAGAGTTTTAACAGGAGATGTTTTGGTGTCATGTGGTGGTAATAGAAACTGGAGATGGGGTGGGAAGGCTGCTGACAGTAAGGCAGGAAAACCCACCGGGCTTTCCCCAGACAGGGGAAATGCTGCTGCTGGAAGAAGTTCAGGGATCAAGTGGCTCAATGCTTTCTCCTGATGGCAGCAGATGGGTTAGTTTGGGCTTTTGGAAGTGAATAAATCCTCCTGTGGGGCCACTTTATCATAGTGTCAGTTCCCTCCCCAAGTCCACTCTGTTCCCCGGTCTCATTTGCACAAAAGAGAGAAGGGCTCTGGCCTCTCAGCTCCTGTATTATGCCACGATCAAACCTTTTAAAGAGTATTTGTGTGTTGTTTTCCATTCAAGATGGGGTCAGAGCATAGAGATTCAGCAGGTTTTTTTTTTTTCTTAGATGGGTAAGACAATCGTTTCACAGAGCTTTCAGGATCGCTGGCACTAATGTATTTAAGCATCGATGTTTAACACATTTTAAATGTTTTTAGAACTGCTGGAGTGAGCCGTGCACAGCACCAGCTTGAGCCATGCTTTAGCCCAAGGTTGTGTGAGGAGTCAGAACACAGGTACGTGTGGGGAAGAACACGGGTCCTTAGCAAAGAGCAAATCAAGGCTGAAATTCTTTTTTGATAATAAAAGTAAAAACGTAAAGTATTTAGCGAATGAACAGAAAAGTGGTGGTGTGTGGGTTCAAGTACGATTCAAGGAGTCTAGTGTTAGACAGCTGAGGGTCTAACAGGATATCTCCTCTGACAAATCTCTTTTCCTCTTCAGGAAAATCCCTCACTGCAGAAAGGCAGCGGCCAAACTCTGCCTCTTCCCCTGTGCATCTGTGGGCAATGTGAGAACACGCTGGTAACCGCAAGGTAACAGATGGCCGGAGGGTCCCGGTGACCGCGGGCGCTGAGCGGGAACAAAGCCCCGCGGATCTGGGGATGTGCCACCCAGCCGTGCCCAGGGCCATTGTCCCCGCCCGGCCGCGAAATCCCGATTCCACGCTTAGGAGCTGCTTAAAAGAGCCTCGCTCTCCCAGACCTGCAAAAGAGCAGCTCCCCATGTCGTTCATTGAAAATATGGAAAGGGCAATGCATATAGAAATCTAATTATTGGCAGGCACAGCCCGGCTTTTAGCATGATAATCGTGGGCCCCGGAGCTTTCTTGTGCACGGACCCCGAAAGATAATCATGAAAACAAAAGTTAAAACTATTGAATTTCCATCACTCACTCAAAAGTTCGCTTTGATTATGTTGACACGATTTTTGTTTGTCCCTACGCGGCGACGAGAAACTGTTATTAATCACTTCTAAATATTTCAAAGACAAAGGGGGCTGCCCGGGCCCGGGGGACGGAGAGG